>NC_133340.1:41811925-42145258 GCF_030506205.2 Paramisgurnus dabryanus | reverse complement strand
GTAATAACACTTAATGACATTTTAATGACATATAATTGTGCCACTTAGTTGAGGTCAAGAAAAATATTCATGACGCTGTTATATAACACTTCATGAGATTTTTATGACAACTTTAATTTGTATCACTGGTAAAAAGTGGTCAGTTATGTTGTCTTGGTAATGTCAAGTTGGCATGACAAGTTATGATGTATTGATTAATGTCAAGTTGTCATAACAAAGACATCTCAAACAATGTCATCTTTGCATTAAAAATGACATAATTTAACAAATGACACTTAATAACAATTGTCTTAAACATGCATAAAATCTCCTGCATATTCATGAAACGTGTCATGTCATGATTATGAAGGTGTCATGTCAGTCTTATGAACACCCCTTCAAGTCAAGTTTTACCTTATAGACTCTTAAAAATAAAGGTAATGCCAAAGGTTCTTAATAGAAGAACCATGTTTGGTTCACCAAAGAACCATTTATTTCTTAACCTTTTTATTGTCTATAGAGCCTTTATCTATACAAAAACACTTTTTTGGAGCAGAAAGGTACTTCAAAGGTTCTTTAAGGTACCATACAGCCAAAAATTGTTATTCTATGGCATCGTGTAGCACCTTTATTTTCAATAGTGCTGTGAAACAGCTGTAGATTGTTTATTTACAAAGTATAGTTTCCTTATAATAAATATTAAAATGGGTTATGTATATTTCCTTTTTTTAAGGGTCTGGACACACCAAAACTTTTAAACGCGGCTGAAAACGCCTTAAGGACGCCGAATGCCAGCTGTTTTTCAGCCGAGTGCTTTGGTAGCTGTGACACTTCAGCTGTGAGACGGTTGGGTGCTGTGGTAATGTCCCGCCCCTCCTCCACTGTAATTGGACGGCCGTCTGAGAACTGATATTGATATTGACGAGCGGAGCTTTTCACTCAAAGTTGAATATTTTTGAATGCTCAGCGTTAAAAAACCACGAGCGCCGGTTTTCAGCGCGGAAAAAAACTCGCTAGCTGCTTGCTTATTTGAAAAACGCTGAGTTTCCATTGGAATCAATTGAAAACATGTGCCGGCCGCGGGCGTAAAAGCTTGGTGTGTCCAGCCCCTAAATGTAGTAAAAAAAAAATAAGATATTGATATTTAATGAATGGAAGTATGTCAGGACAAAACTGTAAAACCCATTTATAAAATAAATTTTTAAAAGAATCAAAAATAAATAGACGTTAAAAAGTTTCTAGGACAGTGTTAACATGATCTTTGTTAACAAAAAGTTTTGATACTTAAAATAAAATCTGATACTATGAATAAAAACCAACCACTTGGATATAAGTGTGCTTGTATAAAGAATTTTATACAAAATTCTTTATAATTCTTTATAATGTATAAAGTTTTCCACTCTCCATAATACATCATCTCTGAAAACAACATCCCTCTTTAATCTGTGATAAAGAGTTAGTCTTCCTCGGATTCAGTTGTTACCCCCCAACCACTTGGGTAGCCTACAGGCCCTATGCGCTTTAAGTGGTGGCTGTGTTGAAGGGGATGGATGAACTGACGGTGATAGTGTTTATTATGATGAATGGGCTGCAGTCTACAGATCAGCACCATGTGTAGACTGAGAGATGATTTAGTCTGACAGCCATGTCATGTAGCCTAATACAGTTATACAACCACACAACAGAGAGAGAGAGAGAGAGAGAGAGAGAGAGAGAGAGAGAGAGAGAGAGAAATAAAGTGAGAGAGAATTAAATTTAGGAACTGCACAGTGATCATAGTGAAATGGACAACAAGTTAAATCTTCTATTAAATCATTCATCAGTCCAGTTTTATCTGTTTTTTAATGAACACTAATGGACAATCTCAATTGCCACCCTCAGCAAAGGACCTGTGGAGCCCTGGAGCTCTATGAATGTATCAAACTAAACTCTTTTCACTTGCACTTTCTCTGATCTGATCACTTATTTGGAGAGAGTACTGTTTTAAATTACTGTGCTTTTTTACAGAAACATTTGTTTTTCTGAATGTGCCATGACATCCATTATCGAGACAGATCATATGTCTGGTGTACATAACAGTGCTGTCATACATGAATGCATAATTATACCAGAAACCTTATTATCAGGGCAAAGCCATATCTGACAGTATAGTGAGATGGCTGATTGTTAAACTGGGTGTTTCTACTAAGCTCATAAGGTGTCATCTTTCTGATTTTATAAGATCCAGCATAGTTTATTGCTTCATTTGCTTTGTTATGTGAACTCTATATTGATAGTAAAACTGTATTAATAATGTAATGCAAACACTTAAATGCTGAGTTGTTTCAAACATAGTTGAATACAGATAGTTAATATGTTACAAACAAGTTTTTAAGGTATTATAAGGCAACAATTTTACAAAATCGCTTTTCAACTAAGCAGAAATGTAAAATTAATTAAACACTCCTATTAAATCAGATTTAATATATGTAGAATTGATTTTTCGTTGCTTAAAATATTTTTGTGTTGTTTCAACCCATGTTTAGGTCAAATATTGACATTTTCTAGGTTAGTTAAAACCACCAGATTTTATTTACATTTATGCATTTTATACAAAACGAGTTACAGTGCATTGAAAGGTATACTTTTATATTTTTATCAGTATTTGTGTTCTCTGGGTTCAACTCATAGACTGTAAAAAAGATATGGACGTAGTGTCCATGACGTCACCCATTGGTTTGTGAAGAGCATTTTTGAAGCTTAAAGTAGGTGGCTGGTTGCTGAAACAATGCCCACCTAGCTTGACAGTCACCCATCACTCAAGTCGCCACGCCCTTAATTATGCAGATCATTAAGGCTTAATATAATTTAAAAGGATGAGTTACAAAAAAATTCACCCCCCAGTTGTAATGAAGGGCAAATTAGCTATAGACCATAAACACTTTTTGTACCAGGCTGTAAACACATATTTTCTACTGTAAAGTTGGGCATTTACAGTAACATGGGGGTCTATAGGAATTGACTCCCTTTTGGAGCCAGCCTCAAGCGGCCAGTCAATAAATTGCAGTTTAAGTCACTTCCATATTGGCTTCATCAGAGAGATCGGAAGGTTGCCCCTCGGTTCAAACTCATGACCTTTTGTGTTACTAACGCTTTGCTCCACCGCTGAGCTGTACAGGAGTTGGGTTTGTTCATATTTTACCCAACCATAGGTTAAAGTAATCCAGCTTTTTTCAAAGTGAAGGAAAATCAACTTGTGTACATTAATCAAATCAAAAAGTTTTAGTTTAGAATTTGTAAAATACACATTGTTGTCTTATTACACCATAATAACATGTTTATTACTTGTTTATTATCCGTTTATAAGTCCTTTTCAAAATTCATAAAGTTCAAAAGATCATTGTAACAATTAATATTTGTTGCATGTTGAAATTTCCAAGGATCCCATATACATAGAAAAGTACAAAAGCTTTTGAAAGGTCCGTATTTATACCATTTAGGTACAGATATGTGTATACATTTGTTACCAATATGTACCTTATATTAATGTGCACTCTTAAGGTACACCGGTGTACTTTGTAAAAAGCTGCCACCCCAGTGACAGTTTTTGTACCTTTTTCTGGAGTGAATAAAAGGGTTAAAAGCAATTTAACGGCATAAATAAAATTGCTTTATAAAGGGTTATAGTGACCGAAACTGAGACGTCCGATCAATAATAATATCCCTGAAGAGTTGATGCTGTTCATTCTAGAAATTGTCTTTTATCTTCACAGGTCGTGACCTGGCCAGCACCACGCTCCCTGGTTATCCCCCTCATGTTCCTCCGACTGGGCAGGGGAGTTACTCCACACCCTCCCTCACAGGAATGGTACCCGGTGAGTCTCACCTGCATACACTCCAAAGCTACATATCCAATATCGGATCATGGGGGGATGCACCCGACCCGTCCATCAGTTTTACATTATTGCATTAAAAGGCAATCCCAGTTTTTTTATTTGGAGCTTTTTTTAAGTTGGGACATGACCCAGAAGGGATTCAAACCCAACAGTTCATACGTTTATTGTAATAGTTAGGCTCCATATTATAAAGTGCCAATCAGATGTAAAAGATTTTTTAAACAAGGTACATAATGATAAAAATAAATGAAGTGAGTGACAACATGACCAGTTGTCATACATGTGACACCCTCACTCTTTATCTTCCTTCCGGCTGTAACCACCCTCCCGAACCCCATCTTTTCACCTCTGCTTTATTTCAGTTAAGGTCCCAGTGGGAGGGGGTCTTGTCTTTGCCACTTCCTGTCTCCCCCCATCTGCCAGGCTGACAGCACTCCCAGGGGGTTATGGGATGGAGGAGGGTGGGAAGGGTGGTTGGGTGGTTGGCAGAGTGTAGGGCGGGTGGGCTGGATTTGAGTCTTCAGCAAGTAGCTGGACTATTAGACCCCAGTCACACAGCTGTCCCTTCTCAACATCAGTAATTTGTTTTTAATGAGAATCATCGCTGACCCTTGACTAATTCATTCATTCTCCTGCGGTCTCTCTCAGCCTCCTTTCTCTTAGATATTTTTTAATCCACAAGCGACTTCAGAGCACAAAAATACATGTGGAATTTCTAACCAGCAAATTCACATTTACAAACAGGCACGTTCTTACTCCCAAATCGTCACATATTGACGTTTGGTCAGCGCCTGCAGCGTTACTTTTTAACAAACAGGATACCCCTCTGGCATTGTTTTTCGATGTGCAGGCTACTTCATTGAATTTGTTTGTCTTATGCGTCAGATCAACACGCATTTGTAAAAGTCAAAATGATTTGTGTCCGTTCATATTTGCTTTTTTTTAATAAATTGTGTCTTTATAGTCAGTTTCAGCAGTAACATAAACAAACAGCTTTTTTAGACTAAACGCAACTTCTGGTAGACTTCCACATAGAATCAAAAACAACAATAAATATGTTTCTGATAACAAGATAAATAAATGACAAGTAAATTAGCTTCGTATATATATCATATCTAATGCGTATCAACTGTTACACAAAGCTAACATTACTGTGTAAAATTAATGTATATAATTTTAGCTACAGGTCCTTCAGTTCTTGCATGGCTGCCATCCTCTCCGCACAGTTGTGATCCATGTTCGTTGTCTCCCTTCGTCTTTAGCAAACCAAAACATTTTATTTTCCTTAAGGTTTTTGTTTCAGAGATCAGTTTAGCCACTAGCCAGACCAATAAATAAATGCAAAACTGGAAGTTCACATCAGTTCAAGAACGTTCCACGACAATGCGTGTGCATCCAAAACCGTCTATACAGAAGTGGCCAAAAACTATTAATTTTCACAAAATCTGCTGCTTCAGTGTTTTTAAATATTTTTGTCAGATGTTACTATGGCGTTTTTCATCGTACGGTATAATATCCTTATTGTAGCTTAGTTTTACTATATAATTATTGCAACATGATCTCACAAACTTCCATGGCATAGTCACGGAATTTAGTGCTCATTTTTCCGTGGCATTCTCACGGATCTCCGCATTTTTTTCGTGGCCCTGCTACGGACCGTCTTTTTCCGTGGCATTCTCACGGATTGGTTACTCAACTGCTTTTTTCTATTTTCAAACCATTTTCGCTTCAGTTTAGAGTTAGATTTGGTGTTTGCGTTAGTATGTCACTTTAACTATTGGTTTATACAATTTTTTCTGATTTATTCTTTTATATTTTCTAAACTTTAAACAATTGTCGCCTGGCGTTGGGGTTAGAGTTGGGTTTGGGTAGGGATGTCATTTCATGTAAATCTAACCCTAAACCAAAGCGAAAATGGTAAGAAAATAGGACAAAACGGTTGAGTAACCAATCCGTGAGAATGCCACGGAAAAAGACAGTCCGTAGCAGGGCCACAGAAAAATGCGGAGATCCGTGAGAATGCCACGGAAAAATGAGCACAAAATTCTGTGACTATGCCATGGAAGTTTGTGAGATCCGGTTGAATTATTAACTTACAATAGTGCGGCTGTGTATTGGCAAGAATCTCACGATATGATACGTACAGTATCACAATCCATGGGTTGCAGTGCAATATGTTGCAATACAACAAAGCAAGGTGATAAATTGGGATATTTTTTATTTTAAGACTATAATAGGATAGAATTTTAGGAAAGCTAAAAGTGAAGCGAATCTTTTCAAAATTGGCAAAAAAAAGAAAAACAAACAAATACGAATTAGGTGCATTTCCATCTAGTTGTTTGAGCGAATGACTTTGGTATTGGTAGTAACTAACAGTAAACAAAACAAGGTATCATATACTGTATGGTATAGACAACAACAGCGGAAACAGCTAAACTTTCAGTCCCGTGGGTTTAATGTTCTGCAAATGCATTTTCCATCTCCCATTATTTGCATTTACTCTTTTTTTAATAACTCAAAAACCACCTCAAGCGAGCGTAAAAACCTTTTGGTGAATTAAGATTGTTTTTAATCGAAATCGGGCATTTTAAAATGCGCATAAAATTATGGTGATGGAAAGATGGCTATTGAGAACACCATATGCAAACCTTAGCAAAAACATCACCAGCCCTCGCATCAACTCTCTGAACACAGCAAAACAAGCTCAAAGCAAAACAACACAACACAACAACAACATGTCTCCTGTCGTGTCTTCAGTCTGTCAGACCGGTGTCTCCATCTATGCACTCCCTGTTGCCACAGTGACTCGGAGGGTCTTGTTGGAGTCCTTTATCTGTGCGAAATCCGTAACCTTGTCTTGTATCGGGCTCCAACTGACTATCCCATGTTTCCCCCACTTTTGACAAGCATTTACGACCTTGCAACCCATCTCTCTCACTGGGGACACCCCATTTCTCTTTTCCTCTTCATTTCTAAGTCAACCCCCTTGCTTTCATGAGCACCCTCTGTAAGTAACCTGACACTAGAGGTCTTCACGGGTCCACTTAGATCCGAAAACCCGAGGTCCGACCCGAGACCCGATCGGGTTCGGGTCTAAAAGTTTCACATGTGCCTCGGACACGGGTCGGGTACAATAATAGCGGCATCGGGTCTCGGGTAATTTAAAAATTAATGTGTTTTTTCTGAACGGACCCGAGAAGACCCGAACTCTCTCGCCTGTGTGCGTTAATGTCCTTTTCAAACCTCTCATCTGTTTGCCAAGAGCGCTTGCGACATTGTGTGGTTGTCGGAAGGTTCATTTTCGTTGAGACAAACATGTCAGTCAATTATAAATGTACATTTTAGCGGTTACGTGGGTGTCGTCGTCAGATAACAAAGTAAAACGAATGAAGCAGCTCGCCAAATTGGTTGCAAGGCCACCGGAGTTTCTTTCTGTCTGACTGCTGCGCGTGGGTCTGCAGAATGCACACACGTCAGTGCCGTTTGCATTCGGTTCCAGTCGGGTTCAAAAAAAAATTTCACTAGTTCGGGTCGGACTCGGGTCTAATTTTCTCGGGTTTGTCTCGGGTCGGGTCTTTCTTTAAAAATTTTTTATTTATGCACGTCGGGTTCGGGTATGAAGTGATTCGGGTCATTTCGGGTCGGGTACATTTCTTTGGACCCGAGAAGACCTCTACCTGACACGCGATAGTCACAAAGCGCAGGGTTGGCGGAGGCGAGGTAACCATGCCAACGATCCCATCTAAAAGCACAGTGAAGGTTAAGAGTATAACTTTAGAAATGCATCCAATGTTGTTTACCTCCTTCTGTTTTTCTACTTTTGTAACTTAAACAAGTATAAGACTTCAAAATGTACAATACACTTAATGTTCTCATGCAACTGAAATGTACAAATATGATAAGTACAGATATTTATTTAGTGTCTCTTTTGTTTTCATTCTAGTGATTAGCATAAGTTTATTGTTATTTTCTGTATAATCTTACATTCTCTTGACAAAGATACATTTTTATTGTTTTAAAGAAAATTAGATCATTTTTGAGTTGGTGGTTATGTATATAAAGTAATAAAAAGTAATGATGTATTTCCGTTTTATTGATTTGCTTCTGTTAGTTTACTATCAATTTGGTGTCTACCATCTGACACTGTAACAACACTTTAAATAACCATTTAACAGACACTTAAAGTAACAAAGTAAAGTTTCCTCATTACAGGGATATCTGGAGTAGGCACATATTTTAATTATAACCTAAATTAACATAACATGTACATTTATCATAAAAATAAAAAGCCCATCCACATAGTCATAATAAAAAGTTAAGCTTCAATGTTCCTTATTTAAAGCATTGAGATATGATGGCTTTATATATTTCCGTTCTAAATTTGTGAGAAATTGATTAGCGGTGCTTTTCCTTCCTCCCATGGACCCTCTTCGTTCACCTTATCCCACGGTGTCTTGCTCATTTCTCCTCACCTTCTCTTTCGTTCTGTTGCTCTCTCTCTCTTTCAGCAGGGGGGCTGACACACAGGGGAGGGGGGCACAAAACCAGCCAGGCAGAACCGACAGACCGAGAGATGGAGAGAGAAAGAGAGAGAGGGAGAGAGACGGGGCCTCTGAGTTTGTGACAGCCAGAAAAGGGAAAGAGTTCCCCAGGGAAAGAGAGAACGAGGAAGATGGGAAAAGGAGAGAGATAGAAAAAGAGAGATAAGGGAAAACTACACTGAGGCAATGGAGGAGAAAAACTGTCACAAATCGACACTTCCATCTAACCAATTGGACCTTTTAGATGTGCGCGCGCCACGCGCAGTGTGGGACGTAAAATTCACTTGGTGTAAGGGTTTGAACGATTTTAGATGGATATCTAACTTTTTCTATTGTCTTTTGATTTATTTCAGGGGGAGATTTCTCCACCAGCCCTTATTCCCATCCTCAGTATTCTACATACAATGAGTCTTGGAGATTCGCAAACCCCAGCTTACTAGGTAAAACCTTGAACTGAAGGCATAAGTATCTGCAATAAAAATAAAGTATTTTTTGAAAGATGTAAAAAAAAAATTGATGCAGAAAACCTAGGTATTTTAAAGGAAAACACCACTGTTTTTCAATATTTTACTATGTTCTTACATCAACTTAGACACATTAATACATACCTATTTTTTTCAATGGATGCACTTGTGAATGTGTTAGCATTTAGCCTAGCCCCATTCATTCCTTAGGAACCAAACAGGGATGAATTTAGAAGCCAACAAACACTTCCATGTTTTCCCTATTTAAAGACTGTTACATAAGTAGTTAGACAAGTAACTCAAGTAAAACGTAGCAATTTTTAAGCAGATAAATAATGAGAACTATATTGTATGGCGGAAGAGCACTTAGTTTGCAGCACTTCGACCTTGGCATGCAGTAACATCATCACTCCTGACTGCTCCGCCCTACAGCACTCCACTGAGGTAAAAGTATTGCAAACTAAGTGCTCTTTCGCTTGGAAATATTGTTCTCATTTTTTATCCGCATAAAAAATTGCCAGGTTTTATTTTGTGCCACAATATTTACTGTGCATCTAAATTCATCCCTGTTTGGATCCTAAGGAATGAATGGGGCTAGTCTAAATGCTAACACATTCACGATGCGCTGTACAAAGATTAAGTCTACGCATTGAATATAGATAGGTATGTATTAATTAATCTAAGTTGAGGTAAGAACATAGTAAAATATTAAAAAACACTGGTGTTGTTCTTTAAGATTCTGTCAAGACATAAACATAAGACAAAAATCCCAATTTTTGTGTTCCAAAGATAAAAAAAACAAAACATGTAGAGAATGACATGGAAATTAATAAATGAGAACAAATAATTGTTTATTATTTTTTGGTTAATGTGCTGAAGTGTGAAAAGTGAAAATGTTTTTAAACTAATTACAGGGGATTTTACTTGGGGATTCCAGCTCATAACATTTTTAAGTGGGTACACCTTAAAAATCAAGGATCTACTAATGGTTCTTTACAGTGATGCCATAGAAGAACCATTTTTGGTTCCTCAAAGAACCATTTAGTCAAAAAACCATGTTATTCTTATATTTTTATAAAATGTTTTTCTATTACAAAGAACCTTTTGTGAAAAAGAACGATGTTAAAGGTTCCTTATGGAACCATTTATTCCGACAAAGAACCCTTTAAAGAGCCCCTATTATGTTGCTAAAAAGAAGGTTATTTTGTGCATTTGAGGTAATACAATGTATTTGCTCAGTTTCTGTGTTCAAAAACACATTATTTTCCACATTCCGTACATTATTGTTGCTCCTCAATGCCCTGGCTTTCTGAAATGCGTTGATTTGTAAAAAAGCTCAGATTGTGCTCCGATTGGCCAACTATCCAGTCTGTTGTGATTGGCCGAATGTGGCGCTCCTTAGCATATTTGGAAAATCAGCACCTAACAGGAGATAATATTGTCTTTAGAGTCAAATCTGATCCAGAAAATGCAGATGACCCAGCTGATCGATCAACTTTGTTGGTGCAGCTTCAGCAGAAAGTAACAGATTGGAAACGTACTAAAAGGTTTTATGTACTAAAACATAAAACCATGTCTGCATTTGTTATCGTAGAAACGACAAACAACGAGCACTACTCTACACTGCTAAAAACTCACGTTTGAATCATGGTTTGAATAGTCAATAGCAAATACTTTAAATATAAGAACATAGGCTACTTACAGGCTCTGAATCAGAAATGGGCAAAGTAAGGAATAATTGACAACGGGCCATTAAAATAATAAGAAAATAATGCACACCCAAGGTGGTAATGCGACACGATGCAAAGCGGGTTACACCTGCCGGTGTGCATTATTTTCAAATAATTCAAAGGACTGGAGTCAATTATTCTGCTTATATCACGCTTTACCACAAACAAGCCTATTTTTAAGACATTTCACAAGTTAAAGGTATAGCGGAAGATTTTCCCGAATTATTTAAAAGAACCGCCCCTCTATATTTTTTAAAAAATGCTCCCGAGAGGGAACGCCTGTTAAACGCGTGCACGAGACAGAGAGAGAGCATGCAGGAGCTCAGTTCTTCTCTTCGCTCTGTTTACAAGTTTCTGTCGGCATGTTTACCGTGTCTGTGTGGTTCGTGACTTGTGCCAGGGCTAGCATCGCAAATCATAGCTTACATCAACTTTTACTAGCAGTGATTTTAAATAGATTTCTCCAAATAGCATGACAAAATGTACCTTTCCAATAGAAACTTCGCGTGGGAAGCCCAACCTGTCCTGTTAGCTCACGCCAGCGTGTGAAATAGTCTCCCATAAACATTCTGGTCTTGTTTCTTTATTTATAGTCCTTTCTCTTCTTGTCATACAATTCGTAGACACTTTTTCTCTTGCGACCCTCAGACATTTTGAAAAAAACACAGTGAGAACGCGACCTTCAATGAATGGTTGAAACCGTAGCACAACACACATACACGTGAAAGTGCGCATGTGCAGAAAGCGAACGTAGAGGCGAGCACGTACGACGGTTATACGTCAACATATAATCCGAATGATTGACATCTGGGATGACCAATAACAGTGGTGATCCACCCGGAAAACGAAAATCTTCTGCTATACCTTTAAGTGTGCGGTTATCGAAAAATAATGCATACCCGTGGAACATTTCTCAACCAATCAGAATACAGCATTTAACAGACCCGTGGTATAAGTAAGGGATAATGTAGAGGCAGCCGGTAGTTATCGGGAAATAAGCCCCGACAGTGTAATCAGGACCCGACGCGAAGCGGAGGGTCTTGTATCACACTGAAGGGGCTTATTTCCCGATAACTACCGGCTGACTCTACATTATCCCGCTTATTACACGGCTACTTGTCACATAAGAAAAAAAACTGGACATGAATATGAATTTGAAACATTTTATTGGCATATTTGTTTTAAATTAACATTTTTTATCCTTCCGCGAAACTTTGCACAGATGCATAAAATGATCGTAATACCTTATTAAGATCCTCTGCTTCATACTTGTCTGTCTCCATTTTTTTCTCTTTAACCAGTCTTTGAGAAGTTTTAATGCCCATTCTGTATTTTTGTGTGTGTTGGCTTCGTAGCTGTCATGCTCTATTTTGTCAAGTTCAGTCTCAGTAAGCTCTCTGTGTCTTGTCGTGGTTGTCCAGTGTTTGTCACAAGATGGCGCCAAACAAACAGTAATCTTTTTTGGCGCGGAGCGATCTTACTCGTAAAAGTAGTACCGGCTATGCGTTATTATTTTGGAGCGGTTATTATTCGAAAAGAACGAACCTGCAAATGTCTCAACTGACCAATCAGAATCAAGCATTATAGAGAGCCGTGTAATAAATTATGATAATGTACATTGAGTCCATTTTTATCGGCTGCAGAAGTTAACTGTTGCCTACAATCCTTGTGTTAATTGTAGTCCAAGAAAAGAGATTTCAGTTGGAGGCGATAACTGGCGTCATCGTAGACTTTGGGATTTGTAACTTTGCAGATCATTCAAATGAAATATAAAATCATCAAACAGAAAATATGGGCTCTTTAAAAACCCTGTTTCTTAAGAGTGTAGTGTTTCTATGACTTTGTGTTGCACTATTATTTTTAAGAGTGTGTTTGACATTACAACTTAAATATTTTTTTGTATGTGTTATCCTCAGTGTTCCAGCAGGAGTATGGTTCTTTACTGGGTTCAGAGAGAGCAGCTTCATCGGGTCTGTTCCCTGGCCAAACCCCACAACCTACAGGTACCAAAACCCTAACACACCTTGCTTCAGAGGATTCCACTTACTACGTGTGCGGTCTGATATTTCAAAGAATTGTCAGGCTAACACTGTGTATTTCAACTTGAGGCAACTGAATGAAATGGTTTAAAGAAAACCTGCCCCTATCAGCTAAACCCCAGACTGACATGTCAGTCAAGAACAAGGTGAAGGGCCATTGGCTTCAAAACAGTTATGTGTGTCAAAGAAAAGCACAGAACTGACCTTAATCTCTCCCATTGGAGAATGCTTTCCTTGGAGACCTCATGAAGTTTGCGTTGTCTGTCAAAAAAGAGCCCCTGATTTGACAGATGCCACAGAAGAACCATTTCCAATTTCTCTAAAAAATCTGTGAAACATTCCTCAACCATGTTTTTTTATCAGTTAAATACAAACCAGTTTACACTACAAAGAACAAAGAGCTGCTGGCACATACACTGTAAAAAAATTATTCAAATAGTTTAGGCAAATCAATTGAACTTACTATTTAAAATATTTGACTAGTAGTTGGCATAACTTATAAACAAGTTGAAATTATTTAACTTAATTTGTAAGGTAAAACAAAAAAGTATCTTCAATGTAGTACATTCAATGGAACCACCGTTAAGAAAGATCCATTTACAGTATATAAAAGTCATTTATTTTCAAATGTAAAGGCATCAATTAGTGTTTATAATATCATATTATAGTACAAATAATAAATCCAGTCCAACAGTCACCTCAAAGCATAATCTTTCTTTCCAGTGAAGACAAACACACACATCTGCCTCATTTCTCACAATCTCAAACTCTTTACCTTTGACAACTAAGACTAAGCAGTGCGCCTGTACCTTTAATTTTTATCTTCCGCTCCGTTACACTTCTGTTTTCCCCCACTTATGCCTCTTGTCACTGTGTAATAAAGAGCTATAATTCCTGCTAAAACTCCCCTTTGAAGGGTCCATCAGCACTTAATGCCAACACGGACTGATGGAGATGGATCAGTGTCTTATAGACCAGAAGAGGGTTTTTGTCACCAGCTGATAATGGTGGTGTCATTTTAAGTAATAGGAAAGGTAACATGATTCATGCGAGATACTAATCGATCCGAAATATATTGGTCAATTTATCTAACTTTCTCTGTTAATGTTTACTGTTTGTGAATGCATTTTGGAGATATTTAAAGATGTTTATTTTTAATATTTAAATATGCTTCCTATTTTAAAATGATTCTTCACAGTAATATTTCTGGTTCTACAATCTTCCCTTAATGCCAAAGATTTCTTTAAAGAAAATATTTTTTACTACCCTTTTATAGTCATCCAAAGGTGTATGTAGGACTTTGTTGTTTGTTTAAATAACCAGCCAACCTGATACAGCAACTTGGCTCATGTTGTGGGATTGTCTAACCCAGGGGTCTCCAACCTTTTTGTGAGCAACGGCTAACACAATGGATAAAACAACCTGGAGGGCTACATTTTTTATATAGTCTACTCAAAACATTTTTCTTTTACTTGATGATTTTATTTTATTTTACTTGTCAATATGTTTTATAATTGTTTAAAATGTTAACTTACACAAAAGAAGCCAGGCTAATATAAAAATATGTAATAAATAGACATTAAAATTGAGTCTAATAATAGAATGTGCGTTGGCGGGAAACTCACAGACTCTGTCCAGGCAACCAGGTGCCTGCTGGCACCATGTTGGAGACCACTGGTCTAACCAATAGCCGATACACTTTTAAAGGTACTAAAAGGTTATTCACAGCAATGCCATAAGAACCATTTTTGGTTCCTCGAAGAACTATTTCTGTCTTACCTTTTAATAATATGAAGAACCTTTTTGTCCACAAACAGCCTTTTGTTAAACAAAAAGGTTTTTTGGATGTTAAAGGTTCTTTATGGAACAGTTTAGGTAAAAATGGTTCTTCTATGGCATCGTTAAGGACCTTTATTTTTTAGTGTAAGGTGCCAATCATTCCAAATGCGTTTAAAACACTTGGAAATGCATGGCGTGCCGCACTGCCTTTTTTGGTCACTTTAACGGTACATTATCACTAGGCGAAAGCGTTATGGCGCATTCACACGGGGCGTCAGCGTTGACGCTTCCCATTCACTTTAAATGGGTGACGTCAAGCGTTGGCGAACTGAATTGTGGATCAATTCAGTTCTGCAACGCATGACATCACCCATTAAAAGTAAATGAGAAGCGCTAACGCTTACACCTCATGTGAATGTACTAGGGGTGGGCGGAATGACCAAAAATCTATTTCATGGAATGAGTCATTTTATTTCACGGAACGGAATATTTGACGGTATACATGTTTTTCAGTTTATATTGTTTTTTAAAGATAAAAATGTACATAAATACACCACTCACTATAGCTTTTAACTAAATGCTCACTGCAGTTTTAAACTATGAGCAATTTAAAGTTAATAATGTTAAAAGTGAAAATGCCCAGAAGATAACAACAGATAAGTCTTGATTAGACAGAATCTTGTTTTTAATTGAGTTATTAATTTTATAGACTATTGAAGCTATAGTATGGCTTTATTGTATTTTGTATTTATGCATACATTACATTAAACATGTGCAATATATGTAAAATGAACAGGTATAAATATATGCAAAAACCTACAGACAGGAAAAATACCTAAAGTATAGCCTATATGAGAGACTCATATAGAGACTCAAGCTCTAGATATTATAAATGTGACAGGTGCTATGATGTGATGATCATAAAGTTTGTTTTAAGGTCTTGACGCCCTTTTCTTTCTATTAGACCTAAACATTTGCATCTCTTTCTCATCTTTCCGAACAAAAATGTTTGTATAAGCAAATGGCGCGTCAAACTACGTCGCTCCAGCAGCGCACGCATCACTGATATAAACGCGAGTTTTGTCTTAGCTTGCTTAAAGTTCAGAAAACTTTACAACTTTTAGCATTATGTGCGAGAAGAACTCTTTATTTGGCGTCGCAGCTCCTTGCACTTGCCTAGAGAGACCTCTGCACACGAGAGACCGGCCGGCTGCTGCATGAGGAGAGAGAGAGCGCGCGCGAGAGAGAGAGAGAGCGCGAGAGCGAGCAAGACAAGTCTCGCTGCGTGACCCGCGGTGGATTCACTGGCACTTATTATAATATTACACAAATAACTCGTTCATTTTTTATAAGTGAACTATTTTACATGTTTCTCCGTCACACTCAGTCTAACATGCTGAAGGGCAAAGTTAGCCACGCCCACTTATTTGCATTCCGCGGAATAGACGGAATAGAAAAATCTGTTACGTCTGACATTTTATTCCGCGTTAACGGAATATACCGTCATACTGCCCAGCCCTAGAATGTACCGTAAAAAAGTGCCTTGCGACGCTGCTTTTTATATTGCTAGGTAACCACCGAGTCAGCTGTCTTGTCAATCAAACATTGAAGCGTGAGTGCTCTTTTGCCGTTGACTGTCATATAAGCAGAAACTTTAAAAAGAGGACGCTTGCTCTTGACATCAGGCGCTTTTCCGCTCTCTGCGTTTCTTCAAAAGCGCATGCTGCAGCAGGCGGCAAAAAATGTAAGGCGTTTGGTGTGCAGGGCGCATAACGTTTACTGCCCATAGAAAATCATTCAAAAAGGCGCCTGCAACTGCCATAAACGCGTTTGGTAATCAGCCCCTAAGAGAAGCATTTTGCAACTAACAGGGTTCCCACGGGTCCTTGAAATCCTTGAAAGTTTGTGAATCTGGGGGAAAAAATTCAAGGCCCTGTGAAGTTTTTGAAAATATACATATATAGATACAGGGCATTGAAAGTGCTTGAATCTATTTTATGCCTAAAGTTTCCTGGGGAAAAATCATTATTCCCTGTGTAGTGTAGGATAATATCATACAAATTCTAGACTTTTTAAGCACACATGCTAAACTGTTCGCTTTAAATGCTTATATCTTCTGTATGTGAATGTTGATTCATACCAAAATGCTTTTTTGCATAGTTGTGTTTGACACATGAAAACGTCTCGGGTTACGTATGTAACTGTTGTTCCCTGAGAAGGGAACGAGACGCTGTGTCTCCCTTGCCATACTTCCTGCGCCGCTGTAACGCCGTCTTTGGCAATATCTAGATAGCGATAAACTTTCTGGCTCCCGTGTCACCCTGTCTTTGTCGAGTTCCCTCGATAGGGAACTGTAACAATGTATCTTTAAAGGTAACACAATGTAATTGTGCCCCACCCCCATTTAGTCCTTTAATTTGAAGGTATTGGACCTGGAAAGTCCTTGAAAGGTCATTGAATTTGGAGTTAAAGGAATATTCCATTTTCTAAAAAGAAAAATCCAGATAATTTACTCACCACCATGTCATCCAAAATGTTGATGTCTTTCTTTGTTCAGTCGAGAAGAAATGTTTTTTGAGGAAAACATTGCAGGATTTTTCTAATTTTAATGGACTTTAACAGAGCCCAACATTTAATACTTAACTCAACACTTAACGTTTTTTTTTCAACGGAGTTTCAAAGGACTATAAACGATCCCAAACGAGGCATAAGGGTCTTATCTAGCAAAACGATTGTCATTTTTGACAATAAAAATAACAAATATACACTTTTAAACCACAACTTCTCGTCTAGATCCGGTCGTGATGCGCCAGCGTGACCCCACGCAATACGTCATGACGTCAAGAGGTCACAGAGGACGAACGCGAAACTCCGCCCCAGTGTTTACAAGCGTCTTGAAAGAGGACCGTTCCTACGTTGTTGTATGTCAGTCAACTGATACTAATTAATGTCTTTGTGTCAGTTTATTGTTTAAAATGTTCCGCAAATGTGCGTTTTATATATGTAACACGTGACCTCCCTACGTCACTACACATTTACGTTAGGTCGCGCTGGACCGGACCTACACGAAAAGTTGTGGTTTAAAAGTACATATTTTTTATTTTTCTTGTCAAAAATGACAATCGTTTTGCTAGATAAGACCCTTATGCCTCGTTTGGGATCATTTATAGTCCTTTGAAACTTCGTTGAAAAAAACTGTTACGTGTTGAGTTAAGTATTAAATGTTGGGCTCTATTAAAGTCCATTAAAATGAAAAAAATCCTGCAATGTTTTCCTCAAAAAACATAATTTCTTCTGGACTGAACAAAGAAAGACATCAACATTTTGGATGACATGGTGGTAAGTAAATTATCTGGATTTTTCTTTTAAGAAAATTGACTATTCCTTTAACTAAGGTGTGGGAGTCTGATGACTGACATTTTTCTTCTCTCATATCCCTTTAAGGATCTCCATACTACTATAGCCCAGCCACACGAGGGACAGGAACGGCTGGCACAGCAACTGCCACTGCCTACGATCGCCACTGACCAGCCAGGCAGAATAGACGAGAAATCAAAGTGGGAGAAATGCAAAGAGAGCACTGATAATGGATTTACATTACATCACCCACATTAAACTGCCTATACATGGAAGAGGAGTAAAGGAGCAGCAGGAAGGAACAATGAGAAAGAATGAAGAGGTGACAATGTTTCCTGCCAGTTACAATCAATGTTCAAATCAGTAGCTTCAGCTTACTTCTGTCTCATTCACGTGAATTAGTGCAAAGTTCCACCCATACACCCTGACTTATGTGGTCTCAGCTTGGTTTGATTTATCTCATTAAAGCTTTTCTTGTCCTATCGTCTTTGCATCCTTATGGATTCTGCTTTTATAAAGATGATCAGGTGATGGGAGTTGGTACCAGACAATCTACTACAGTGGCAGCTTGAGATGATCTGCATTATTTGAGTTCTTATTGTTTTATGGTGTTAATCTGGACTGTTTGAATGTGGCGACATAATCAAACCAGAGCAGTGAATTGTTTTCTGGAGAAAAACATTTAACATAGCAAATACAAAAGAGTTGGACAGATAACTCAGGTAGGAATATTTGCATTTTTACATTTAAAGTAGCCAGTATGAAAGACACGGGACTTGAAATTCTAGGAAAATGATGGTAGTGTAAGTACAGTAAGGGGAGATTTTACCAAAAGGCCCTGATGAGTAAGCACAAGTATATTTAATCCAAAATGTTTTTTTAAGCACCATTTAATCATAATGGACTTTTTGTTTTCTTGATTTTAGTTATAATGAACTGAATAAGGAGGGGGTTTAGCATTCCCAGCTTGGCTAAAAACGGAAGACTCAATATAATGTTTGTGGTTCAGTCATTACTTGTGATATGTTGGGAAAACAGCAGCATATGTTACATATGAGAGCATCAGCATTTTAAATACTTCTCTCCTCGCTCTGTGTAGATAAATACTATTTACATATGTACAGAATACCCTTATTCAACTGTACATTGGTAAGATTTATAGCTATTTATGATGGAGAGTAATATATATAAACCTGTGTAAAAGTTTACTGCAAACAAATGCTCCAATGCTAGCTAAAGGTGTTGCTGCGAAAGATGTGGCTGGTTATGTTATATAGTTCACTCCTATTAGTTTTACGTGCAAGGGTCGAATCACAGACAAACTCTTTTTGTGTAGATAGGGGGAAACTGTTAGCTAGGCTCATTTCCCCATCAAGAAATGATGTCATAGTGTCTGTCTCTAAAGGTGACCTCCCCAAAGACTTTAATCGCTTTTGCAAATAGACACTCTTAAAGCACAAAAAGACAGATTTCCTTAACTAAAACTGACTTTATGTTCACAATATCTCAGTTCATTCATTTGTTTTTAAGTATTCCCTTCTGCGCCAAGACAATGCATGAGACCAAGGTGGAGGCCTTACCAAACTCTCTATGTAGCAACATCGTGCTGTACAGCCTTTCTGTCTGTCCGTCTGAATATCCTGTGCATATATCACCTACGATGACAAGAATTTTTGATATCATTATTGAATGATATACTGATATCTAACTTTAGATTCTAGTGGATGAGAAAAGACAAAAAGTGTGCTTTATTTAGCTATCGTATGTGACACGTGTTTCCAATTATTGGTTTTATTGATTTTTTTTCAATACACTGTGCATTGCTAACTAAGTAGCAAAAGGAAAACACTGTAGTTTCAGTAGTGAGTCACAAGCACCAAAACTTGATGTGAAATAAGAAAAAAATTACAAACCTATGAATATACAGTATATATCTATACAGTACATATATATATATACACAGAAGTTGATAGTTTTTATGATTTTATGTTGTTGCTCTGGACTGTAATATAGTAATAGTATTACATTTGTTTGTAGAATACAAGTTGCGCGTTATGCAACTCTAAAGAAACCCTTGATGCCGTTCACCACTAATGACTACTGGTGAACTTTGACCTTTTAAACTTTTAGTCAGAGGCATTATGAACCTGAAATACACCAGCTGAAGTCAAGGACAGTGCCTTTATTTTTCTACCGAGTCATTCAGAATGACCAACGCGTCTCTAAATTACGAAACTGTCGGCGTGACGTAATGAGATTAGAACTTGACAAACCAATCAAAAAAACAATGCCACTGATCACAGTTTTTTAACAATGTTGTTTATTTATATATGTTAAAAACCCTGATAACTTATTGTTTTATTGTAGTTGTATGACTAGTTGACTAATCTGAGCAAATAACAACTGGAAAAGGCGAAAATATGTTACATATAACAAAATCTTTTTTATTGAACATGCACGTTAGTTAATAATCTGTGAAATGCAATATTATTTTCTATACCCAGCAAGCAATTTTGCATGTCTAATTGATGTCCAAACATCTTGACTAAAACAAGGCCAAATTTGGGAATTTTGGGTCTAATCTCAAAAATAAATGATAGAAAATAAATAAATACTAATCACTGTTGACTTTGCGGTACCACTTTACTTGAAGGGTGTTCATAAGACTGACATGCCCACCTTCATAAACATGAAGTTACCGTGCCATGAAAATGAAGGAGATTTTATGCACATTTATGACAACTGTCATTAAGTGCAATTCGTTCAATTATGTTATTTTTTAATGCAAAGATGATATTGTTTGAAATGTATTTGTTATGACAACTTGACATTAAGCAATACATCATAACTTGTCATGTCAACTTGACATTATCAAGACAACATAACTGACCACTTTTTACCAGTGATACAAATTGATTTTGTCATTAAAATGTTAATACTCTGTCATATAGTTTTATAACAGCGTCATTAATTTTTTTCTTGACCTCAACTACAGTGGTACAAATGAAGAGTTTGGTTTCAAAACGCAATAAACGCCATTTTTGAAAAAAAATTGTTACT
Source organism: Paramisgurnus dabryanus (assembly GCF_030506205.2). NCBI lineage: Eukaryota > Metazoa > Chordata > Actinopteri > Cypriniformes > Cobitidae > Paramisgurnus > Paramisgurnus dabryanus. The sequence continues at coordinate 42,124,434 of NC_133340.1, read as the reverse complement.
GCCAAAATCAGTATTATATCAGGTCAGTATTTTAAAGTAAATTCTTAATTTTATGCTAAATCCAATTTCCGCTGTGTTATTCTGTCATCTTTTCTCCATTTTTTTCCCAAAATGCAATAAACGCCACTCCTCCTTTTCTACAGAATGCAATAAATCCGCTCCACAAATTACAGCGCACCATTCTACGCAATGTAAACAAACAACGGCGGCGCGTTGAATACACAGAGTCCTAGTTTTCCTCATCTACTTTGTACTTCGTGATCAACAAACAAACAAAACCAAACTAATACTTTAATAGCATTGATAAACCTGTGGTGGTTTTCTGTGACGGGAAAGAAACGTAAGCCATCAACATCTAATAATTTACGCGAGAGGCACTCGGGAGACGATCGCTTGTTCTCCCGACAGCATCTAGCTTCTCTCGTGCTAACACATTGACCGCAGGGGATCTTATGAAAAACTTTTCATAATTTTACTCAAAGTCAACGAGAATCACAGCTGATCGCTGTGAAAAATGTTAAGCGACGACGTCAAGTATAACCGCGCAGCAATGACAGTGTTCCTTATATGACAAAGTTTTGATTAATGCCATTAATGTTTATTTTTTTAATCAGTGTGTACAACTAGTCAACTAAATGAATATAAAATGGCAAAAATTTATGCACATTTATACATTGATTGAATAGATTTATAGAATTTTGAAAAAAAACTTTATGGATTTATTGCATTTTGTGGAAAAAAATATTAGTTTTTATAATAAATCTTTGAAAATTAAGTTATGGATTTGAATTTTTTATGTTTTTATAACCAAAAGATGCTATGTGAAAGTTTGTAACAGAAAATAGTAGTTTTCATCTTGTCACTTTCTTGGTATAGAAAACACGTTTTTACCGGAATTTGTCAAAATGGATTTATTGCGTTTTGGAACCAAACTCTTCAAATATAATTTGTCATTAAAATGTCATTAAGTGTTAATACTCTGTCAAATAGTTTTACAACAACATCATGTCAACATATTTTTTTAAGTTTCCTCCATGTGTTTAACAAATAAAATCAGATAATAATAATAATAATTAAAATGTATAATTATATTTAATTGCATTTGGAGACTAAAATTAAATGAAAACAGTACAATAATGGGTTAAGCCATGCAGCATTGGGTCCATATAACTTGGAAAACACTTAATTACATAAAATTAATTAATTGAATATTTTGTTTGTTTCAGAACCCTCTGTGTGAGGAAGAACAAGACTGTTAGTTTTTTTATGTATTGTATATTATACATGAAGTTAAGTGTAATTTTTTGACGTGTCTGTTGCATTTTGTTAAGGTATTTAAAATTATTTGACAGAGTATTAACACTTAATGACATTTAAATGGCAGTTTAATGTTTACCCATAAAGCTAGGTAGTTTCCTAAGTTTGTTAATTATTCTGCTATGTCATTTTTATGACAGATTTATAACAAGTTATAATTTATGGGTTTATGTTAAGTTGTCATAACAAAGACATTTCAAACAATGTCATCTTTGCATTAAAAATGACATAATTGAACAAATGACACTTAAGTTACAGTTGTCATAAATGTGCATAAAATCTCCTTCATGTTCAAGGCAAGTGTCATGTCTTGATTATGAAGGTGTCATGTCAGTCTTATGAACACCTCTTTAGGTAAAGTGTTACCGACTTTGCTTACATGGTGGAATGGGATAGTTATTTAGTCAAAAATGACATTAAACCAAATTCAAGTTTATTTGGCTAGAAATTAGGTACTCATAGCCGGACTATCCTAAAGATGTAAAAAGTGAAAGTTGGATCTACTTAAAAAAATTATTTCAATTGGTAGTACAAAAAATAAGTTTTGTCGACCAAAATGTTTTACTCAAAGTGAGAAAATTACATTTAAAAGAATTTTTTTACCATTTGAAGTACTTTTTTAAGTTAATCTAACTGTCCCTTTTCACAGTGTATATCAGGTCTATAGTTAACCTAGAAAGTGAAATGCCAGCTATTGCTTGCTGGGTACCCTCCATTACCCATACAAAGGTAGCTGACAAGAAATTTAAACTCAAAACAAATTATAAAAATGTGTAGCCAAGAAAATCACAAATTATTTAGCAGGAAAAAAACATATTTTGAGAACCAAAAGGCACATTTTTTATGCTGTAATTTTATAATGAAAGTGAATTTTAAAATGAAGTCCCTTTACTTAACATTTGAATATATTATGAGTTTAATACTTGCATAAATATGTCAGTCATACCTTCTCGCTTCATTACTCTGCAACTGATTCAGACCATGTTTGCTCAAATCGAAAATTCCTGTTAGCCCAAAGTATACACACGGACAGTCCCCCTTTGTCAGGGCATGAATATGCCAAGCCTCCCCATCAGCATGATCAAAACCAGATGTACCATGAGAGTCGAACACCCCTTATTCTCATCTCTTCTTATTTCGATTCCTTATTTCCACCCCCTACTCCATCTGACTTTCTTTGTCTCGCTGGTGCACCTATTATCTTATCAGATCTGCCCAACCTCATTTCCAATGCCATCAGGATTAGGAACTCTACAAGTTGGCTATATATCACCCCGCTTTACCATTTAGAAAATCGTCCATTTTCATTTGAAAGATTATGGTTGTGTAATTAAAAATAATTATGTTAACTTTAATGGAAATGAAATGTCTTGAAAGTAACATAATAAATATCACCATATGAGCATATATTTTTTTTTATTAATTTAGACCTGTATTGCACATATGTTTACTTTGGTACATTATTTGAAACACATGCCTTTTAAAATGTTTAAACTATTTTAGGGTCATTTATTGTGTTATTTTTCATTCAGGGTCATTTACAAAATGTGGCAAAATTAATTAGATCATAAATACCTTAACAAAGTTTACCATCTGAATGGTTTAAACTTTTCCTCAATTAAAAATTAATTTGATAAAATGGTAATAATGTCTTTCAAAAGAGGGCTTCATTTTCCAAATAGGGAAACAAATTTTGCCTATAATCCTACCACAGGAATCCACTCTATGATGTATTGATTCTTAAATCAGAGAGCCTACATCTTGTCAACATGAAACCTTTCCCAGTAAAAAAAACAGACTTGAAACGACTTGGTTATCACCTTATTGTGGCCTTCTGTGTACAATCGGAAGCTCCTTCTGTATTTACTTGCTAATTGTTTCTTTCCCAAGGGGATCATAAGTATTTTTTACAACGTTTTTAAAAATAAAAGATTTTGAGAAAGTTTAACAAATTTTGACGAATTTGATAATACTCAGTTGATTTCAAAGAAAAAAGACAAACATTTAGACCAATATCACAACTGTGGCATCAGCAACACTCTAAAAATGGTTGGGTTAAAAACAACCCAATTGGCAACCCAGCGCTGGGTAAATATTGGACAGAACACATGCTGGGTTAAAGTAACCCAACACGTTGGGTAACACATTTTAACCCAGCAGGTTGGGTTGTTGAAAAAACCCAACGTGTAGTCATTTTAACCACTTATGAGATTAATATTCTGGGTTTGGGTTATTCTTGCTGGGTTATTTTTATCATGTGCTTTATTGTAAATCAAGACCATTGTGAACACCAAATAAATGTTTATTTGACTTCAAAATAACTACAAACTCTTAAATTTTTACAGTTGGCAGTTGCAGAATCATTTAAAGGACTGCTGCTTACTGACATCAAGTATAAATATATTTATTAAATATCAGAAATGATGCACATTGAAGTAACAATGTAACAGGTTAAATCAACTTGTTTAAATTTAAGACAGAATTTGTATATAAGTATATACAATATATAAATGAAATACTGAAATGTACATAAATAAAACTGCAGCAGTGTAAGAAAATAAACAATGTAATTGTTAAATTAAAAGTAAAATCATTTACAGATGTGTAAAGTTTTTTACAGAACAGATGTTCCAAGTTTCAGAGTATGGAATGTATTTGACTAAAAATACTTCATTTATTAAAGTTACTCCTCACGAACAAAGATGTACAAAGGAACCGAACAGCAGAGGATTCATCCATTTGGAAAATGACAGACTACAGTAGATGCACATTGCCTGGGGTATTTATTTTCAAGCACGTAAAATGCCTTTAAACCATAGACTGTAAAAAAATATGAAAGTAGTGTCCGTGATGTCACCCATTGGTTGTGAAGAGCATTTTTGAAGCCTAAAGTAGGCGGTGCGTGCCGTCGCCATCTTGGCCGAATTGCAGTTTAAGTCACTTCCGTATTGGCTCCATCAGAGAGACTGATAGACAAAAAAGATTGAGAGATCTGTTGCATGTTTCCCATGGCCAGGAAATAAAGGAAAGGATTTCGAGGATTCTGTCCAGAGAAGAACTTCCACCACATTTGTTGCAATCTACAAAAGAGGAAAAAACTTTTAGTGGTCTGAACTAAATGATCAGATTTAAGTGTTCAGAAAACCATGTGGGCCAAGTGAATTATACATTTTATAAAAATTATAAGACTTTCTTTTGCATCCCTGGCCGCATTACCACCACGTGTGAGATTTTTTTCCCCAAAAATGCAATGGCCTGTCGTCGGTTTGCATAAGACTTTGGTGTTACACTCCTTTAACTGTTGTGCCAACAACAAAGGCTGCAAACCACACAGACTGACAAATAGGATGATCTGACTATAAAGAATAAAGTGCTGCAGAATAAAATGCAGCAGATAATTAAGACATTCCCAATACATTTTAAATAGGAGTTATTAAATGTTATACTTACTGGCTGAAGTTGTATGAAGGCCTTGCTAGCCTCATTAATGGATGGACATAAAAACTCTGCACTCTCTAGAAAAAAAGAATGGGAAAACAACATCACATCTGATCTCTGCTAAAAACATAACATCTTTGATACAGTATCAGCCACAGATCAGAGGGTTGGTCAATATAAACTTGAAATCACAGGAGACAACCCAAGAATATTATAAAATTAATATAAAATAGTAACTAAATACGACTCAAAAACACATCTTCATTCATATAACACATATAAATGTTTGTTAAACTGTACACGCAGTGACACGCAGTGTCTTGGTGACAAATGCGTTTATGTATTCAAGTTCATGTCCAAACACTTAAATTATTGTTTCATTTTAAAAGAGAGGACCAAGCAATATACATATAAGACACCGGTTCTTGGAAACGCTGTTTCGTTTTCATTTATCGACGCGTTACCCGCCGTACCGACTGTGAATTGAATGTGCTGCTTGTCCCTGCCTCTCAGTGACAGAGTAGACGCCGGCTCCGCAATTCTCCGCCGCCGGTTAAGTTAACCCAAGTGCTCGCGCCTCACGGTCTGTCTTTCCATATCGAATGACAAGAAAGCAACTCGTTTGTCATCAACTTTAATTTAATAGTGTCGCTATTGCTAAGCTGGGAAAACTATGCGCGTGTGTGACACAAAAAGCCGAAACGTTGCGGAGGTCGGCTCGGTACCGGTTTTGACTCGCTTTGTTAAAGGCTTACAGAAATTGTCAGGAGTTAACGTAATCAACCGTATGATGGGGATTTTGTAACATCGATTTTATTAATTTTATTAATATGCCATATTAAACATCTTAGAACGATTATCCGAGTCAATTTGTGTAAATGGCGATCTGAGGTAACAGTCGTCATTCCTCTAAATTACACCCGTCGTCAGTCTGTATAAATTAACACGTTGCTGTCTCGCAAAATGTTATAATCTTGTTTATATTCATGAAATGTTTACAAAAACATATAAACTTACCTTGAAACAACTGCTTCCAGTGACTCTGTCCTTTCACGACGACCGTTGCTGAGCACATTCAAACATCAAAGGCGCGAAGCACGTGAGCCTCTTCAAACAACCCAGTATAATAACCCAGCAGTTTTAACCCAACAACCAGAAAACTGAAACTACCCAAAAAGTGTTTAAAATGTTAAAAATTAACCCAGCAAAACAACCCAACAGACTCAACCCAGCATTTTGGGTTAAAAAATAACCCAGCCATTTTTAGAGTGAAGGTTAGAGATGCCCGGTTTGAAAAGTATTCTTTGGTAAAAACATAATAAAACAAGATATGAAATAACCTACATAATAGAAAGGTGAAGGAAATAGTTATTTGCAACAAGACTGAACTGCTTCTTTAAGGAATGTGTATGTTTTTTATTGAATTTTCTAGTAGTAAAAAAATCTTGGTGTTTTTCTCTTCGTGTCGTGTGTTGTCTTAATATTTGAATGTATTTACTGCGAAACCAAATTTGCCAAAGATGTCATCCCACTTGATTTCACTCTGTTTGGTTTTCATTTTATTAAGATCTGTCGACAAACTGGAAATAAATGTGATTTGATATTGATTTTCTAATGGAATTATATTGTTAATATTATATTACTACTTTTGTTTGTTGGTTTGTTTTAATGTTGTTCAGGGTTATTTTAAGTGAAATGTTCAATTGTCTGGCATTCATCAAACCCTAATACAGGGTCATAGGTTACTCTGTGTATGTGCATATGAGTGAATGTTGTTTGTGAATTATCAATTTACGTATGTTGTAATGTGAAACTAAGAAGTAATTATTTGTAAATATTGGCCATAATTTTATTGGTTCATCAGAATAAAAGTAATTTTTTAAGTTCACACGTTGTATTAGTGTTGTTTAAAGAGGCTTGATTTAAAATGAATCTAAAAGCATGTTTTGTACACTGGTAATGTTTGATGGACCAAATGCACCAGCAAGATTGGTTCAAGATGACCAAAGCAATTCACACTTGTATAGTGTGCAAAACAATGTGTAGCGAATTATATCACTATAAGTACATTATGGAAGTGTACTTCTTTTTTACCTGGGCATCCATAACAAATGCCTTGCCTTTTCTAAAAATATGTTTTAGAAAAACATATTTTGTCTGTCAATTCCCCAGATTGTGTGCTCTGAAAATATGCATTACAATTTCAAATATTAACTTTAAAGGAAAACACCACTGTTTTTCAATATTTTACTATGTTCTTACCTCAAATTAGACAAATTCATACATCCCTATCTTTTTTTAATGCGTGCACTTAATCTTTTTACAGTGCATCGTATATGTGTTAGCATTTACAGTCTTTAAATAGGAAAACATGGAAGTGTTTAGTGGCTTCTAAATTCATCCCTGTTTGGATCCTAAGGAATGAATGAGGCTAGGCTAAATACTAACACATTCACGGCGCGCTGCACAAAGATTAAGTGCACACATTAAAAAAAGATAGGTATGTATTAATTTGTCTAAATTGAGGTAATAACATAGTAAAATATTGAAAAACGGTGGTGTTTTCCTTTAAAATTTGTATATTGTTTGAAACCTATGCTGGGTAAACACTAGTGGGTTAAAAATGCAGCTTTGGGACATTTTTAACCCAATGGTTAATGTATTAATTTATTTAATTTCTTTACCCAGCATGGGACAAAACAACCTAGCGATTTTAGACTGTTGTAAAAAGTTTATTTTTTTATGCGTGTTACCCAGCACAACCTCCCTAAACTGTGAGAATGGAGTTTACCAGTGTTGCTCTTTTGGCTATTGGCCTAGTCCACAGGAGGTCTTAACAGGGGGTGATAATGGACCACAAGCAGCAATACACCGACAACACACCAAGCACACACGAAAAACAGCTTCGACCCAGCTGGATACGCACTACACCAGCTGGGATTTGGTTGTGTGCCAGTTTACCACGCCACGCACACACACCGTGTAACAGTTTTGGGTCACTGCCCAAATACCTAGTTCGCCAGGTTGGCACTTGTGATATTTCGGTGTTTGGGTGCATGCCCAGATTAGAAGCAGAGTGGTAAACTGTGATCGCTCCGGACCTTGGGCTTCGGCCAGATAACATGATGAATGAGCACTTCAAAGTGGAGTAGTTCCTCAGGTGTCAGGATTTGTTCCCTGACACTCTGGATACAGCGTATCACTCTCCTTTACAGAGACCTTTCTAAAGCCCATCAGAGCATCCAGGTATGAGTTATCTAAATATGCAGTCATGTCCCCTAAAACCTATTGCATGACTCCCTATTCAACTGCCTTGCATGGGGTTGAAATTGTTTCTGCCAAGCCTGCCAGCAATCTTTTCTTACTTCTTATTAATATTCATGCAGGGAGTGTTTAAAATGTCATAACTATAATTCCCAAAGCAATGTATTACCAACCACTGAAAGTCCAATTTTAACCAGTTTTATTTGGTCAACCAGCTCAACATATAACGGCTATATTATAGAAATAATACTTAAATTAAAAAAATCTCTGGTCAGTTTATCTTGTGCATGTTTACTTTACAGTAGAAGATTTACAGCAGTGAGTATTTAATGTATTATACATTAAAGGTCACATTCTTTCTGATCCCATTTTTTAAACTCTAGTTAGTGTGTAATGTTGCTATAATAGCATAAATAATACCTGTAAAATGATAAAGCTCAAAGTTTACTGCCAGGCGATATATTTTCTTTAACAGAATTCCCCTTTCAAAGCCTACAGCGAACGGACGGTCAGCCCTTTACTTCCTGCATTAATGACGTCACTAGAACAGTTTGTTGACTAAACTCCGCCCACAGGAATACGTCAGTCGCCAGGTAAGCTAACGGCAAGCTAAGCTGCTATCAAATAACAACACACTAAACAAACTACACTATCAGAACTCGTTACGTATTTCTAAAGGAGGCCTGTTTTGAGGACAGTGAAAACAGCAGTGTACAGATAAGTCAATTGTGTGAAACATACCGCATTTTTTTACACGTGAAACATGAACACATTATATTGCGCACTGTAAACACAATCAAAGCTACAAAAACACAGAAAGAACGGGAGCTTCAAAATAAATTCCCAGTTAATATAAATGTATTAAAAGATAGTTTTGTCTTAAATGTTTTATACAAATCTTTTGGAGATTAGAAAATAGACACAAATTGTATAATACACAAAATGTATTATACATTAAAAACAACACAATCTCATAGCAACTCATAGGTGGTAACTGCATATAAATTCATACAATCTCATTTGTACATTTTTGTACAATCTGGTTTCTTCCAGTAATGTTGGTTTTATGAGTGGGGTTAGGGGTGAGGTTTCAAATATTTTTGTACATTTTACTTCGTACAAATTAATACGAATTAGCCATTTCATAAAATGTGTACAAATTCCTGTCAGATCAGTTTGTAAAATACTGTTCAGATTACAAAAATCAGTTACAGGGTATTGTTGTCCATAATATAGGCCATCACCGAATCTGAACAAACTTGCATAAAGAGGAAAGTCTCATCCTTGCTTATGACACTTAATTAAATTCCCAGTTAATATAAATGTATTAAAAGTTAGTTTTGTCTTAAATGTTTTATACAAATCTTTTGGAGATTAGAAAATAGGCACAAATTGTTGACATAGTATAAAATAGAGAATAGAGCTTTAAAGCGGACACTTCGTGAAAATCTGACATTTTTTGCTATAATTGTGTGTCCCCAGTGCTTCTATCAACATAGAAAATATGATAAAGATCAACCCAGTAACTTAGTTTTGGTAAACCATTCTCTGCGAGCATGTAAAAAAAGGAAATTTGGCCCCCCTTGTGATGTCAAAGGGGGATAATCCTGCCCCTTAATCTGCACTAATCAACCACGGCACTGCCATTTAGTGCACAGATCAGCTTCTTTAAATTTTTAACATGCTATAATAAATTATCCATATGATTTTTGAGCTAAAACTTAACATACATGCTCTGGGGACACCAGAGATTTATTTGACATCTTAAAAGTCTTGTTAAATGTCCCTTTTAAAAAAGTGGTTAGCATAGCTTAGACAATTTCTCTTTAGAAAACAAAATAGTAAAAAATGGTCCCTAGCTGTCACTGGGGCAGTAGCCTTTAAAAATGTCAGAATATGTTACATTTAGGTAGAGATATGTGTACATTTGGGCTGGTTCAACTTAAAAAAAGTAAGTTACCTTGCCTTAACATTTTGAGTTCATTCAACTTAAAAATATTAGTTGACATAAAAAAGGTTGTATAAAAATCATTGTGTCCACTATATAAATATTTTTTATTTAAATTTTTATAATACATTTTTTTTTTATAAAAATTTTACGGCAACCAGGTAACTTTTCAACCAAGTTCAACCAACTATTATTCACAGTGTAAAAAGTACCTTTGAGGTACTAACATGCACTCTTTGGTACCAATGTAGCTTTTGGGTACTAGGTTGTAACGTTATGCCGGTATGGGGGTATACCATGATATTAACATGTACGATTATCATACCGTAAACATTTGCTTATTACCGGTTTTGGGAAAAATTATAATAAAGGAGATCTCACCTGCGCTACTGCAACTTCATTACAACAGAGAAAATGTCAGAGCCAGAGATTACAAATTCTAACCTCTATACCTGCTTGGAAAAAGTTAAAATCTGCAGTATGGGAATAGTTTGGGTATCCCAAAAATGAGCGCGGGTTGTCCTTAAAGATGGATATCCAGTTTGCAAGAAATGTGGACGAAGAGTGGCTGCAAAAGGAGGAAATACGTCAAACCTGTGCTACCATATTCACAAACACATCCCTCTGTGCAGACAAAGGTGTGTTTTGTTTATAATTTAAAGCAGTAGTATTTCCGTGATGCAGAGGGAATCCCGAAATCCAGTCATGAAAATCGGCCATAAATCGGAAACGGATGTGTGTTTAATTTTCGGCTGATCTGTTTTCGGAAACAAAGCTGTTATATAAATGCACCTCTGAAGTGAACTTTCTTGAGAAAAGTCTTGATGGCATTTTCTTGTCGTTTAATCTCAGGAAACTGTTTATAAGCGCACGTCTGCTTTGTTTACATGTGAACGCTGGTAACCTCTGTCTCTCGTGCGCGCGCGCTCTCCATCTCGTACTCTCAAAACACTAAAGCACATTTAAGTGATTTATATTACAAGTCAATTTTAAGTTGATAATACGTGGGCAATCTCTAAAGAGAAATAACTTATTCCTTATTTTGTTTTAATGAGTGATGCAGCTTTATTTTGTCTTTTTTTCAAAAGTTTTTTTTCTAAAAAAAGTTTGATATAATAAACCAAATGTTCAACCAAAAAACATATCTGTTTTCATTCATTTAAGGGTCATTATAGCTGATGATTATAATAATAATAATTTAATACCATATACCGTGAAACTATGAACACCGTGATAGTTTCTGAGACGATTATCATACCGTGAAAATTTCATACCGTTACACCGTTGCACTTGACTTTACTACTTGACTGATGAATAATTTGCCTGGTTGTGTACAGTAGAATTCTGATGCATCGCAATGCATTGTAGAATCGAATTGAATTGAATCGTTACCTGGTGAATCGTAATTGAATCGAATTGTGAGGGCAGTGCCAATGCACACCCCTAACTAACATGAACTATTTAGGTGCAAAGATGTCTTTTTTATACCACCCCAGGGGCAGATAGGGACCATTTTTTTCTGACAGTGTAAGAATAGTTTGAATTCATATTGAAATCACGTTTGCCTTGGCAAATCTCAGCATAAGTGACATGAGATCTTTTCTGCGGGGAGACACTTCTTTTACGTAGAAAAAACATCTGAACTTAAGTAAAAGTTTCAATTTGCTCTCCTTTTAATCTTTTTGTTCTCTTAAAGTCAAGGCCTAAACTATAAAGAATTATATCGTGGGGCGGTTTCCCAGACAGGGTTTAGATTAATCCAGGACTAGCCCTTAGTTATATTAGGTAGTGTAAGTAGTTTTTACAAACAAACCTTAAAAAACAATACTGGTGTGTGTCTTGAGACAAAACAATGGCACTAATATCCGTCAAGATAGTTCGGTATAAAGGATGTTTTTAAATTAAGCCAGCTCAAACATGAATTTTAATCTGGGACTAGGATAAGACCTGTTTGGGAAACCACCCCTTCGTGTCCACAACACAGACAGTAACATTATGTTTCTTAAGCTTGCACGCCGAAGCTGTAAATGCTGGGGCAAGCTGGGGTGCGCTGCGACACTTTGATAGCATTTAGCTTAGCCCCATTCATTCAATGGTACCAAACAGAGATAAAGTTAGAAGTGACCAAACACATCAACGTTTTTCCTATTTAAGACGAGTAGTTATACGAGCAAGTATGGTGGCACAAAATAAAATGTAGCGCTTTTCTAAGCGAATTTAAAAGGGTAACTATATTGTATGGCAGAATAGCACTTTTGGGAGTACTTCGAATCGGCGCAGTAAAGGGCGATTTATAGTCGTGCGTAGGTCCTACGGCGTAGCAGCGACGGCGTAGGTTCCGCGTCGGTTTTCATTTATACTTGTGCGTCGCCGTCCGCGTCGACGTGCAAAGACACGCGAAACCGCTGGTTGGCAGTAATCACGCGTGTAACCACAGTAGCAGCAGAAGTTGTCACAGAAGAAGAAGCTAAGCAAGTTAACCCACAAACGAAGAAGAAATAGCAACTTGTTGTGTATAATTTGAGAAGACCAGCAATGATGGAAGTAAATAAACAGCGACTTATGTTTCAGTTTGAGTTAAATCACTCCTCAACTTGGCTCATCTTTGTTTTCACCGTCTCAAACGGAAATACCTATGACGCAGTTTTTTTACCTGACGGGAGGGGTTTTGGTGGACCAATCACAGCGCTTACGGTCCGCGTAGAGCCGACGAGCTGTTAGAAATTTTGTGAGGTGCGCGTCAGGCTACGCAGAGCTACGCACAGGCTACGGATAGCCTACGCCGTAGCTACGCCGTAGGACCTACGCACGACTATAAATCGCCCTTAACACTCTCCCTCTCCCATTATGAGAGGGAGAAGGGGAGCGGATTTTTCAGGCGAGTCGAAGTACTCCCAAAAGTGCTGTTCCGCCATAAAATATAGTTCCTTTTTTAAATCCGCTTAGAAAAGCACTACATTTTATTTTGTACCACCATACTTGCTCGTATAACTACTCGTCATAAAAAGGAAAAACGTTGATGTGTTTGGTCACTTCTAACTTTATCTCTGTTTGGTACCATTGAATGAATGGGGCTAAGCTAAATGCTATCGAAGTGTCGCAGCGTGCCCCAGCGCTTACGTGCACGCACTAAGATGATAGAGGGCTGTATCAACTCTTCTTAGTTAAGGTAATAACATAGTTTAATATGGAAAATGGATAGACTATTCCTTTAAATTTAGAACAATTTTAAAACGTTATAGTTAGTTAGCATTATCCTCCTTGGAGTGAACGGGCGTTATTTCCGCTTTCCTACATTTCATGCTGCTATAAGCTAGTCTCAGTAGCAAATTATATTAAAGAACAAGTTCGGTATTTTACACTTAAAGCCCTGTTTTCAGATTGTTTATGATGAAATAGAACAGTTTTGACTAATTTGAGATTTTAACGGGTGTCCGAGAATTTTTCGGGTGTTTGTTGTATCACCCCACCACCTCTACAAGGGCTGCATAGGTGCACTGGAACAATCCTTCCTAAAATGCATTAAACTTTCGTTTACAAAGACGTGTAACTCACCGAGTGGTCAGGGGTGTTCACTAATATGCTCACACAAAAATCGCTGCAAAAAATCCAGCCATTGTAGAGGTGGGGGGTGATACAAACCGAAAATTCTCGGGCCAGCATCATATGTCCAAATATCTGTCAAAACCGTTCTATTTTATCATAAACAATCTGAAAACAGGGCTTTAAGTGTAAAATACTGAATGTGTCCTTTAAAAGTCAAAAAAGAAATTTCTTCATAAGGTTAATAATTAGTTTAAGTGACAGGTGTACGCAAGTGTACGGCATGCTTAAGCAAATACAGAGGAAAACTGCATATACAGTAGTTATGTCCCTATTTACTAATTACATGCAGGCCTTAATAAGACACATGGTGTTATAATTGAGAGCATACAGCAATATGAAGATAAATGTAATTCAGAAGTGAGCTTTAGTCTGCAGACCAAAATGAATTATCTGTGTTGGACAAATTTTCCAACTTTATTAGACCGGCTCCTTCAAGCCTGATTAAATAAATAATCATGACATTTTTATTTTTCCTGTCTATTTTATTTGCTCTTGCTCTGTACGAGAGAGAGAGAGTGGGAGAGAAAGCCATTAAAAGGCCAAGAAGCCATGCAAATTAACGTCACTCACAGAACAGCTACTTCTGCATGTGTGCGAGTGGAAATGGAGGGTGCTGGGTGGACGTGCTGAGGTAATTGCAAGTGTCTTATTAAGACAGAAGTGAATAAAGCTCATGTGTAGTTGGAGACACTCTTACAAGAAGCTGGGCTTGTTCTTTTCCACTCATACACATGCAAACACACACATGCAGAACTGGTGGCACTTGATTAAGAGTCGCCGTGTCTTTTTTACATTCATACGCAGCTCTTCTATGCGTCGTGAGTGGGCTGGGTGTGGGGGGATGAAAGGTGAACAGTCAGTTTCAGGAAGGAGAACTCCTTACAGTAATTAGTTTAGAGAATTACTGTCTTAAAACTTTATATGTGGAGTTTGACTGGCTTGGACACTTAAATCTTTTGCATTTGTTCTGAAATGTAGGATAAGTAAAACATTTTTGGGACAGGACACCAAAAACAGAATTCTACCGTCTTTTACTATTTAAAATCTGTCAACTATAATCAGTTAAACCATGTTGTCTGAACCATTCCACTATAGATATCAGTGTATTATTCTTTAAGCCCATATGTCCAAAATTGCATACTTCTTATATAAGTGATAATCAGTATGTGTAGTATGTGTCCAAAACTTCAGTAGATAAAACCATTTATTTGTGAAATACCTGTTTGGTTTACTGCTTTTGCTGAGATTTTTCGGTTATGCATTGAATGGACACTTTTCTATTCGATCCGAATTGAAAAAGTTAGAGTTGGGTCCGAGTCCACCTTTGTCGAGTACGAGTCAAGACCAAGTCCTTAAACATCAAGTCCGAGTCCAAAAGGGTCCGAGTTGGACTCAAGTCCGAGTTCTTAAAGGCCGAGTCCAAGTCGAGTCCGCCCGAGTCCAGAAAGTAATTAAATTGAAAAAAGATACAAAATTTGTATTATAAATGGTTACTTTCTATTAATACTTTAACCTTTCAACCCATTTAACCAATGGCAATATAAAAATGTAATAAAAATACCTCTATTGCATCTTGTCATTGCCATTGAAAATTTTTATTCTATGTCTAGTTTCCTATCAAAACTGATTTCAAAGAAAAGAAAGGGATATAGAGGTATCTTCTTTTTACCAGATGTCTTGCAAATAAATTCTCTATGATTTTCGTAAGCAAAACAAATTATTGCTGACTTTGAGGACATCGTGCTAGCCACGCATTGATGTGTGTGATGTGTTTGTCTGCAAGTATGATGCGACTGGCTGCTGCCTGCCAGTGTGTTGCAGTAAAATAACAGGAGAGGAGACACTGGTCCCGTACACACTGCATATTAATTTGGTTGTCACTTCACCTTTCAATGCTTAATCCTGTTCTGTACACACACACACTTCAGTAATTTACGCTATTTACGTACAAAAAAGCAGAGGACCTGGCAACACTGCAAGACCGCGCGCTACCAATTTAGAGTAGACGTCACAGTTACGTCACTGCAAGCTGCGCGCGCAATGCGGTTGCAGAAAAACAGTGGAAATGAATTAGACACGAGTGAAAAGAGCAAGATAACTCACTAGAAAATGTCCTGTTGTGCTGTTAAGTGTCAGAATAAGAATGCCAAAAAAGATGGCTTTCATTTTTATAGAATACCATCGTCGAAGACATCATTTGAAGATAAACGTAGGTGTTTTTTGATTACAATAAGCCCTTAAACGGACAGAATGGAGCGAGGAAATCATCTGGAAATCTTTTAATAATTAGAATAGAAAATAAGCAGAGAAGATGTCCGGTGTTCTGTTGAAGTCTGTTCCCTCCATGTGTTTCTTATAGCGTTTTTATCACGTTACAATTATAATTTATTAAGGAAGAAATAATAGAAAACAGGAAAATTATGAAATATTTAATAAACGCTATTATATATAATACATGATAGTATTGCTTTTACATGTACTTTAGCGATTCAGACTGTAAAAATAATTGATTTAGCAAAAAAGAACAATACATATACATTACATACATGCATATCAGTAGCCAAGCCATTTAAACTTTTTATCTATCTAAAAAATAAACGTAACGTGATTAAAACGCTATAAGAAACATTGCACTAAAGGGAAACATAGGGGAATCAGACTTCGACAGAACACCGGATCCATAAAAATCACGGTTTAATGCTAAAACACTTCACAACCCTACTGCGGAGCAGTCACTTTCTGCAACCAGTTTGGCTCCGCCCACAAAAAACGTCATCTCTGTTTGCAAACACGAAATTGGTCTATAGAGACAGAGCGCCGATATGCAAATTTGAAAACCACGCCCACCGGGGGGGAAAACAATCCAACCTTCTCCATTGACTTTGTATTGCGAGAGGCTGCCTCCTTGTCATTTCTGGCTTATAACAAAAAACAGAATAATGCCTAAAAGCTGCTGTGTGACAATATGTACAGCTAACAAACCAAAGAACCCAGAAATAAGTTTTTATAAGCTGTCGAGCCGTAAAACCCAGCTTTTAAGGAGAATAAAGTGGATCGCCGACTACGTTTCCCCCTAGTGGACGCAGTTCTACTAATAGAAGTACTATGAAAAGTTGCCTGTTTCCACTTTTGTTTCTTTAAACGCTCGTTTTATGAGGTCGACAGCTTAAAAAAAACTTATTTCTGGGTTTTTTGGCTTTTTAGCTGTACACCTTGTCACACAGCAGCTTTTATGTATTATTCTGTTTTTAATTTTAATCTGTAAATAAGTTTTTATAAGCTGTCGACCCCAAAAACGAGCGTTTAAAGACACAAAAATGGAAACAGGCAACTTTTCATAGTAATACTATTAGTAGAACTGCGTCCAATAGGGGGAAACGTAGTCGGCGATCCACTTTATTCTCCTTAAAGACAGGGTTTTACGGCTCGACAGCTTATAAAAACTTATTTCTGGGTTCTTTGGCTTGTTAGCTGTAGATATTGTCACACAGCAGTTTTTAGGCATTATTCTGTTTTTTGTTATAAGCCAGAAATGACAAGGAGGCAGCCTCTCGCAATACAAAGTCAATGGAGACGGTTGGATTGTTTTCCCCCCCGGTGGGCGTGGTTTTCAGGTTATGACGCGCGGCGCTCTGTCTCTATACATGGATATCAGCTGACGTCACTCACTTGTCTTCCGCCATTTTAAGGACTTGAAGTGGTCGCAAAAGAACTAGAAGCTATGCCTTCAATATGCTGTGAGCATCAAAATCGCTATTTTAACAACACTAAGAAGGCTCAACACAACATGATATTTTGCTCGAAGTATCGCCTATGTCTCTACACGTGAACTCGAGCATTGAGAACATTCATTGTGAACAGAGAGTTAACTAAAAAGACGGTTTTGGACAACTGACTTTGGATGATTTGGCGTCCGCTCGCCGCCTTCTTCACAGTCAAGATGTATCGATCTCCAATTGCGACGTAAGGAGGGAGGATTGTAAAGATTGATATCTCCTAAAAAGCATAATTCCATAAAAATGCACGGATAAGTCGTTGTTTTGTCGCAAGTGAAACACAATATTGACCTTCTAGTTGAAAAAGGAGCCTCATATGAGATTCATTCATTCCCCTTCGGAAATCGATTATTTACGTCTGGCAGAGATGACAAGCGGACACCATAACAGCCAAAGTCAGTTGTACAAAACCTTTCTTTTTAGTAAACTCTGTGTACACAAACAATGTTCTCAATGCTCGCGTTCATGTGTAGAGATCCAGGTGATACTTCGAGCAAAGTTTCATGTTGTGTCGCGCCTTCTTATGTTGTAAAATAGTGGTAGTTCGGTGACAGCGGCTGGAAGAATGCATCAGGGATCGAGAAGGCATCACACCCGAACCAAGATATATTTTTTTAAAGTAGCGTTTATTTTTATGACAGTCGAGATCCGACATGTTGTCTTTCGTAGCCCTTTACTGTATCCATAAGAATCATAGACAGTAAAAGATAAGAGATCCGTAAATCGTAGCAAGGTAGCCAATGCTTGTCAATAGCCTACTGGTACTCGGTAGGTCCTAAAGATGGCGGCATGATGTAAAAGGTCACGTGACTGAAATCCATCTATACACAACGCCCGGACGGAGGTTCATTGCAAAACACAATGCTGTTAGATTATTTTGGTCAAAGCTGTGAGTGATAAGCACACGAGACGGCAGAACGTTGCTATGGTTATCTCTGTGTCAATCATCACATTTTCGGGAGTGAGCCTTCCATACAGACATGAAACGAACATTTAGGGGATTCACTCCCGCATTTAAATGCGGTTGTTACTCTCGAAAGTTTGCAGTGTGTACGAGACGAGACATTAATTAATTTCTCATCTCAAGTTCATGCTGTTTTTAATTTTACACATGACGTGGACTCGACTGTACTTGAGATATTTTCCGAGTCCAAAATGTCCAAGTCCGAGTACAAATTCACCCGAGTGCGTGACAAGTCCGAGTTCATTCAAAATTGGACTCGAGTCCGAGTCCAAGTTCGAGTACCCCAACTCTAGAAAAAGTTATACTGAAAATTTTTGAGCTAAGTACCTCTGTAAGTGACGTATTCTTTATGCCTAAAGTACTGAACGAAAACCTCCCAATCTCATACTTTTTTAACCTAACCCTTATAGAAAACATTCACATTTTTATAAATGAAATCAAACATTATTTGGTATGTTTAAAAATAAAATCTTCACATTTAGTCCACACAATGTAGCTGATTTCAAGTTTTATATGATGTGGACATTGGGCCATTAATTTTATAATATCAGTTTGAAATGTATTACAAAAATAAAACACAACTAAAAGTGACTGGAGTTGGATTTTCTGTTGAATTCTTATATACAAGGCAAATCCCAAATGCTAAAGGTTGAAAGGCGATCTACAGCTTTTCTAGGTCAACTTAGTTCAATGCCGACTCAAACACACATTAACTTAACTTCTTTTGGATCCCTTTAAAGTTGCCAAAGAATGCATTGAAAAAGATGGTTTTGCATGTCCATTTACAACCCTTGCCCCATAATAAAATGGTCTAATATTACTATATTTGGCTGTTTCTCAGAGTAGCTCTTTTGAATAGCTGTGTGTGTGGTGAAAACAGACCTTATGTTTGAGCCGGTATCAGACGAAGATATGGAATTAGAGGAATATCAATTGTTTGGAGATTGTTAATGGATGTTTCTGAGTATTAAGTTTGTGTTTTTTTTTTCAGTATGGACCTGCAAAACATAACTGTAACATCAGAAGTAGAACTTCAGCATAAACGCATATAGTAGCAATGCTGACATCGCAGGCACATGCGTCTAAATTCTTACTGTGGGTTCAAACCAGCCGCGTTTGAGGCGTCAAAATCATGTCTACCGCGTCTAGTTTGGCGCTTGAACATTTTGAATGCATTCGCGCGTCTAGAGCAAAGTAGACATGTGGAAAAAGCAAGCATTTGATGCGAGTCAGAGGCGAAATCCACTTCTTGTGGGAGGGGCAAGTGCTATGCAGTTGTCTGTTTACAAGATGGCTGATGTTGATCGTGCATTCATCAAGAGAGTTACTGGTTTGTATTTGATCACCTTACTATAGGTGGAAAATAGTTTAAAACGGGCGGGAATTCCACGGGTCGATAAATGTCACGTGACTCAAAAGTGAAATGTGTATTTACAACTTACCAGGTTGCCCAGTGTTCTCACTCACACTCTTCCAAGCGAGGTCCTTTTTATTCCTGTCTCTAAAGAAATAAGAACTTGTGTCGTATAGCTCTGGGTGACTGCTCACAGACAATATCAAGCGTTCCTCCATGTTGAATGAGTGACTCCGGGTGGGGCTGCCGCCAAAGCAGAAAGCAGGCTCCTGATTGGTTAAAATTTGAGCCAGACGCTCAATTCGCGCCATTCGCGTGAACTAAGACGCGCCGCACTAAACGTCTCATTTGCGCCGCAAGACCTCCAGTCGCACATCAACGCGTCTTCACATTGACTTAACATTGAAATCACTCGCGCTGGACACCTCTACCGCGGCTGGTGTGAATGCACCATTAGGCATAAAATCTGTTTACGCCCACGCTGTACTTTTACAATGCGTCTCATGCAATATCCAATCCTCGTCGCATGGTTGTAGTATGTTTTTACTAAATACGACAATAAATACGTCAAGTCCGACCACTAGAAGCGATATTTTGAGCTTTGAACCCGGAGGTGTTTTTAGTTCACAGCAACTGTTTAAAATTTGTCTCGCATTCAACCGGTCAGTGTGCTTCCACTAAACTCTGGTCACTATGAAAGGTAGGTGAACCACAATATATATATTTTATCTTGGTATTGAAACATGGTAATCTAAATCTATGGAGGAGATGGTATTTAAATAAAGTGCGGAAATTTGAATATTACGTGTCTGGTAATAGACTACAGTGAACGTCCTGAAATGGGTATATCTGCTCTGTCTAGTCAGGTGATAAATTTTGAGCTTTGAGGTTTTGAAATTTTTTCCATCATACCTACATATAGCACTAACTCAGCAGTCACAACTTTGTTTTTAGCATTGTTACAACATTGTACTTAACTGAATGTGTAATTTAATTTTGGGGGCGTCCATCTCGACTGTAATGTCACAGTTGGTGTTATGCTGAGATTGGCCTGTTTTCCAGTGGTCTTTTGCATGCACGAGGTTTACATAAGAATGATGAAACAATAGTGTTTAAGGCTCACGATATGTCATTACCATGTACACAACTCTTATTTTTCATCTATGCCTAGGTAAATACAGTTTAACATTCTACAGCACCTTTAAATCATCAGGCTTTATGTTAGCAGGCATCCACAACTTGTGTGGGACACATTTAAGGCTAACTAAACCAGGAAGGCCACTCATCCACAGGAAGCAAAACTCAATTAGGAGTTCACTTACTTGTGGTGAATTTCGTTCTTTCAAGTATTTCCAAGCCTGTAAACACATGCACACACAGCCTTTTACTCTTTGTGACCTGCAGACGCTTCGTGAGTGTAATGCAGCGTTAGTGGGCATGTTTGTGTGCATGAAAGGGTTAAAACAAATGTTGATCTAATCGTCCAACTAATGCTCCAATGAGTTGTACAATCTCGCCGCCTTTTCCTCTCCCTGTAACGGTTGACAATCGTGACGAGCCGGGGAAAAAAGACAAGGGAAAAAAGAGTACAGAAGTGAGCTGACAGGCAAAAGACCCTCTCATCCAGCTGTCTGACCCCCCTCCTCGCTCTCTCTCTCTCCATCTCTCCCAGAGGGTTTGTCCTTCTGGTCTGGTCCATGATGAATGGACCTGTCGAAAGAAACTCATCCAATTAGAGACAGAGAGAGAAATTGAGAGGGTCGGGGGAAAATGGGCGAGAGTAGGAGAGAGTGACAGGGAGAGAGAGAGCGAAAGAATCCGAAACACGAGTATGCAGGAAAGACTTGCATTAGTTTGCTCTTTACTCACTTTATAAGCAAGGTTTCTACAGTACTGTGCAAAAGTCTTAGGCCACCAGCACCAGACTTGTTGTTTAAGAAGTTTTAATGTCCATCCATATTTATTTTCAATCGATTTTATTAAGATACAAACAGAAAAATGTAGAAAAAAATTATTTTCAGGATTAAATGTCTTCTTTAGGCATCGTTGGTGTTTAGTGTGACCTCTCTTGGCACTAAACACATCTTGAGCGTTTTTGAGCAGAATGAAGTAAAAAGACTAATTTCGTTAAAATGAGAAATTAGGATTTAATTTTATTTAGGTTTAAGAGATCCTGCAGTTTCCTGCTTTAGCTCAAGTAGAAGGGTAGTTTACCCTGAAAACTTGACACATCTGTTTACATTTTTATACAGTTTTTAATACTATATACACATTTTCTTTATTTTCTGGATGTTTTCTATTAAAAAAACCTAGAAACAATAATATATGATGACTAACATTGGAAAAACAACATATCTAATTCTGGCATGGTGGCCATCTTTAGATTCAAAATCTTTAACTTGGATTTCATAGACAGGGTATATTTTATTATTTCCGGTTTTCTATCATTTCTCTAACGTTTGTGCACACTTTAAAGCTGCTTTGCAACAACGCAAAATTGCGAAAGTGATATAGAAATTGAACTGAATTGCACACACAGGTATCTTAATGAGGACATTTGAAATAAAACTAATACAATTACGACAGATTAATCGCATCTATTCTGTTTACAAACAGAGAAAATCTGTTTTGCAAAACAACATTAAATATCATTATAAATGCTGTTATAAATATTTTAAAAACAAATGTGTGAGGGTTTGGGAATGTGCCTGAAGGGTGAATGATGGGTTTTGCAAATTTCCAGAGCTATGTGTGGATTTCATGTGGGCCTACGGTCTAACCATAGCTTTATAATTAAAAGCATTATTTATGAATCATTTAAGAATGTCTCAGACATTCTGATTTAGCAACTTCTGAAGGCAATTGTCCCCAAGAACAGCTAAATAAACCCACACACACAAGGATCGGCCACCCCCCGAAATAGCCACCGGGAGCATTTTGTACAGCAGTGAATAGAGGATTTTTCTTGATGCTTCTCAATTTCCTCTGGGCTTTTGTTGTTTTGGTGAGTTTGTTTCCTCCTTACAAGTGAATTCTGTCTGTGCGTGTGTCTGTGTGTGTGTGAGAGAGAGAGTATTAGTGTTCTGTAGCTCAAAGGCACACACACACACACACACACACACACACACACACACACACACACACACACACACACACACACACACAAACATACACACATTTACACAGCCCCAAAAGAGGTCTTAGGACTTTAACCATGTCGGTTTAAGCTGTAATATTACTGAGAGAGAGAGAGAGAGAGAGAGAGAGAGAGAGAGATCCATTTCACAACCATCTGGACCGAGCAGACACCAAACAAATACGCCAAGTTAGAATGAGATCAAGACCTGGATACTATACAGGAGTGAGAGATGGAGAAGGAAAGGTGAAGATTAGGGATGAGGCTGGTCAGATAATGAATAAGAGAAAATGACTTAGATGCTCAAGGTTAGGTGGGAAAGTTATAACTGCATTCATTGAACAGACATAAAGAAACATACAGATATTGAGAGAGTTGGAATGTATAACAGACAGAAAAAATAGATTAGAAGAATGTTGAAAAGTAGATAATATTGTACAATAGTGTGTAAACCTGGATAGTCGAGCTGCACAAGCCAGAGATCATTGAAAGTGAAAATTCTTAGGTCGCTCCATAGTCAGGCAACTTTTTTGTCATGAATCAAAATTTGAATAATGCTCATTTTCATATTAAATGATTATACTGATCATTGCCTTTCAAGTTCATACACTGCTAAAATTTTAGTTCTTATGGAACTATACCCAGCTTTTAGTACCCTTTATTTTTAAGAGTGTATGTAACTTTGCTGAATTTATTTAAAATAAACGTTCACATCATTTTCAACGCACACAAAATCTATACCATTAAGCCATGCAGCAAGTTATGCAGAAGTCGTTGAATGTTTTCTTTTTCACCTTTTGCCTTTGGTCAGGCCTTATGACAGTTCAGGGGTTTTGGGGGAAAAAGTGATCAGACACAGAGGACAGAAGAAATGAACAGAGAAGAAAGGGTAAGAAGAAGAGTTAGAGGGGGTCAGATACAAGGAGAAGGAGAGAGAGACTGAAGAAAGGATGACAGCACAATTAGGGATTTTAATTCTCTGCTTGACTGAGTAAGTCCAGTCTACATGATAATGAGCAGTTTCAATGTAATAAATCTTTATGATACACTGACACACACACACACACACTTCATAGCACCTCCCACATATACATTTATAACTATTAACAATTATTCTCTGCATCTTTATAAGTACTCAAAAGTACAAAATAGTACAAAAAGAGACCTATTTCATAGCTAAAACAACGTTATTTCATGTATTTGGTATAATATAATGTGTTTGCGATGTTTATGGTTCAAAAAACACATTATTTTCCACATACTGTTAGTGATGGTCGTTTTCGAAGAATTAAGAATCTTTTGTTTCAAATCAGTGGTTCGGAGCTTGTTTCAAACTGGCTAAAGTCACGTGATTTTAGCAAACAAGGCTTCATTACGTCATAACTGTTTCGAAACGTTTCGAAAATCCGATGGTTCACCACTAGGGGGAGTTGATCACATGACCAGTGTCTTATATGTTCCCTTTCGAGAGCGGTCACTCGACATTGCGTCCGCTGACGCTATGGGGAAACTCCTCCCTCTTCCGGTTTCTGAAGCTTTTATTGAACAACGCCAGTGTTCTGGCCCATGACAGCCTTATAGGGGCGGGACTTCCGCTACTATATAGCCTGTTTAGGCGGCAAAATACTCAGATTCTTTCTCTTCACCGTGACTGAAGCGTCTCGCCGTAGATCGTCGCACTTGTGAGGGACGCAAGGATCGCGTCCCTTACACGCGTTCCGGCAGAATTTTACAAGGATTTTGAGCTTCGCTCCTCGAGTGAAAGACCGTGTATCTTATGGACCCCGAGATATATCGAATAACTGCGTTCTCGGCAGCAAACCACCGCCGCCAGAGCGCCGTTGGTGGCAATGCTGTCAACACTGCCATTTTGTCTACTTTTTGTTTATAGACAGATTTAATGACAAAAATGTGCAGAATTAAAAGGGTAGTTAGTTTTAATGATTTGTTTGCCCTAAATAAAACTAAAAACACATAATACACTTTTAACTATGTCTTAGTTGAGTTAAAAAAAATTTTTAACATATTTTAATAAAAATCTTGCTATTATTTTGTAAAAAAAGTGTAAAATGTTTGGAAATATCTGCTTTTACACTTCTTTGACAAGCAGGGGTCACCAGCGTGTGTGGTGTTTCGAACTGCTTTGAAAAACTGAATCAATTTTCGAAGCAATTGGTTCAATTGATTCGAAGCTTCGAAAAGCTTTGTTTCTCCCATCACTACATACTGTACATTTTTGTAGCTCCAGATATCCCTGTGTTCCTGAAACGCACTGATTTTGTACAAAGCTCATCGATCTGAAAAGGCTTGTGCCCCTAATTGGCCACCTAAAGTTGTGATTGGCCTGAATACCTCTGACGGGACAGGAATTAATTTACTGTCTGAGTCTGAATAATGTCGGTCTTGTCCACGTCAACTGGAAGTAAACTGTGGCGTACAATCCGTGTGTTTTTGTAGTAAAAAAAAGAGATTTAGGTTGGAGACGATAACTCGCGTCATCGTTTACTTTGTTTTATGTACCTTTTGCATATCATTAACATGTACTAAAATAAACTTACACACCAAAGGAAATCTAAAATTGTGAATCGGACAATAGGTGCTCTTTAAAGGGCACCTATAATGGACTTTTTACAAGATGTAGTATAAGTCTCGGGTGTGCCCAGAATGTATCTATAAAGTTTCAGCTCAAAACAGATCTTTCATTATAGCATGTCCAAAATGCCCCTATTTGGGTGGGAGCAAAACGTGCTGTTTTAATGTCTGTACCTTTAAATGCAAATGAGCTACTGCTCCTCACTTCCTTACAAACAGACAGTGAGCGCTTTCAATTAAAATAGATCTGATTAATAGATTAATACAGTCTGAGACAATAGTATCTAGTGGACAGAGTACAACTCGCTGAGGGTGAAAATTATGGTAATGCAGGACTATAAGTGGGTGGGGCTTTATCAATGTGACCTCACATTAAGAAGTTATGGGCCTGTAAATGTTGAATGTTATTGTTGTTAATGGTATAGTTCACCCAAAAATGACAATTCTGCCATCATTTACACACCCTCATGATATTTCAAACCTGTGTAAGTTTCATTCTTCTGTTCTATAGACCCCTTTTGCGCGGACGTCACAGATACGTCACGGCGCTAGCTGGAGGCAAAACAAACGGAAAACTTACTGGAGGCTTCTAATACAAACCAACACAGGGTCGGCTACACAAGGAGCCTTTAAAATGTCGTCTTGTTGTGTTGTTGGTTGCCAGAATCGACAGAGAACAGGCAATTTGAAGTTTTATCGGATACCTGCTGCCACTGCCAGACAAAAAAAAAACGACGACAGCTATGGTTAAAGCTAAGAAAACTCGCTAGCTACCGTCTGTTAAAGCGTTGAGGAGAATCTTTCTGCCTCCAGCTAATCCCCGCCCACACAAATACGTCACATTGTTTACCAACTGTAAAAGGGTCTATTAAACACAAAATATGTTCTGAGAAATGATACACATGGTTGACGGTGCCCATTGACATCAATATTTGTTTTTCCTACTGTGGAAATCAGTGGGCACCATCAACTGTGTGCTTACCAGCATTTATGAAAATATGTTCTTTTGTGTTCATTAGAGTTTAGAACTCCATGGGCCCTATCTTGCACCCAGCGCAATTGACTTTGTCAGTGACGCATGTATCATTCGTATTTTGCACCGGCGCACAGCGGGTTTTTCCCTCCACAGAAGCACGTCGGCAAACTAGGGAATGAACTTGCGCTCCCTGGGTGGTTCAGCGCAAAAAAAGAGGCGTGTTCCGGCGCAAACCATCCCTGATGCTATTTTGCAGTTTCAAAAAACAATTGCGCCACTGACCAGAAAAAAAAAGTTTAAAGTCAGTGGCGCGTTGCGCGTTGTTCATTATGCTATTTTAAGGGCGCATGCTTGACCATAATGTATAGCGTGCACAACGTGCACACACTTTGCTTATCTAATCTACATTGTTACACTAAAAAATATTAATACACGAGATAAGGGGAATCATAGTGGTGAGCATTATGGTGATAGTTTTTATTTATTGTGTGGCTGCGTTAAAAAATTCTCATGCAAATAACAATTAAAATATTTTCATAAGTTTGTTGTGTGGCTGTATTACGTTTATTTTATGTAAATAATAATTAAAATGTTTTCATAAGAAACCTTAATGTATATGAACTTGATTTGTAAGAGTACTTTGGGGTTGGACCTTGCTTGTGTTTCTTGGGTCCGATTTCAAAGCCCCCAAACCCTTTCAGCGGTGAGGGTGGACGCAGTGATGTCCTCTGCTGGCGTCAGGTCCTGAGGCAGATCCACCTCCCGTTACACGGCGTGCCCGATTTATGCTGGCAAGCTTGGTATTCCCCCATCTCCTGACATCATTGTAGTGCTTGGCGCAACGATGGGGATGCCAGCTGATGAGACTGTGGCTATTTCCTCTCACGCCTGTTTAACCTACACTGATTTGGGCGGGTTTCTCCTATCCCCATACAAAACAACTTCTCTGTCTTTGACTGCTCTTACAAGAACGTGGGTCTCCTCGGCTGTGAACCGCTCCTGGCGTGCGCCTGGTAAATCCGTCATAATAATAGCAACCCGCCATGGAACTTGCGCCCTTGCGTTTAAAGGGAATGTTGGATAGCGTTCTGATTGGTTTATTTGACGTTACGCCCAAACCACACCTTTGAATAATGAACCTACTTCAGACCAACCCCTTATTGATTTGCGCCCGGCGCAAGAGTTATTTCTCACGCCGGGAAAATAGCAACAGCGCCCAAGATCCGCCCACAAACTCACTTGCGCGTTGCGCTTCGCACTTGCGTTTCAGATCGTTAAAATAGGGCCCCCTGAGTGTTAGTAAATAACAAAATATTCATGTTTGGGTGAACTATCCCTTTAAGTTGGGCTGTAAAAGGAAAAGTGGTAAGAACTTTTTCCAGTTAATAATGCATTTTACATTTTTGTTGCACTTCTTGACAACTGTTTCTTTATCTTTTACAGTGTTTCAAACAGCTTAAAGATGTTCCTAAATTTACATGTCATTGTTTCCACTGCTGGCATTTTTGCCAATAATTTCCTCAGGCTGAAAAGACATTTCGCCATGAGAATCAATCTCTTCATTTGTTCTTCAACCACTGGAACCGTTCGTCCGTTAACAAAACAACGCGGCGAATAATTTTTCCCATTGGAGACATCACATTCCGCCATCTACTGTACACGCCTATTAGTCTGGGTCTGTGTGTGTGATGGAAACTCACATCTCTGAAACATGAAGTCCTTTAATGAACAGCCTTTCTGACTGAAAGCCGCATTGACGGAAAGCTGAAAAATTTGTTAAAACCAAAGCTGGTAATTGGAAAGTGAGCCGTCAAAGCACATGCACCCTTTGTATCTGTCAGTTTTGTAATGAAAAGACACATTGCACATTCTTTGACCCAAGAAGACACAAATACAAGAGAAAGAATGAGTAAACACGTGCAGCTCATTACGTTTAACTCCTCATGGGCGCATAAGTGAGGTTCAGTGCTGCAAACGGCCAGGGGTGACTGATCTGAAATCTTTTGTGACTGTCTGTGAAATCCAGGCTAAAGTTTCATAATCTAATGGTGGGTACACACCAAAAGAAGTCCAACAAACCACCTTATGCTTGTTCAGTTGGTCTTTTACTGCCAACTGACTAACAAATAACATATGCGTACAGTCCATAAGATCACTGGGAAAGCAGAAGCAAGTGAACAAAATGAAGAAAGACGTGTGAAAGGGCGTGTGGAAAAACTGAAAGTAGAGGAGACGTTTTAGGGAGATGTGAGAGAGATGACAGCTAGCGTCTGTTCCTGCAGCTGGCCCTTGCCCCCCACCTCTCTAAAATGCACAGCAGGAGTCATTATCATAGGTGGGGGGTGAGTTCACACCCATATTACCACCTTACCCTCCTATTAATATCCAACCAGCACACACACTTCATCCGATGTTAACTATGTAAGCACTCATATCTGTCACACTAATGGCTATTGTTATGCTGATACGCACAGTAGGACTGACACACAGGTTGATCCCACTTCAATCACAATGGAACAGTTAAAGCAAGATAATACATGATCTAAACAGCATGTGACACTGGTTTCACAGAACTACACATAGCGTGAAGTGGTGGGAGGGGCTTAATATGAATTTTTGTGGGGACCATCATCTAATTGTTATTATACAGATAATTATTTTTAAAACATTCATTCTAATTTTATTACTGTTCATTGTATTTTAAATTTTTGGGTGAACTTTACCATTATGCAGCTATATATAATTTTCCCATATTTTTTGGTAGGGCTGTCAACAGTTATGATATTTGGCTAACGATTAATTGTCTAATAAATTGTGACGATTATGCTGAATAATTGCCTATTTTAGTCTACATTTAATAATCATACATTTTTGCAAGGATAACCATTAAATATTAATACACATAAAACATATTTAAAAGAAATTATTTAATGAATATTTCTTTCAAAAACTAAAAATTCATCATAAGAAATAAACATAATAAAGTGTCTGAAAAATAACAAAACAAAACAAATATTATACCAGAACTGGCCTTAAATAGTAGCAAAGTCATATGGACCACGTCTGTAGTGGTAAAAAAAAAAATCCTTATGGATCCTTAAAGGGACACTCCACTTTTTTTGAAAATATGCTCATTTTCCAGCTCCCCTAGAGTGAAACATCAACTGATCTCCGGGTCTTGCGGTAGCATTTTTAGCATAGCTTAGCACAATCCATTGAATCTGATTAGAACATTAGCATCACGCTAAAAAATAAAAACCAAAGATTTCCGATATTTTTCCTATTTAAAACTTGACTCTTCTGTAGTTACATCGTGTACTAAGATAAACGGAAAATTAAAAGTTGCGATTTTCTAGGCAAATATGGCTAAATACTGGCCGAAAATAGTCCCCTTGGTTACTTTTAATAGCAGGGGACTATTTTCGGCCAGTGCGTAATATCACTACGCCTGCTACAGCCATGTTACATCAGCAAAGTCCTTGATTATTACGCCAGTTTGAGAGTATAGTTCCTAGCCATATCTGCCTAGAAAATCACAACTTTTAATTTTTCTGTCAGTCTTAGTACACAGAGTAACTACAGAAGAGTCAAGTTTTAAATAGGAAAAATATCTAAACAGTTTGGTTATTTTTTTTGTGCAATGCTAATGGTCTAAGCAGATTCAATAGATTGTCCTAAGCTATGCTAAAAGTGCTAGCGCCAGACCTGGAGATCAGCTGAATGGATTCCAAAACGGTAAGAATCAAATGTTTAACTCTAGGAGAGCTGGAAAATTTGAATATTTTCAAAAAAAGTCATATGTCGCTTTAAGAATAGCATCCTTCATTTCCCTAAATTTGGAGTAGCTGTTTTGGAAATGTATGTATAACCTGGCAGTTCATACTACTTATCAAAGTTTTGCAGCATTTCTATTTAAATGCAGTTTTTTCCACTGTATTGAATCTGATACATTCTCGTTTATACAGTTGCTACAGCTCCCCCTTGTGTTTTTTAGAGAGATGTGCAATCATTGCGGTGATCTGAAACCATTGCGATGTGGTCAAACAATCGCAATGAGACAATTATTTAATCATTGTGACAGCCCTATTTATTGGTATAAGTAAAATCCACTATTCAAACTGTATTGTGTTATTAGGTTAAAGTTTATTTGGAAAATTAGATCTGTTTGAAAAGCTTTCTTATTGATGTTTATCCAACAAGACATGTGTTAATAACACTGCGAGAAAAACTGTTAAAAATATTTATTTTCTAAAATTCAGAGAGTCATTAATATTACAAACTTAACATGAACAAAACTGACAAACAGAGTAACAGATTAGGAGCTTAAAACAAATAAAAACATGACAGACATTTAAGGATGAAGACAGAAAACAAATAAAGGTAACGGGTATTATAATAATGCTGCAAGAACAACTCCATCATCAGAATTTAGCTTAAATTAAAATAACCAAAGATATTTTTACATTGATAAAGAGCATGACAAATAATACTAGTACGAGGCAAACTGATGGACCTTGTCATAAGTAGTGAAATACATCAGACACTGTAAACAGACCTCTATTAACTAAGGATGTAATGCAATGTCACTCTGTCGGTGACATCATATGCTCGAGGTGGACAAGATGTCTTCTACCAGATGTTTGTATACCCAGGCGTCACCTTTGAGCCGTTGCCGACGAATCCCGACCACCTCTGGCTTATGCAGCAAACACACCTCCAGCTCGAACTGCATGGTCACCTTGCCAAAGTCCGATTGCGTGCGGCACTTCAGAGTATACCTACCAGAAAGATCAAACATTGCAATACTTCAAATATAACAAATTGCTATGGGTAATACATATAGTGTTTGCCGAATATAAGACATCATTTAACGTACCCTTTCTGAATGAAGTCCACATTCTTCTCCGGTAAGATGCTGAGAATCTGATTCAGCACTTGATCTGCATTAGTGTGACTGGTAAGGGTCACATTGTATTGAGCCTGAAAAACATCATGAAAAAAAGTTTCTTTGAGTTTTTGATCTACGGTTTCTTACACCTGAAAGCACCTAGAATGAATGAAGTCGTGAAGTTGTTCCAATAATAACACTGAGATGTATCCGCTTAGGGAAAACTCGTTTAGTTTAACACAACTGTGTGTAAAAGCAGGACAACCGAAACCTTAATTTTGCGTGGCCCATCTCGTGGTCCCCTCTTTTTGCTGGGTGTGAGCATCGTGATGACTTTATCCAGGCCTCTTTCCAGACTACCAAACACTTTTCCACCCTTACGCTTCTGTCCACTGTCTACCTGACAACCTGCAAGATCCAGGGATCGAGACCTGGACACATGGGAAACGCCATTTAGAAAAACACAAGTGAACCAATAGCATTGTCAGCACCCTTTAATAGTGTATCTCATTGCAGTTATGTTAAAGAAGTAGTCCACTTTAAAGATGGGGTCCATTGACTTTGAGTGACTTCTGAGAATCAGTGGAAATCTAACAGGTAAAACGCTTAGACATGACATCTTTAAAGGTGAAATTATCTTTATTAATATTAGAATACGTTTAAACCGAGTTTTAGGTAAAGATAAACAGGTAAGCTATTCATGGACTGAAATGAAAAGAATTTGTTATTTTTGTATTTCCTTATTTGTGCTAATGGAGTACAACTTCTGGGACCCATAATTGTTCTTTGCCCATAACATTCAGAAACTTTTTGTACCTCCTCTCAGGGCTGAAAGCCAGCATATCCAGCTCTCCCTGCTGAAGGTCCATCTCTCTCCTGCGGGACATTTCTTTAGAGGCACTGGCCGCTCCTGCACACACACACACAAAATACAAACACATGTCATTACATGCTACACGTTGCCGGCAGCACTGGGAACAGTGACACGTACACCTGTCAGTACGCGCTTCGGGAGTTGTCTTATACAGTACGCACGCAAGCTCTGTCCCCGGTGTGCTGCTGTCCGTTCCAGTGCAGAAGGTGCTGTGTGACAGTAACGATGTGACCGCAGTGTATGTTGGGACATAATGACTTTTCCCAAGACAGACACACACTCACTCAAAGTGAATCAAACTATAGACGGTTTCAGCAGTAACAACAAAAACAAAACGACTTTCGTCAAAAAAAAGTAGCTACTGGTTAACTTCACAAAAGATCAATAACCATAGAGTAGGTTATTTCTGATAACAGGCAAAATAAACACCAAGTAGATTACCTTAGTTCATATTTCATATCTAAGCATATCAAAAACTACACTGAGCTCACGTTACTGTGTAAAATTAATGCATACAACGTTTACTACAGATTAGCTGCCAAACCTCCCTTCACACAGGGGTGATTTATGATCGCCTCTCGTCTTTAGGAAACCAAAACATTTGTAATTTATGAAGAGGAATTTGTCCCAGAGTTCAGTTTAGCCACTAGCCAGGCCATTGAACAAACAGAGATGGGAAGTTCAGTATTTTACACTTAAAGCCCTGTTTTCAGATTGTTTCTGATGAAATAGAACGGTTTTGACTGAAATTTCGACATATGCGGCTGCCCCGAGAATTTTCGGGTGTTTGTGTTTCACCTCCCACCTCTACAATGGGTTTAATGGTGCACTGGAACAATCCTTCCTAAAATGCATTAAACTTTCGTTTACAAAGACGTGAAACTCACCAAGTGGTCAGGGGTGTTCACTAATATGCTCACACAAAAATCGTTGCAAAATACGCATTCCAACAGGTTTTATCGTAGTTTTTGTCCAACTCCATTGACTTGTATTAGATGTGCTGTGAGGTACGGTATTACTCCGCGCCGGGAACTTTGTTTCTATTCTTGCAATGGGCAAAGGCGGATTATCGCCACCACCTGCGCTGGAGTGTCTATTATTCAAGCTCTCAGCGGAAGAATATACGGGTGTGAGGCGTTGGAAAAATAGGTCCACAAGTTAACAACGAATGCTAAAACAGCTGTTGGAAAGCATCTTTTGCAGCGATTTTTGTGTGAGCATACCAGTGAACACCCCTGACCACTCGGTGAGTTTCACGTCTTTGTAAACGAAAGATTAATGCATTTTAGAAACGATTGTTCCAGTGCACCTATACAGCCATTGTAGAGGTGGGGGTTGATACAAGAAACACCCGAAAATTCTCTGGCCAGACGCATATGTCGAAATTTCAGTCAAAACCGTTCTATTTCATCATAAACAATCTGAAAACAGGGCTTTAAGTGTAAAATACCGAACTTTTCCTTTAAGTTTCGTCCAGACATGTAAACGTGACAATGCGTGTGCGTACGATAAAACAGTCTATACATGCTACTTAAACTGTATTTATCCTCGTAAACAGCTAAGTTGACTATGCTTATTGTTGGCTACTTAGACAAAATGTTAAATATTCAAGGCGATTAAAAAAATGAGAGCAAAGCTTCTGCCAAATGAATGTATGTAAATGTAAACATGCAGAATAAACCGGGCTTAAACATTTTGGAAGTACTGTGATAAATAATGAAGATGATAATTTTAATAAATGAGTAAGGAGGTATGTTTGTGTAAGGATAAATGAGGTAAGCACACACTTGTCGGTACCCATTGAATTCCATAGTATTTGTTTTTCCTACTATGGAAGTCAATGGTTACAATCAGCTGTGTGCTTACCATCATTTATCGGAATACTTTATTTTGTGTTTATCAGAAAAAGAAAAAAAAACGTGAGGTGAGTTTTCAGTTTTAGAGTGAACTATCCCTTTAAAGCCTCAATTACAGATAACATTGACACTTGATAGTGCAGTGATGTTTCATTTTATTCGTTATCAAGCTTACCTCGGTTTGTGTCACTGCCTGTGTTTATAATGTTGTTGTTGGGTGTTGTCGCAACAGTTCTGTTGGATCGGGTGGCCTTTCTGCTGCTCATTGGAGTTCGGGGAGCAGGAAGAGCAAAGACATCTCTATCTGAGCTGTTTACAGCCAGGTTTTCTTTATTTTCTCTGGTCCGTTCACGTCTCTCTGGCTTCTGTGGGCGGGGCTTTCCTCGCTCTATAATGGGGGACTGACCTATGTCATACCACCTCTTCTCTGATGATTCAGAGGTGAGAATCTGAAAAAGAGATCCCAAAACTATTTATAACAGTCTCACAATGTTCCCTAACAATTAAGGTTGCAGGTTCATGAACTTCATACAGGGTTCCCACACTTTTTGACTTTCTGATACTTCATGATTATTGAATTGATAGATTTTTTTCTTTATATAATTTATACAGATTGCACAATTTTTACATTTATTTGGCGGATGCTTTAAAGGGGACATTTCACTATATGTTTTTAAGACGTAAAATAAATCTTTGGTGTCTCCAGAGTACGTATGTGAAGTTTAATCCCAAAATACCCCATAGATAATTCCTAACAACATGTTCAAATTTCCACTTTGTAGGTGTGGGCAAAAATGTGCCATTTTTGGGTGTGTCCTTTAAAATGCAAATGAGCTGATGAGATGCAAACTCTGATCTAGAGGTCTTCACGGGTCCACTTAGATCCGAAAACCCGAGGTCGGACCCGAGGCCCGATCCGGGTCTAAAAGTTTAATGTGTGCCTCGGACACGGTTCGGGTATAATATTAGGGACATCGGGTCTCATCGTGTGTTTTTGCCGAACGGACCAAAAACCCGAACTCTCACGTGTGTGCCTCAATGTCCTTCTTAAACCTCTCCTCTGTTTGCCAAGAGCGCTTACGACTTTGTGTGGCTGGCGGTAGTTAAATTTTCGTTGAGACAGACATGGCAGTCAATGTACATTTTAGCGGTTACCTGGGTGTCATCTTCAAACAAATGGAGCAGTTCACCAGATTGGTTGCGAGACCGGCAGGGTTTCTTTCTTTCTGACTGCTGTGCCGTTTACATTCGGGTCCAGACGGGTTAACAAAAAAAGCCACTGGTTCGGGTCGGACTCGGGTCTATTTTCTCAGGTTGTCTCGGGTCGGGTCTTTCTTTAAAAAAAAAAATTATTTATGCACATCGGGTTCGGGTATAAAGTGATTTGGGTCATTTCGGGTCGGGCTCATTTCTTTGGACCCAAGAGGACCTCTACTCTGATCGCCATACTGGTGGTTTTTTGTAACTCAAATGTGCTGTCAAATTATTTTCTTGCTCTTTCTCTCAGCACTAAAAGGCAGCACCGTGGTTGGAAAGTGCAGATTAAGGGGCAGGATTATTATAATAAGATCCCCTTCTGACATCACAAGTGGAGTGAAATCTGAATGACGTATTATTTCACATGCTTACAGAGAATGGTTTACCAAAACTAAGATACTGGGTTGTTCTTTTTCACATTTTCTAAATTGATAGAAGCACCGATGACCCAATTATAGCACCTAAACATGGAAAAAGTCAGATTTTTATGATATTTCCCCTTTAACCCAAAGTGACTTACTCCTAAAAAGTGTTCCTTGTAATGTGCCACGTGTGATCCCTTGAAATCAAACCCTTATCTTTTGCGTAGCAAAACAATTCTTCACTAGCTGAGCTACAGGAACACTTTATTTTTTAGAAATATTCATTATCTATGAAATAGTCACTTAAATAATTCCCAGGTAAAGTATGTTTATGGTAACTCCATATACAATCCATCTCTAAAAATAAAATAAAAATAGCAAGTGAGAGTAAACGGAAATGAGTGTGGTTAAATGTAAAAAGAGAGAGATTTGTGGGATATAAGCAGCACAGGACTGAAAGAAAGGGCAGACAAATAGAGAACAGGGTAGCTAACCATGCGTGGAGTGTTTGTGGTGTGTGTGTTCTTGGGTGTGAGAGGGGTCCAGGAGTTCTCGTCATCGCCGCAATCAAGGGGGAAGACCACAGAGCCCAGCACCACTGGGTGAACACCATCATCATCCTCACTGAAGCGTAGACTCTTCTTCAGCTAACACACACACAGGAATGTAAAATAAAGTACCAGGGCTAGCAGTATTTGTTGGAATCTGTAACTATACCAGCACTGTACCATGTTATCACATCATGTTGTTTTTTGTAATAAGTGTGGTGTGAACTGAACATTGTGTTTATGAAACTACAGCATGCTTTAAATAACTCTTGTGATGCTGGATTTGTGAATAAGGGAGACTCACTTGTATGTCTTGTAAAGGAGAGCACGTGGAGTCAAGCACAGGGCGCTCGGCCCTAAGACGGACAGGTCGACCTTGGCGCTTTTTAGCCAGCAGTAAAAGATAAGTCGCTGTCATGTGGTCATACTTCCACTGGAGAAACACACATTTGTGTGATACATTTACAATGAAGGCTTAAAACAGTAAGTCACTAACTATAGAAGTGGCTATGGCTGATAGACTGGTGTCTACTGACATCTAGTGGTCATAATTAATACATTTAAAGAAAGGTGTTTTAAATAAATATTTTACCCAAACATAAAAATGATCTTATAATGTACTCATCCACATGCCATCTAAGATGTATGACTTTCTTTTTTTAATAAGTGATATACAATACTTTGCAAACAGTTTTAGGCCACCATTAGATTTGTTGTTTTTGCAATGTTATAGTGATCATACATAATTATTACTCTGTCTCTTTATTAGAATATAATCAGAAAATGCAGGAAATATATGTATATAGTATTATAAACAGTATAAAAGTATAAGCTGAAGTGTCAAGTATTTAGGGTAAACTCCCCTTCCAGCTGCAGGATCTCTTAAACCTAAATAAAATTAAATCCTAATTTCTAATTCTAATCGAATGACTTCAGTCTCCTCAAAAAAGCTCAAGATGTGTTTCATGCCAAGAGAGGTCACACTAAATTCTGACTGATGCCTGAAAAAGACATTTAGATCTAAAACAATGTTTTTTTCTTTTTAATTTGGTGTAGATATTTCCTGTATTTTCTGTTTGTGTCTTAATAAAAAGAGTGAAAAATAAATATGGATGACATTAAAACTTTGCTAAATCAACAAAGTTGGTGGTGGTGGCCTAAGACTTTTGCAGATCTGTGGTACTGTATGGGATAGTATATGAGCGCAAGTAAATTATGAGAATTTTCATATTTGGATACTTACAGATCATTACTACACTATCTACTTGTAACTTTACTTTTTATCTGTAGTCTTTAAAAAAACAAGCATTTAAGAATACTAACATAAGAAACAAAAAATACATCCATCCAAAATAAAATCTGCAATTAAATATTAGAAAATATACATGTATGCAAGTCTCATCTTCTTACAACGTAAGAAAAATGGGTTTGGTTTCTCTACCTCTGATACAATTTGGATTGTGCGTTGCCTGGATTGTTTGAAAGCCACCGCCATTTCAGTGATACAGTCATCATCAATATGACCCAGCTAAAAAAAAAAATCATACAAAATTTACGATGGGTTCAAACAGGGCTACTAGTTGGTTTATGAAGTAGAATAAGATAAGTTTAAATAAAGCTTCCTCTAGTTTTTATATCAATACGGCAAATTTAATATAGAATCTGGACCTTCTTTTGATAGACCCCCCCACACATACACAACTCAGGCAACAATGCCGGTTAGTAGACACGCCCCTTACTGCTGATTGGCTACAAGTGTGTTTTGGTAGTCGGCCCGACTCCCCTCTCCAAAGTGTTTTTTAAAAATCATGCACCCTGCCTTTACTATTGAATCCACAGAACCCAAATATTCAAACAAGTGCTGTTGTGGTTTAAATGGAGATGACAAAAAGGATCTTGCAAGCAAATGTAACTGCAAAAGTTTACAAAAAATGTAAGAGCTCATCTTACAGGATGTTTACTGTGCCACTCCACTGGTGTGCTGTAACCCTTCAAAACCCAGGGATGATCAAGCAACTGTTTCACTGTCAAACGCCTCTTTGGGTCCACCTGCAGGTAAAGTGAATGAACGACAATGAAACAGTGTTCCCCTTAACAAAAACAAATATAAAAGTAGCAGATCATACACAGTACCTGCATCATCTGGTTCATAAGCAGAATGCTTCCGGGTGAAAGCCAGTGTGGGTGACTGTAGGTTCCTCTCTGTCAAAATACAAGCAAATATTTTTAAAATCACACAACACATTTTTTAGCTGTTTCCAGACAAATCGCACGGTGGCAAGCAAGCAAATTCATCACCAAGGACAAACAGACATGTAAATCAGATTAAACTGCTATACCCAACACCGCACAACAAAAGCTGAGATGGATTTAGATATGGATGGACATGAATAAATCATTTCTTATCAATGCACAGCTGAACAAATAACAAAACAGTAACAGATGAAGTGGTAGAGTCATATCGCTCACATGAAACACAAACTTACTGAGATTTTTCTGTAGAGGACCATACAATTGTCATCATCAAATGGCAGAAAACCACACAGCAGAGCATAGAGCAACACACCCATACTCCACACATCAGCCTAAAACACAATCATATAAAGCTTTTTTACTTATAAACTGTAAATAAACTGGACTGCTAAAATATGACAAGTAGCATACACGCTGCACACTGACCTCAGAGCCAATGTATGCCTTGCCCTGAATGAGTTCAGGAGCTGCGTATGCTGGACTGCCACAGCAGGTCAACAATTCATAACCCAAGCCACCCTAAAACAAAGAAACATTAACTTTCACAATGTCTCACAAAACCAGATATCAATATCTAGAGATTTATTTTTTATAAAGAAAACAAAAATCGATTTATAATAATAGGTTTGATTCCCAGTGAATGCCAAACTGATAGATTGTGTACTAAGTAACTTTTGATAAAGTGACTATAAAATGCATAACAGTAATGTAAATGTATGCAGTAGAAAAAGCGGATAGATACACACCTTGGGTTTGGCACAGAGGCCAAAGTCAATGAGTTTTAGGTTATGATCTTCATCGATAAGCAGGTTTTCCTAAGATCAGTAAAAATAGTTATTCCTTTAAATAATCAAACACAGTTAAATGCAAGACATCAGTATACAAAAACTATTTATAAAGGAGCTGTTTTGATGGACTAACTGGTTTGAGGTCCCTGTGGGCGTAGCCTTGGCTATGAACGTATGCCAACGCAGAGATGATCTGACGGAAAAACACCCGAGTCTCCTCCTCTGATAACCGATCTTTGGCAATGATGTAATCGAAAA
Organism: Paramisgurnus dabryanus; assembly: GCF_030506205.2. Lineage (NCBI taxonomy): Eukaryota > Metazoa > Chordata > Actinopteri > Cypriniformes > Cobitidae > Paramisgurnus > Paramisgurnus dabryanus. The sequence goes on along the minus strand of NC_133340.1, from coordinate 42,084,979 downwards.
GTTCCCCACCAGGACAGTACTAGAAGTAATGAGAGAGACAGATACATATAAAGACTCATATATTTTAATGAACTCTAGAGTCAAGGTCGGAGTAAAACATACCTCAAGCACCATGTAGATCTTGCTTGATGTCTCAATGACGTGATAAAGACGACACACGTGTTGATGACTGAGGTTCTTCATAGCCTCAATTTCTATCTTAACTCGAGGCAGGTCATCCTAGAAATAGATAGCACACACTTAAAATAAAAAATGACTCTTTCATTAAAGGAAAACACCACCGTTTTTCAATATTTTACTATATTCTTACCTTAACTTAGACAAATTAGTACATACCTATCTTTTTCAATGTGTGCACTTTTAATCTTTGTACAGCGCCTCGTAAATGTGTTTGCATATAGCCTAGCCCCATTCATTCCTATGCCACCAAACACTTCCATGTTTTTTTCCTATTTAAAGACTGTTACAGGAGTAGTTACATGAGTAAGTATGGTGGCACAAAATAAAACTTTTGTTTGGAGCCATAAGAATGAATGGGGCTAGGCTAAATGCTAACACATTCAAGAAACGCTGTACAATGATTAAAAGTGCATGCATTGAAAAAAGATAGGTGTGCATTAATTTATCTAAGCTGAGATAAGAACATATTATACCACGGGTCTGTTGAATGCTGCATTCTGATTGGCTGAGAAATGTTCCGTGGGTATGCATTAATTTCTGATAACCACACACCTAACTTGTAAAGTGTCTTAAAAATAGGCACCAGAGCAATGTTTGTGGTAACCGTGGTATAAGAGGAATAATTAAAGACGGGCCATTGAATTATAAGAAAATAATGCACACCCGCGGTGTAACGGTACTCCGCTTCGCATCGTGCCGCATTGCACCTTGGGTGTGCATTATTTTCTTATAATTCAATGGCCCGTCTTTAATTATTCCTTACTTAAAATTTTGAAACATTTTGGTGTTTTCCTTTAAAGCAACAACACATATTCTTATAAACAGTATAAAATGTGTTCAGAAGTGTATTTATCTTCATGTTCAACATAATAGTAATGTGCTTTGCTTTAATGGAGGTAAACTAGACAAAATGAAAGTTAAATCTGAATAAGTTAGTTCATATATATAATCATCTAAATTATGATTATGGATATTGTACAGATAAGGTGTAATATCCCTAGAAATATTTATTAAAGTATTTTTGGAAAAGCATGACTAAAGTCACCTTACCCCTAGGTCTTTCTTTTCCATTATTTTGATGGCCACTTTTTCTCCTGTCAGTAAATGTCTACCAAGTTTTACCTTGGCAAACCCACCTGTGCGTTAAAAATAAACTTGCATAAAAAGACTTGAAATTTGATCAAATACACTAAAGACTGATCATTTTAAGCAATAAAGCCACAAAACACAATCAGGAGGAGACATTACCTGAACCAATGGTTTCATAAACCTCATAATGCTTAAGAAGTTCAGAGGCGTTGTCTGCAGGCATAGTGAAATCCTTCAGACCTGTCTCAAAAACAGCACTAATTCATTAGCACAGAGCACATTTATGTTTATTATTTTACACACTGCTACATTTATTTAGGATGCCTTTTATCACATATTTGCAAAATGAAGCAATTGATGACATGATCAAAACAGAGTACGTTTCGATCAGGTATATTTCATTTATTTCACCTTCTTTTAAATTACGGAATATGCCAGAATATCATTCAACACTTAAACCGATGTAATTGTTTTGTACTGTGGAAAAAGATCTTGCATTTTTGTAAAGACAAACATTCTTGTATTTTCGTCGACTGATGAATGCGTTATTACAGTTTTAAGGTAAAACTTTAAAATGTAGTTTAATATCAAACTTAAGCCAGCTAAAAATGAACTATGGTGTACGTTGTCGTCTTTGTAAAAAGGTTTGTCTAACATAAACAACATAAGACTTAAGTTACTCACCAGCAGTTCTCCAACGTTTAGCTTAAAAACGATAAAAACAAATTCAACACAAATGGTGGGTATACTTAACGCTAAAATATAAAATGACGTTGTTAAGATTTCATTTCTTTCTAATCCCGTTATTAAATTAAAACTGTCGAAACATCCTCCATATAAACATCTTTTAAAATTTGAATCTCCCACTTCCTACGTCTGATGATGACTTCCGGTTTCCTGTTAATGTAAAAGTCTCTCGCGGTAAACGCTGTTTTTTTTTAAGTGACGCAAAGAATTTACAGAATAAAATTTGTAATGAAAAAAAAAAAAAAACCGTATCTACTTAATTATTGTATTTAGGAAGATATGTTGTATTGGTTGAGTTGTTAATCGATTATTTGTTATAAATTGTTTTAGGTAATATCGACCTACATTTTTTTCTGTGATTGAGAGTATGCCAAAATAGGAAAACCTAAATATATTAGGGTATTTTTAACTGCCAAAGTAGAAAATGAAATGATTACACACTTTAAAAATAAGTTTACTATTTTGTATAAACATTTTAAGATATTGGCTAAATGTTTCCTGTTTAAGCTTTCTTACGTATGTAACGTAAGAAAAAACACACTGCACGCTAATAACGTTACAACAAGCTTATCAATGCCCTGTCCCTGACCATTATGCTGGGTGTGGTTATTTTTTCAAAACGTAAATCTTGTTTATTTTTTGTAAAGTTTCTTTCAGTAAATATTACTTTAGCTATCTTGTGCAGAATTCTGTTTATAAATGTCTCCCTTACTCCTTACTACAGCAACATGGACCAAGGTAAGAAATAGTAAGTATAGAAAAGAGTATTTCTTTTCACTGAAGTCACGTCTGTGCCAATTTTGAAATATTTATAATATTTTGTATCCCAGATAGCACGTCTGTAAGATGTCTGCTAAAGATCTGGGGATCTGGAATACATCTGCTGTGTAAAAAGCAGTTTTACATACATTCTAAAATCATAAACATTACAGACATCTACTAAACGTCTATGACCTGAAACGCGGATGAGCAAACACTTAAAAAAAATATTGCAGATTTAAATGCAGACATAATAGACGTCTCCAAGATGTAGGCTTTGTGTGCTATCTGGGATATGTGTATCTTACAATGCATAAACAACACTTGGGTTAGATAGCAAGCTGGTTGTTGTTATTCGGGCCAACGAAGTTCATTAACAAGTTATCTTAAAAAGGTATTTTATGTGTAATATGTAGCATTGTTTTTCAATGAGTTTCTATTGACCAGATATCAATTATATTAAAATTTTGTTGGTAACTGGTTGTTGATGTCTTTTATTGCATTTTCATTTACTTTAATGTACTACAGGTAATTGAAAACATGACACTTAATGGAAAAAAGCAATAGTAAGTAACAGATAATGGCACATAGAGGAAAAGATAGCTTTTAATATTGTATATTCAAATTATGAAAACAAACTTTGGTTATTTAAAGTTCATTTTAATAAGGTGGGTAGTACTGCATTACAAAGTCTGTTTAAACAACTCTTTCACTCACTGGTCATCCTCTCAGTCATGCATTCATGTATGTTGGCATGCATCCCGCTTTTTCAAGGTATACAATATGTTTATGCCTTACAGCATGCCTTTCAGGAATAGCATGGCAGCTTTTTGGTATTTAGACATTTTGCACTGCTAATGACTCTAAATGTTTCTAACAGTTTATCTACAATAATGTAATTTTGCATGATTTTGGGAGCAGAGTTTTGTGAAAACTTTGATTACTGATAAAAACAACCTAATATGTGAAAAATAAATAGTGGCACCAAATTGATAATGTTTCCTTGTTAAATGAATCTAATAGGTCAGGTAAACATATCTTTATGAAGTCACTGTAAAGCATATGGGTGGTTTTATAATTGCAGGTACATTTGGTGTTCAACTTCATTTTTTTTTTTTGCTATTTTCAAATGTTTATATTTTTATTTAGTTTAATAATGAGATACTTTGTTATGGATCACAAGATGTTACATGCCATAACAATATAATATTTTCCATGAAAAGTGTAGTAGTATATAGGCTAGCAGAAAATCATGACTTCCTGTTGTCTGAATAATTCAGTCTGAGTTCTGTTACTGTCAAACTCTGTTACCAAGGTAGATTAACAGTGTTGACAGTATAGAACTGGCAGTCGTACAGAGAGGGTGTTTTACACTTAGTTCGTTTGAGCCCTCCAAATGCCCAAAAGTGGTTCAGTATGTTAATGTTCACCATAAAAGATTTTCTTATGATTTTGCTAAAACTGAAGGAAACAGACTAAGAGAACTGCGCTACAATGTTGTGTAATGCAACATGTGACAACATTAGTGGTTAATTGAATCGGCACGCTTGCGATCCCGATACACGGATGAATTTGCACATTTGTAAATGGTTCTTGCAAATATTAACATTCAAGCGATTTAAAAAATTTAAAGGTCACGTTTTTCGTGATCCCATTTTTCAAACTATACTTAGTGTGTTTGGTTGCTGTTATAGCATAATTAATACCTGCAAAATTATAAAGCTCAAAGTTCACTGACAGGCGATATATTCTACTTTTCATTCTACTTCCCGGTTGAATGACGTCAATACAAGAGTTTTTGACTAAACTGAATACGTCAGTTGCCAGCTAAGTTCAAACAGCTCTGGCTAAGCTAAGAAGCTGGTCAAATCACAACACACTAAACCAGCTACACAATCAAAACTCGTTACGTATTTCTGAAGGAGGGACTTCATACAACAAGCAAGACATCAGCTTGTTTTTAGGACAGTAAAAACAGTGGTATAGAGATAAGTAAATTGTGTGAAAAAATTTTTTTACACAAGACACATGAACATGTTATATTGCGTAGCGTTAAAACAATCAAGGCTTCGAAAACACAGGAAAAATGTGACCTTTAAGCACAAAAAGACGAGTTGATGAACAACACATACTCAAATGTGCGCACACTTGTTGAATGTGCTTTACTTAGTTCAAATCATAGCTAAAGCATATCAAAAACTACACTGAGCTAACGTTACTAAATTGTGTAAAATTTATGTATACAACGTTAACTACATATTGGCTGCCAAACCTCCCCTTTACATAGCGGTAATCTATGATTGCCATCTCTAAAGACGATGGGAGACAGCGAGCATGGACCATAACTGTGCAGAGAGGTTTGGCAGCCAGGCAAGAATTTTAAGGACTTTAGCTAACATTGTATACATTCAATTTAAACAGTAACGTTAGCCGGAAGTTGCATTTAGATTACCAAAGCCGTTTGTTTATGTTTAAACCGTCTATAGCCAGTGTGAAAACACCCATTAATCGCCCTCTCTCACGCACATACATGACTGTTACTCTACCTTGGAAACAGACCTTTGATGTTATTGCTTAAAACATCTTGTGATCCATGACAATGAGTACCAAATTATTAAATAATCTAAGCTGGCATTTTTCCTGTGTTTACGGACCATTAATTGTGTTTACGGTGCAAAATAACATAACATATTTCCTGTGTAAAAAAACAGTATTTTTCACACAATTTATTTATCTGTATACCGCAGTTTTACACTGTCCTCAAAACGGGCTGATATCTTCCTTGTTCTATGAACTCCCTCCTTCAGAAATACAGTACGTAACGAGTTCTGATTGTGTAGCTGGTACAGTGTGTTGTGATTCGACGCCAGCAGCTTCGTACACGTTGTCCGGAAAGGTCACACCTGATTGAGGAAGCTGTCCTCAGCAAGACCAAATAAAGGGGATTTGACTTCGGATAGAAATTAACATCATCTCGATGGCATGGCGACAAAAACACTCTACTACCCTTTTTTGACGTATTCCTGTAGGCAAGGTTAGTCAAAATTTTTTTGTCATATACCTGGAAAATAGAGAGCTGTAGTCCACCGGCCGTTCTATGTAGTTCTTGAAAAGCAAATTCTGTTAAAGAAATATATCGCTTGGCATTGAACTTTAAGCCTTATAATTAGGCAGATATTATTCATGCTATAACAGCAACATTACACACTAACTAAAGTTTGGAAAATGGGATTACGAAAAACAGCACCTTTAAAAAGGGGAAAAAGCTGAAAAAATAATGACTTTGGCAAAATAATGACACCAAATTAACCTGCTATTATATACTGTTCTCATCCATATGCAGAAAGTCAATGGAATGTATTTTGAGTGAAGCTGCATTCATTCAATCATTCAGCCATAAGCTTTGGTTTAGTCTTTTAATTTACTGATTACTAAATTAATTATAACCCAGCTTATTGTTTATTACTGCAGACTCTTTAAAATCGTTCACTAATAGGAATCAGGCATGGCGGAAGAAAAAATACTTTATATACATAACACTGGTGAGAATAAAAGTGAGAAAGCAAGCAAGAAAGAGAAAACATGAGAGAGAGCAGAGAGTTTTCAAAGTCCTTGTCTATGCTTTCCCTATATGATGCAGAATAAATAACAGATAACCATAGTAAAAAGACAATAGCGGTTACATTCAATTGTAAATAATCCTCATAATCAACATACAAATAATGCCAGCTTCTTAGTACAAAGTTGTATTTCTAGATGCTATTGTATGTCAATGCATTTAAAAAAAATTTAGAGGCAGGTTTTAAGTTTTTGTATGAGTGCAAATGTATGTTTTAGTGCATGCTTACTATTTGTATGCCAGTGCATTTGGACAGTATACTTGCCGCAATATTTATTTATCTTAACATGTCTATTCAAATCACTTTTCGCGTTTAAACAGAGTGCTAGTCTGTCAAATAGCTTGTAGCTTTTGGTTTAGGAAATGCTACAGATGTAACAGTTCAGAGGTCAAAGGGCAGTAAGAGTGCGAAAGAGCTGGGTGAGGCAGAAAACTGAGGTTGTCAGTGCAGTGCATTGGCGAGCAAGGAGTTTAATACTGAGCTCATGACAAGTGTTCCTTTCAGCAGCGCATCCCACTAATTCTGCCGCACGAGCGAAGTCCTGATACGTTTTTGTAACATCTGCTAGTCCTGTAAGCGCTTGGGCATGGCGCTCCCTGCATCGCTGGCAGCTGGAAAAGCACAAACACACACTGGTCAGCTGCACCAGTGAGCGAAAGCTTTCTGAGAGTGATTGAAGTGTCTCCTCTGGTGTCTGCCCAACCCTAACCACACGCTGACACCCAGCCAATAGCCCCCGAGCTTCCACATGCAGTCGGCTTTTGTTTGTTGAAAAATGAGCCACACAGGTATCCCTGGGGTGCTCTTGGACCCCATCTTGATTCTTCATAGAACCAACAAGGATATTTAAGAGTGTGTCCACATCCATTTGCAAAGAAAGAAATCCCCTTGGTGGTAGAGGATACCGACGTGTCAGCAGGGCAGTGACTGCATCTTCGTGAGTGTCAGACAGAAAACAGTCATTGGTATCAAGAGGGGACAGAAGGAGACCGAGCTCTGTAGATGAAGAAGGTGGCAGTAGTAAATGAGGAAATGAAGGCAATGGAGATGATGGTGAGAAAGAAGCAGGGGATGCTGAGAGAGAAGAAGGAGGGATAGACACTAGCAGTGCCTCCTCTGTTTCACCGTGGTTTGTTCTGTGGGAAAATTCATAGACGGTAAGTTCATCATCAAAGGTAGCGCTCTCTAGGACTCCACTGAAACAGTTTGTATATACTGTTTGGCAGGCCTCGAGTGGTGTCTGGGCATCGTCCATTACTGTCTCACACCCCACAGCCAGTACTGAGCTACAGCTAAGATCTGGTTTCTCCTGCTGATATGGGCTGGGCAAAGCCTGTGGCTGGCCTGTGGTAGGTTTTGCCCTGCAGTTTGTGAAAACCCCACAGCTGGATATAAAGTTAAGGGGAGTTGTGCTTAAAGGAGAGCAGCTATGTTTTTGCAATCCACTAACTTCATTAGATGTGACCACCTTCCAGGGTACATTTAAGTTTTGTGTGGTAACCACTACAGATGAAGGGCTGACTTGGAAAGAGTCAATGGAAGAGAGTTGGACCCTAGGACACAAGGTTATTCCAGGAAACTCTTTGGGATTAGTTTCATTTTTCTGCTGTCCACATGGTTGTGGATTTATGTGGCTGACCTCTCTTACCTCTTCAATAACTTCTGTAACCTCTTCAGGTACTATAGTAACCACTTTTACCTCTTTTACATCAGCAACTCCTTCATTCGAAGTTAAATCTTCAGTTGCCTCTTTTGCCACTTCAACTTCATTTGTTTTCAGTTGTGATTCTGAAAGCCTTCTTTCAGATGTAACATTACTTGCAGGGGAATTAGCACTTAGCGTTTCCTGAGAACGTGATAGGTAGAGAGGGAGGTTCTGGATCTTTCCCCGTAGTGTTGAGGCAGAGAGTCGCCCAAGGACTCCAGATGAACAAGGTGTAAGAAAAAAGTTTTGGGATGGTTCAAAAGATAAAATGCCAGAAGACAGTTCTTGAATGCATGGGTCACAAGAACTGTCTTTTTTATCAGATTCTGATTCTTTCTTTGAAAATAAGTGCTTGGGTGGGTAATGTGCATCATTATCGGATGTTGAAGACACGCTGTGACTCCTGGCCCTCTCTGTTGGCTCCACTGTGTCTTTTCCCATCCCAAATTCTAGAATTAAAGAATCGTTGTTCATGTCCCTGTCTATATTTGGGCTTGTAGTATATGATATACTTGGGATATGTACGCAGGGCAAACTTAGTTGGGTTTTCTGGCCTAGTCTTGGCAATGAGCTGCTCTTGAGGGGCATTGTTCTGCGCTGGAATAAACATTCCATTTGTTTGCATGCCTGGTCTTTAGATGATCCACTGTTGTCATTTGTTTCTCTAGATGTATCAAAGAACAAGTGACCTCCAAACAGTGTCTCAGCCAAACCTCCTACTGCTCCACCATCTTGATCATCATTTCCATGGTTGCTGCTACTACCTTTGTCCCGAAGCCCCATGGGTGAACGTACTGCTACTATAGTTGGTGATACAGTAGACATTAGCTCAGTGACTGATTTGCACTCCATTGAGTCTGGTTCCATCTCTATAAGTTGCTGTTTCCGCTGATATGCCTTGTTTGAATGTGACCCTGCATGTGAATCCGTGGTGAGTCCTGACCCACTGGGTTTAAATGGGTGGATAGGTTTGGATTCTAATTGTGCTGGTTCTCCTTCAGAATGCGTTAGGGATGAGACTGTTGGACACAGACTTTGATCTAAGCAACTACCCTCAAAACATGCCTTTCGGTCAGTGTCAGGCTTGAGAGATATAGAACCATAACTTGGGACGCTGTTGCCATAACTGTTTCCTAATTGGTCCTGTTCTGGAAAAGACACTAGGGATGTATAATTTGTTTCCATGAATGAGCGGCGCTTCTTGGACCTTTTTTGGAACCTTGACAATTGATCTTGTATAGCCACTTTTTCCTGCATTTCTTCCTTTTCTGCCTTTTCTAAATCATCTGCATCTTGTTCACTGACACATATTCCAGTCTCATTTAACCTTCGTGTGCGTGTCCTGGTGCTTGACTGAGTAGAATCTTCTGTAAAATAAAATGCCAGTAAATAGAAATTAAATTATGGGTATACCAGTATAATCTGTACAAATACTACTTCCTATTCATACAGTGCATTGCTGTACTTTTACAACATTTCTTAGAACCAATTTGAGAATGTTTTAAGAAGTATTTCATCTATGTCATACCTTTTGTTATGGCCGTTGAAGAGAGATCTTCAGGGGATATGAATTTTTCCTGAGCATCAAAGAACTCTTCATCTGAACTGCTGTCTCCAAACCCTGGTGGAGGGAGAAAAATCGGCACTGATTCCATCACTTTAACTTCCACTTTTTGCAGATCCATCTGTCCTTCCTTAGAACCATGTCCTTCCTTAGAACCTGGAGGAGAGAGAGGTCGTGGAATGCTGCGTGCACTGTCAGGGGTAACATTGGAGCAAATATTGTAGTAGTGTCTAGTGTCGCCATGCTCAAATGAAAACACATATTCTCCAGAAGAGGGAACTGTGGTTTTCAGTTGATTTTCAGGTGACCCCTTTTTGTGCCTTTCTTTCTCTATTCCTAGATCCTCACAGTCCTCATCTTCACTTGCTTCAGGTGGGCTGGGAAGACATTCAGCAATATTTGAGAGTGCAGCAAAAGCAAAGATTTGGTCAACCTCAGACTCACAATTTGAATCTGCAGAGAACATGTCACTTAGGGGATGACTGTCTTTGCTCTGCAGTTGCACTGGAGACAATGATGGAGTAAAGTGGTCTACATTGCAAAAAGACTCTTTCACTGGTAAATGCCATGGGTAAGTGGCAGAGAAGTATGTCATGAGGTCATCCTCCTCTAGGGCATCTATAGAGTCACTGGAGATGCTGGTCATGAAAAGTGACTCAGTCTGGAATGAATCAGATGCTTCAGATGTTGGGTCATCTACAATAACGCCACACTGCGGATCTTCAGGCTTGTTCTCTTGCTCTTTGTAATCATTGTCTGCTCCTACTCTTTCATCATCTGTTTCTACCATCTCTTCATTATTAGCAGTTATAAATTCAGGGCTGGTTTCTTTCTTCCTTTCACAGTTTTTCTCCATCTCTTCCTCTTCTTTCTCTCGGTCCCTCTCCGCCTCTTCTTTTTCCATCAGACTTTGTTTTTCAGTTTCTCCATCTAGATCATCACTGGGCTTAACTGTTGTTTTGTTGTTTTTGGTACTAGCAACATGAGCAAGGAGAGCATCCATGTCTGTATCTGAGTCTTCAGAGTCACTGCCACAATGTGACACATAACCTATACATATAGGCAGAAGCAGATCAAATGGATCAGCAATGATGGTGGGCATGGTAGAAACTTTCTACTGTACATTTGTTAGTCACATTACATCAGTTGATCATAGTTGCCTTGGAGACCAGCTACTGACTTTACTTCAGTAGTTTGTTATTTTTAAGCACAGTAAGAAAACTCTGTTGCATACCTTCTTCTGCTGATATGCGGTGGTTCTTTGAATTAGCTGGCCATGGGAAAACACATATCTGGGGGTCCACAAGAAGTTTGCAGTATCCAGCAACCAGACACAATAGATCTTTAGCTGCTACCGATTCCAACAACAAGGTTATTGGCTGATAAAGTGTAAGAAAGACATAAAAATAAAAAATGTGTTTTTATAAAGTGCAGGTTTTTTTAGATCTTAACATGATCAGGTGTACAGTATATGGATACCTTGATATCTTGCAGGTAGATCTTGACCAGACTAACTCTTTCAGATTCAGGAAACAGTTCCACTCTGGTAACGCAGCTGAATTCTGTTAGTGTGGTCATAATGCTCAGCTTGTGATTGATCACCTGACTCACCCCATACTTAGCTCCCACCAACAAACTCACTGTTGACTCTCTGTCCTGCAGCTGGTTAAATTGAAAAATAGCACTGAGTATGCAACAGACCAGGACTGGTTTAAGAAAAACTAGATCGAAAGGAAGAAAGTTATGAATTCAGATAAACCAAAAAGGTTGTAAATAGCAGTTGCGGCCCGTGACTTCTCTTTCGAGCGCGCACGATGCGAAGCTCGTCTCAATATGTACTTACCACGTCATTTGTGTGGCTCGTCATTCAAAATATATGTTCGCCGCGTCATGTGAACCATGTGCATCACGCATCTTGTCAAAATAAGTGCCTGCTGCACACGTGTATAAAGGGTTCTCACGTTTGCCAGATACTCGCTTAATCTCATGTCTAATCAGAGTTAAGTGTTAAGTAAAAGTCTTGCGAGTATTTTGTGAACGTGAGCGTCTTTTCTATCATAAACCCTTTCGACACACGTGCAGCAGGTACGTATTTTGACAAGACACATGATGCACTGCACATAAAGCAACGGACACATATTTTGACATGACGTGACACTCCAAACAAATATTTTGAATTTGCGCCCCTCGGAAGAGAAGTCACCGGCAGCCACTGGTAAATAGAATACATATCATTGTCTTAAGTGTCAAAATTATGATACCTTGGAGACCAAGAATGTCTTACCATCATAGTGGCACTGAAAGCCTTTCCTCCATATGATTTCAATTCAGCTATCTCATTTAAGTAGTTCAGTCTAGCTTGGTCCACTGAGATCACCTAAAAAAACAAACAAACATTTAAAGTACACTAAACAACAGTACACTACATTAAACAAAAGTTGTCACTGGGACGGTACCTTTTAAAAAGTAGTTAAGGTACCTCTAAGGTAACAATGTGTAGCATTGTGTACAATGTGCACATCTTTTAGGTACAAAAGTTTACTTTTTAAAAAGGTACTGCCCCATTGACAACTTTTGTACCTTTTTTCTGAGAGTGTAAAGTACTATTCTAAACAAAAAGTACAGGAGAAAGTTTAATGTAAAATACCACTGCATTTGGATATTTACCTGGGTGGTACCTTGGCATCCATTCAGGTACTATTTAAATACCACAGAACAGGAATGTAGTTCTATCATGCAGTGCCATGGTATTAGCTGTACCATCTACTTTTAGTAAGAATTTGCATAATAAATAACTGCAATAAGAACTCAGACATGCACACACCTTCTGCTTAGGCTCTTGAGCTAGTAGTTTCTTCATATGATAACTGATTGCTTTCTTCAAGTCTTTCTCTTTCATGTTGCGCAGTAAAGTGTGGGATATAAAGCTTTCAATACCCCACTCCTTCCTTCAGACAGAAATGGTTAGAAATAGCACACACTTGTTAGTAAATTATGGTAAAAATGCAGGGGCGGCCGGTGACTTGTTTTATCGAGGGCGCATGATGCGAAGTTCGTCACAACATGTAGCCCAGCATGTGTGTGGTACGTAATTTTAAAATATGTGTTCGCCGTGTCAAAATAAGTGCCTGCTGCAGACGCGTCTAAAGGGTTTATGATTAAACCCGCGGTTGCCAGATACTCGCATAATCTCATGTGTAATCAGAGTTTACACAGAGTTTAGGGAGTGTCTTGCGTGTATTTTGTGAACGTGAGCGTCTCTTTTATCATAAACGGTTTTGACGCGTGTGCAGCAGGCACTTATTTTGACAAAACAAGTGATGCACATCATTCACATGACGCAACAAATACATATTTTGAAAACAAGAGCAACACACATGAAACTTTGAACACATATTTTGAATTTGCGCCCCTCGGAAGAGCAGTCACGAGCCGCCACTGGTAAAATGCAAAGCAAGTCTTCTTAAATACAACTGAAACACAGCATACTTAACTGAACTTGAGTAAACTTGCATTTCATTGTTAAGGTGTATGAGTAAACACTCACAAGACAGCCTTGAGTGGTGTTTTAAGAGTTTGTCCAGTGCTTGCTAGTCTCTCCTGTACATGCAATGCAGCCAGTCTGAGAGCTGTATTACATTTCATCTCCACTGCGAACCTTTCCAGTAAAACATCACTCACGCTCTACACATACATGTCAAATACAAAAGAGATGCATTTTCAGTTGAACACCATCTATCATCTGTGGTGATATTGTTTAAAAAGAATAGATGTAGTTGCATTTGTGGTCTCAAGCTTTTTGGCACACACACACACAAACCTGTAAGAATAGATATTCAAAGGCCACAGGGTCGTCTATTAGCATATTCTCAAAGTCTCTGGGCAGAAAACAAACTCGGAACAGACACCTGTAGTCATGAATCTCCTTCTTCTCAGCCACCTGTCCCACAAATACAAACAAACTATTAGAGAAATAACATAAGATAACACAAATACTGTATATATGTTAGATGCACATTCAGATAGAAAAGAGTTGTTGTAGTAGTATTAAAAGATTAGTAAATTTTCTTTAAAATATTTCCCAAATAATTTACTCACCACCATGTCATCCAAAGTGTTGATGAAGTCGAGTCGAGAAGAAATTATGTTTTTGGAGGAAAACATTCCAGGATTTTTCTAATTTTAATGGACTTTAATGGACCCCGACACTTAACAGTTTTAATGCAGTTTAAAATTGTAGTTTCAAATGACTCTAAATGATCCCAAACGAAGCATAAGGGTCTTATTTAGCAAAATGACAACTTGTCACAACTTCTCAACCGGAGGTCCTGTGACGCTAGCGTGAACACATGTAATATGTCATCACGTCAAGAGGTCACGGATGACATATGCGAAACCATGCCCCAGTGTTTGCAAGTGTGGATAAACAGGACCGTTCTGACGTTGTTGTATGTCGAATGATACGAATTAATGTCTTCATGTCAGTTTATTGTTTACAATGGTCCGCAAATGTGCATTTTATATATGTAACACGTGACCTTTCCAAGGCATTACGCAATTATATGAGGTCGCGCTGGCTCGTCACACAGCTGGAGGAAGAAGAGAAGTTGTGGTTTAAAAGTGCATATTTTTTATTTTTCTTGCCAAAAATGACAATCGTTTTGCTAGTTAAAACCCTTATGTCTCGTTTGAGATCGTTTAGGGTCATTTGAAACTGCAATTTTAAACTGCATTAAAACTGTTAAGTATTGGGGTCCATTAAAGTCCATTAAAATTAGAAAAATCCTGGAAATTTTTCCTCAAAAAACATAATTTCTTCTCGACAGAACAAAGAAAGACATCAACATTTTGGATGACATGATGGTGAGTAAATCATCTGGATTTTTTCTTAAGAAATTGGACTAATCCTTTAATGAAAATGGGTATTTAAGTCATTTTTTCTTTGAGGCTGTACCCCTTGAATGATCTCCTCATCATGCAGTAGATGTAGTTTGCTGCTGCTGTATTGTTGTTCCAGTACTAGAGAGAAATATTCGATACGGGTGATAGAGAGTTTCTCCTTCAGGGTCATCACTATGTCCTAGTCAACATGAAATGAGTAGAGGACATGTTATACCAATGTCTACATATACTGATCTATACTACACTCTTAAAAAAACTGGGGCGTTTTTGTACCTAAAGGTTGCATATTTGTACCTCAAAGGTACAAATCAGTGCCTCAAATGTACATGTCTGTCCCTAAATGGTACATATTATAACCTTTAAAATGTAGCATTCCATTGACAACTTTTGCACCTTTTGACAGTGTAGTATAGGTATAATGTGCAAACACTTCCCTTACAAGTACTTTATATTGTGGGTATCATGGTACAGTAATGGACCAAATTGTAATACCATGGTACTGAAAAATTACATATTTATGTACAGGGTACTCTAAGGCAGTGGTTCCCAACCTTTTTCACTTCAAGGCCCCCTAGTTGCCCACAAAAATTTTTAAAGGCCCTCCAAGTTTTCCACTTTAAAGGGGCTGAATGTAAGTTATTACTTAAAAAAATCTTTAAGATTGTAATAGAAAGAATGACACCTTGAGTGTCCTCCACGGTTGTCTCTATCAGCCTGTAGGCTTTTTTCTGTGTGAAGGAGTCGGGTCCGAATTGGCGCGAAATTCAAAATGTGACGTCATGCGCGTGCTCGTCTACCTAGGAGTTCCATATAGATGCTTACGGCAGTCATTAGTAAACAGGGGCAATCGCTAGCATGTTTCAAATGGACTCTGTAGACGGAAAGAAGCTACCAACTTCCAGCACAATCCAGACACTTACGGAAACTCCTCGTAAGTTTAAAAAAATCCTTATCTAGTGCGGCCAAAATAGTGCGTGACCGGCGTCGGGGAAAAGACAAGAGTAAACATCAGATTGACATTTGATGCTTGGAGGGAGCTCCGGTCAGCGCTGGGTATGAAAACAGACCTTGAGCAGGTTTCCTTTTTACTGCAAAGGTAACCCTTACGAAAAAGAAGTTTATTGAAGTGTGCTATAAGTATTCTTCTTTTAAACTTAAAATAAGAAAGTATACTTTCAGTTTACTTTTTATGTACTTCTCTAAAATGTACTTTAGGTACTTCTCAGAAATATACTTAAATTGTATTAAAGTTTACTTGACCTATACTGACTGAAATGTCTAAGTATATTTGGCCTATACTTGTTTACTGACATAAAAGTATAAAGTAAAAATGCAACAACGAAAGCTACATCAAGAAAGCTGCAAAAAGCCATACGAATAGCCCTGGTTAAAAATAAATATACTTTATTGTATTTCAAGTATATTTAACTTTGCAATAGTACATTACAAATATACTTAGAAAGAAATGTACTATCTTTGAATATATTGAAAGTATGCTTACAATATATTTGCTTACAATTAAACTTTTAACGTATTTCAAAATAATTATAATTTAGTATATTTTCTAAAAGTATACTTTAAAAAATATACTTGGAGTTAAAGTTCTGTGCAATTTTTAAAGTATACTAATTTGAACTTATTTTAAAGTTTATTTTAGGTTTACTTTATCTGTTAAAGATATCATTATAATAATGCACTGACAGCATATTAATAAAATACATTATTTAGCATCCTTTAGAAACAGTATATTTTAAATTTTGAAAGTATATGTACAAATGTATATTATCTTTATGGAGAATTTTTAGTGTTAGTAAACTAGTAAGTTATTAATTTTGTGCTGCATGCAGGTATACTTGCAAGTATTCTTTTACTATACTTTTAGTTAACTAGTGTACTCATACTGAAAGTGTACATGCAAGTGTTCTGTTAGTGTACTCTTAGTAAAGTAGTAAGTTACTAATTGTGTGCTGCAGGTATACTTGCAAGTTCCCTTTTATTATACTTTTAGTTAACTAGTAGTTTACTAATCAACTTTACTTTAAGTAAACTTAACATCATACTATAAATATTAATATATTGCACTTAAAGTACAATTTTTTTACTTGTACCTTTTAATTGTACTTTCAATTTGAAGCTAAATCGTTCGTATGCTATCAGTGAGCTAATCAAACAAAAATAATAAATACAAAAATTATATATATATAATGGGACACTACAGTGGGACACTGTAGAAATTGTAAAAAAGGAATGGAATAATTTACAAATCTCATAAACTTATATTTTATTCACAATAGAATATAGACTATCTCTGCCCATCTTGACTTCTGAGAGACACTGCCACACTTTTTATACCCAATCATGTTGCCAATTTAGTTGCAAATTGGTCCTTTAGTTGTTCCTTATATGTACATTTAACTTTTATAGTCTTATTGCTACCTGTCCCAACTTTTTGAGAATGTGTAGCTCTCATAAAATCCAAATTGAGCCAATATTTGGCATGACATTTCAAAATGTCTCACTTTCAACATTTGATATGTTATTTATATTCTATTGTGAATAAAATATAAGTTTATGAGATTTGTAAATTATTCCATTCCTTTTTTACTCACAATTTCTACAGTGTCCCAACTTTTTCTGATTTAAGGTTGTGTATATATATCTATATATATGGCTGAATCCCCTGAATATTAACTTTTGTTCTGGACTCCATTTCCCATAATCCTGCATGCCTGGACTGATTAGTCTGCCACCTGAAACTCATTGGACAGCCTATATAAACTCTCTGGAAACATTCAGTCAGTGCAAAGTCTTGATTTGTACCGGCTGTCATTGCTGACCCTTTTGCCTGTTTCATGACTACGAGATTTGCCTGCCCTACAGTGCTGTGTTTACTGTTGTTTGACCTTGCCTGTTGGAATATGAGTGTGTTTAATAAAAACCTGCAGATGGATCCTCAGTGTCAAAGTGCTTTGTTACACAAGCAGTATACAATAAGTAACCTACTAGTTTACTAAGAGTACACTAACAGAACACTTGCATGTACACTTTCAGTATATGACTAGTAAACTACTAGTTAACTAAAAGTATATTAAAAGAACACTTGGAAGTATACCTGCAGCACAAAATTAGTAACCTACTAGTTTACTAAGAGTACACTAACAGAACACTTGCATGTACACTTTCAGTATATGACTAGTAAACTACTAGTTAACTAAAAGTATATTAAAAAAACACTTGGAAGTATACCTGCAGCACAAAATTAGTAACCTACTAGTTTACTAAGAGTAATCTAACAGAACATTTGCATGTACACTTGAAGTATAAGTCTAGAAAACTACGAGTATACTCATGAGTTCACTTGCAGTCCAAATGAAGAACTAATTGTGCACTAGTTGTACACTTAAAGTTGACTACTCTTACACTTATAGTACACTTAGAAGTATACTTTTATATACTAAAAGTGGGCCAATTTAGTCCCAAGCAGTATTCAAGCAGTACACTTACAAGTTTACAACTAGAACATAAATGTTAGTACACTTACAACATAAAGTATACTTAAAACTATACTCCAACATTACTTAAGTATACTTAATATAATGAACTTGAAGTATACTTCTTTTTCGTAAGGGAAGACATAGTTACAGGGCATCTGTAATATATTATGTTATTGTTTTTGTGGTGTAATGCTAACGATAGCATTTATTTTGTGGTGTAATGCTAACGATAGCATGTAGCACAGGACCGTTTCAAAAGTTACTTTCTTATATGAATTATCTTTATTCAGAGCACGAGTGCATTAAGATTGTGAGTGTCGGGAGTGTGTTTTACAGTGTTGTGTTACAAAACTTTTAGAAGTAGACTTCTGTTGAAAATATAAAGTAGCACTGCAACATTTTGCTAAAATATGGTCTGTCAAACAATAACCTTACAGTACTGTAACTTTTCTTACATTTGTAAACATGCTGGTGAATCTCAATGAGCTGTCTGTGGTTGCTACGGCAACTCTGGTTGTTGTGGTCATGCTCATACGAGTGTGCCCACCGAGAACGAGCATGAGACTGGCTGCAGTTTCTATAACGGCCACTGGTGTCAGTAACGGTTAGAAATTTCTCAACTTACGGACAGCCCCTTTAAGTTAAATAGAACTTGTAATGATTAGACAGATGTATATTCACTACAAAAATGGCCAAAAATTAAGCTTGTTTTAGCTTATTTTAATGCTTGTTTTGTCCAATATTTTATAACTTTAAGTCATCTTGTGGCCCCATTGGAAATCTGCTGATGCCCCCCTGTGGGCCCCGACCCTCTGGGAACCACTGCTCTAAGGACTACCATGGTACTAAACTTTTTTTAAGAGTTTTTTTTAGAGTATATCATCAGTACATTTTTTAACGTACCTTAACAGTGGTTTTGGATTCAAATTTAAAAGCCTTTGTTTGGCCATTCTCCAGGTAGACCTTCAGCACATTAGGCAGGAACAGCAAAGAGTTACCCTGGAGATCAAAGGTCAATATATGGTCCAAAGTTATTACATTTTATATAAATACCACACCATTTCTCCATCACTCACTTCTTTGTGTAGTTTAGCATGCTTGCAAACTTCATTTTTGAGATGGTGTGAATAACAGAATGGAACAAACCTGTGAGTGACCATTGACCACCACTTCTTCTGCAAACCTCACTTTAACTGGGTTTGTCCTCAGCTTGGCTCTCTTCTCTGGAGTTATGAAAGATGACTTTGGCCCCTATGACATAGCCAACAACGGACATGTTTGACCTTCAGTGACATATTTCACCAAGAAACATTTATTTCCACATGACATTGGCTTTTACAAATGTATTTGCTTAAAATGTAACATGCACCACTACTGTGGTGGTAACACTTGATCCTGTGTATAATTTCGCTTTTATGTAATGTTTTGTGAGTAAACCATAGGTAATTCTTGAATTTAAGTATGGTAAAATGTATTTAAAAATAAAACGCAAAATTATATGTAGACATGGTAGGCATAAATTTGCTGAAATATGGCAAGCTTTTTGCAGTTTGTGCTATTAGTAATTGTTTACATTCTGTTGGGTAATTCTTTCCCCTTTGCCTAACACGGGGCAAAGGCATTAACGCTTGACGGAAGGCTTGCCTGAAGCGTGGCCAACAACAACCAATCACAATGGCCACAACATATGCTCCGGTCTTGCATAAACGTAATTGGCTGGCGCATGCGTTGGCGCTTTAAAAAGTTGAGAAATGTTTAACTTCTGCCGCGAGTAACGACAGTGACCCGAGTAAATGTACCATTAGGCACTGTTACACCACCTGAAATGCCCCATTCAGAAACAACTACATTGTGTAAGAGACAAAAAGTGTGAGTCTCTGTTCACACACTTACAGTATATCTCAGAACAGTCAATGTTAGAGTATCCTGACATTCCCTGTTAATGAGTGGAAAAGAATACAACTGAATTAGTGCTACATATTTAGTGGTAGATATTTAGGTTTAGTTATAGGGTTATATACAGTATGTAGTTGTCAGGGGTGCCATACACACACATGCCACATACCTGATGATGTCAGCGGCCTGCTCTGTGGATAAATCATCAACAGCAACATTATTTATTTTCATAAGCTGGTCGCCAGGGACAAGCTTTCCATCAGCAGGGCCTCCTAAAAACACACAAAGTGCATCAATGAAAATATGACTGTAATGCGACTATACGAAACAGGAATATAACTGTCAATGATATTATATGTACAGGGTTTGGACAACAATTACAAAAACTTTTTAATAAACATTTGGAATCTTGCATATTCAGCTTTAAGGTTAATGTAGCTATTTGGCTGTAACCAGGTGGTTTCATCCATTTCAAGAGTAATGGTGCCTTCACACCAGACGCTGAAGAGACGGCAAGTGCGAGTTATTTACATGTAATGCCTGAAATACACTGCAAGCGTTTGCGGTGTGTTACGACTCCGAGGTGGCTTTGTTTCGTCTTCTTTGTGGTGCCAGCTCACACAAGAAGCGGATAAGAAGAGCAGAAGTAGAACTGCGTCATCACGTGATATTCCTGTCAGACGTTTTTCTTGATTTCTAACATGGATAAGTTGGCTAAATGTTAATGTTTTTCTGTAATTCTGTATATTGTTTTGTTTTTGCAATGTCCTATTTTGTTGTTCTGTAGTCAAAAGAGTGAATACACTTTTAATTATAATTGACAGCAGCGCATCTGGTGTAAACACAAGCATTGACTTGAATGACCGCAATCAGTTCCGGTTGCCTCTTCGGAGCCGTAACATGGGGTGTAAATGAGGAGTAAGTCAATGCAAAGACGCAAATAGGCATCCTGCGGCGAGGTAAGCGTGAATGGCAAATTGAGCATTGCTGCGGGGAAAGCGCAAAGTTAAAAAATCTAAACTTTGGAGGATATTCGCACCGCATTAACCAATCAGGAGCTTGCTCTAGTAGTGACGTGATTACATGAAGCGAGCAGAGTCGTAGAAGCCCCTCCCATGCCGAAAATTTCCATGTGAATGTCTCGAATGACTAGAATTTCACACGCAGCTTTCACGCGCAAATGAAGCGAGTAAACTCAAATGTTCAAGCGTCCAACTGTGCGAATAGCACTTTTTTGCCACCTCTACTGCGTTTGGTGTGAACACACAGTAAAAGGGTAGATGTTCCTAAAGATATTTGCCAGTCACATACTGATCTCAACAGGCAGGCGGCACATGCAGATATATGCTGGGTCACAGTTTTCAACCCTCAGTCAAAATTATGTAAAATTAACATTTACAAAATATTGTATAAATAAAAAGACCATATTTGTATGTTTTATTTATTAATAAAAGTTTATACTTTTTTATAGGTTTTAATAGGTTATCGAAATATCTTCTGCATAAAAGCAGTGAAAAAATTATATTGTTTTATGAACTTTATTATCTAAACTCAACTGTTATAAATATGATAATTTATTTTAACAAACAAACAAATATGATTGTAATTCTATTTTAATTTATATTGCTTATATCCAAATCCACTTTATTTATATAGCACATTTTACAAACACAAAGTTTCCAAAGTGCTGCACACAAAAATCAGAACATACGAAACAATTTATAAATATAAAATACAGAAGATAAAAATAATAAATACCAGGGGCGTTGCTAGACATAAAGCTCTACTGGGGCACAGGCCCCCCATTTTCTGCTGACTTTTTTTGAAAGCTTGCTGTGTGCAACACTTCTATACAATGTCCTTTGCTTAACCCACTATTCTACAGTGCAGTTACTGCAAAAGACACAGTTTTGAAATATTTTCTACATTATACAATGATAGCAATGATTAATAACTTATTTTTACAAGAATATTTTAAGAAACCAGTCTTTTTATGACTTCTATACAAAATAATCTCAGTCATAGTTACTGCTAACTGTTATGTAAGTTAGTGTCCTAGAGTTAAATATTAGTAAACTAAATATTAATTTCAAATCTGAAAATACAGAACAGTATAACACATACATCTGTTGATTTTCTCAGCAACAATGCAATCCTATAGACTTGACAGAGGTTTTCCCCTGAGATTTTTCCTCTAATGTTTAAGACCTGACAGGGTGAGAATGTACTTTGTCTAACCTCCCTTAAACTCATCATCTCTCCTTTCTGCTTCCCTTTCCCTGCTTTGCACAAAACATTTCTGATGTCCATCACATAAGGCAATATGATCTAGTCAAAGTAAGATTAGCATTATTATTTAGAAACTTACTTTAGTCTCGTCATGTTTTCGTACGCTATAACTCACTCGCGTGGCATCACCTTTTAAATGCGGGAACGCAAAGACGCGCGCGGACATGTATACGTGCGTGCACGCGTCAATGCGACTGCTTCGTCGCTTTTACAAACATAAATTGGGTAACTACATTGCAAATAGATCAGTTTTTGCCGCGATTGTCTTAAGGATTTCACTAGTTAACTGCTAAAATTTAAACTTGAGATTTACACCGGGGCACAAAAGATTTACACTGGGGCACGTGCCCCAGTAAAAGGGGTCTAGCGACGCCCCTGATAAATACCACAAAAAGGACCACACGACTCAAACGCAGTTAAAAGCTAACGAATAAAAGTGAGTCTTTAGATGAGACTTAAAACACTCAACTGTAGGAGCAGTTCGGACATGGAGGGGCAGAGCATTCCATAATTTAGGTCCTATGACAGAAAAAGCCCTGTCCCCCCGAGTTTTAAGTCTTGTCTTAGGGACTGCAAGCTGTAGCTGGCCCTCTGACCTCAGTGTCCGCACTGGCGTATAAATTTGAATGAGGTCCGAGATATACATTGGGGCAAGTCCATGTATAGCTTTAAAAACAAACAATAAAATCTTAAAATCAATTCTAAAATGAACAGGAAGCCAGTGCAATGAGGCAAGGATTGGAGTTATATGGGTGCGCTTTTTTGTTCCTGTTAAAAGACGTGCTGCAGAATTTTGGACTAACTGTAATCATGAAAGTGCATTTTGATTTATACCAGTATAAATAGCATTACAGTAGTCTAAACGAGAAGAAATAAAAGCATGAGTAACTTGTTCAAAATTGTTAAAAGACAAAAACGGTTTTACTTTATCTAAAAGGCGAAGATGATAAAAACTAGATTTCACTACTGCATTTATTTGTTTGTTTAGTTTAAAATCACTGTCTATTTTTACCCCAAGGTTAGTTACAACAGAATGCACAAAATCATTTAGGGAGCCCAAATCTATCATGGGGTTAGTGGGGCCAAACTGCATAATCTCTGTTTTACTCTCATTTAGTTTAAAAAATTTTTGGGCCTACCATGCTTTGACATCATTTAAACATTCAAGAATGGGTGTCAGGGGGCTGCCTTCATGCTTTCTGATTGGCATGTAAATTTGACAGTCATCAGCATACAAATGATAGGAGATGCCATGCTTTTTAAAAATCATTCCAAGTGGAAGAAGGTACAATGAAAAAAGAATTGGACCGAGAATTGATCCCTGGGGAACCCCACAATTTAAAGGTGCAGTTGATGATGTATAGTCCCCCATTTTAACAAAAAAGCATCTCCCTGAAAGATAAGACTGAAACCACTTCAGGGCAGTCCCCTTGACACCCACACAGTTTTCCAAACGAGATAAAAGAATTTTGTGGTCAACTGTGTCAAAGGCAGCAGTGAGATCTAAAAGCACTAAAATGGCTGAATCACCAGAATCTGTCATTAAAAACAAATCATTTAAACCTTTAAAAGTGCAGACTCAGTGCTATGATATACTTTAAAACCTGACTGGAAAATATCTAGGATGCCATGTAAATCCAGAAAAGACTGTAACTGCAAAAATACACATTTTTCCAAAATTTTCGATAAAAAAGGAAGCTTTGAAATGGGACGATAATTTGAAACATTTGTTGAGTCAACTCCAGCTTTCTTAATTAGTGGCTCAATCACAGCTTTTTTACAAAAAGCAGGCACAACTCCGGAAGACAGGCTACTATTTATAATTTCCTCAACATAAGAGCCAATCGTTTCCCATACATCCTTAAAAAATTTTGTAGGGACAGGGTCTGTAGAGGATGTAGAGGGTTTAATTTGATTGATAATCTTTGTAAGAGATAACAATGAAACTGGCAGAAACTGACAAAGAGTAGTGGAACATTGCATGTTTAATGATAGGTTTAAAGGAAGGGGCAATATTGTCTCTAATATTCAAAACTTTACTGTTAAAGAAGGCCAAAGAATTCTCATAATATATATAAATATATTTAAATTTTTGTAAAAGTATAATCTTACTTTGGAGCTAATGCACTGCAGTTCTATTGATTTTCAATAAGTGATTATGTGCTGTATAGTCATAATTTAACTTTCTCAGCGATGCTTTATTTAGAGAGTTTAAATAATATGATCAAAAACATTATTTATTATTTATGTGAAGATATCTTGATGGAGTTGATAAAGTTCCTCTTTATTCTAAAATCAAGTATAGACAGTTTCATTGGACACATGTGCATTAGCTAACACTGTATAAATTAATTTTACACGGTAACATTAGCTCAGTGTGATGGTTGATAAACGCTTTAGCTATGATTTGAGCTAAAGTAATTTACTGGTTATTTATTTTGCTTGTTATTATAAATAATCTACTCTAGAGGGCCTCTGTTGTTATTGATGCGAAAGTCTACCCGAAGTTATGTTTGGGCCACAAAAGCCAATATTATATAAGTTTATGTTGTTGGCGCTAAAACCGTCTATAGTAGGAGGGTGCCAAGAAAAGCAGCACATGTTTCTTTTAAGAACTTTTGACTGAATGTTTCTTTGAGGAACCAAAAATGGTTCTTCTATGGCATCAAGAACCTTTTATGAAGCTTTATTTTTAGAAGTCTACTGACTAGCTTCCACACTGTGGGCGATCCATGGGCACTCTGGTAACTAATGGATCTCTCTTTATTGACAGTCATTTGGGAATAATAATGTGAAGAGGTCATGAGAGGTGTTTTGCTATTATAAGCACTATCATAAGCTAAATCGATATAAGAAAATGAATAATTAATTGTGAAAGACTGAGGTGTCGTGGAGGTCCCACTTCAAGCTATGGGAAGAGACATGAATAAAGAAATAAAGAAAAATTACCAAAACAACAAACCCAAAAAACTATTTAATAATTTGTATTAAGCCATTTAGTCTAGAATTCTGGTTTTATGTGTGGTGAAATGGGTCCTCTAAAAAACCAACGGTGCTAAATAGCACTAAAAGTGGTTCTTGGCTCGTAATCATAGAGGAACCAGTTGTAGTGATATATAGCACCTATGAAGAACCATACGGTCAAATAGCACCACTGTAGCACCACATTTGGTTCTACATAGCACAATATGGTTCTACAACGGTGCTACACACTTCATCTGTGCTAAATGACACTTAAAATGGTTCCTCTATGATTACGAGCCAAGAACCACTTTAGTGCTATTCAGCACCATTTGTTTTTAAAGTGTGGGTTCAAATTATTGCATAATACATACATAAACTTTTAATAAACCGAAACAAATTGCAACTGAACATGACAGCCAGTGATCATGAATATTCTTTCTGTGGAAAAGAGCAACTTTGATGTTTTTTCCACAAGCAAAAGGTCATATTTAGAGATAATGAATTATACGAATCCATTAAACAGATAAACAGTTTTAAACATTGTAAATGCCCTGCTTGTGATTGACTATATTATGTGTGTAGATGTACCTTCTGTCACATCCAGCACCAGGGGTGGAGTGTGTGTTGAGACAGTAAACCCATGGGTGTTGAGGGTGGGGTCAAGTGGCACTTTAATAATGACACTAATCGGACAGCTCCTCTGGTCCTGAGAGCCATTTTCGGCAGCATGCCCATCCTCTAACACACGCTCCCTGTAGGAGATAGCGATTTTTATGCTCTCAAACAAAAAATACGAAGACATAGGTTCACACACTCATCCATTCCACACACAATCTTTGATCAAAGGACCGCTACCGGCTGCTGGACTCCCTGGAGCGGCGTAGCCAACGTCCCACCACCTGTTCTACTTTGCTGGTCCTGCGAGACGGAGAGCGACTGCGGTCCCGCTCCTCCATTTATCTGCACACAGGGTAAAATGTCACTTGGCCACTATCTATTACATAGATTTATTTTAAACATTTGTGGAGGACACTCAACTGTTGTTAAATTATTTAAGTGAATATCAAAACGCAGGTCAACCATTTAATGATTAATCACTGACATAAACAGACTAAATTATAAAGTTATAATTCTTGCAGACTATCAAAGCTCAAATAAAAATATCTTAAACAGATATTAGATTAGCCTTTACTTTTTTACAAAAGGTCTGTTAATTTACCCGAAGAACTAAATTAACTTTAAAATACTGCATGTTACTGGCTTTGTTTAGTTTTTCCTTTGTTCAATATTATGAAGGTAGCCATACTTATTTTAAGTACTATAATCCATAGTCACAACTTAATTATTTATTTTAATGGTTATATGTCTTGCGTGATTCAAACCGGTGCTTGATTTTCAACTCAATGAGTCAAGGGACGAATCCAACTCATTGGGTTGCAATTTAACCTATGCTAGGTTGTTTTTACCTAAATGCCAGGTTGTCTTAACCCAACTGTTGGGGTCGTCCCTTTTTAAACCAAAGCTGGGTTGAAAATAACTCCTGGTTAAAATGTTTAAAACAAAACCTCATTCACACAGCACTTTGGTCCCAGAAAATACCCATAAAATTGCCAGAAAAGCCTCTGTGAACGCAAACACGTCCCTAAAATTTTCTGGGATCGCTCCCGAAAAGAGGACCTTGTAAGATACCAGGAAAACCCTCTGTGTGAACAAGAAGCTGAAACAATGCCATAATGGGCGTGTCGGAGAATGCGTGTCATCACAACAAAGTTATGTTTCTGCTCTTTAAATCGAGAGATGTACATGCAGATGCAATACCTTGTTGAAAAGACGTCAAAACGACGACTTTTCCAAACGTCGTAATGATGTGAAATTCAGGTTGAAAAGTGAAAAGACGTCTTTTCAGGGTCGTTGATATAAATAGAAAAAGGAAAATGTTTAATGCAGGGTGAAGATTTTGTATCATTTCATATCATTTGATGTGAAATGTACAATTATTAGAAAAAAGAAAGAATGAAGCCACGTCCCTAAACTCAATGTCACTGAGGTAAAAACAGATGAATAAGATCATATAAATTTACATGAATAAGCCACCTCATAAAATAGTTTAAAATGCCATAATAGTAGTAAGTTGAAGTAGCTTACTATGAATTGAAATTTGAATGTCTGAGTTGAAAACATTACATCTTATTGGCTAAAGCTTGATCTAATGAAAATTTCCATGTATTTTACAAGTAGGCTAGTTTGAATGAATACATTTGAAGTGAATCGAATAAAAACGATTAGATTAAACAATAATGAATCTCCACCCATAACCACAATGTCAGTGGCGAAAGCAAATCATACAGAAACGTATGAATGTGGTCGTTTGAATTAATACGAATTAGCCACTTCGTAAAAAATACTTTGTGTTGGCATACTTTATACAAAGTCTGTAGTCTCGAAAACCCTTAAGAGAATGAAAATTTTTAAACAGTGGGCTCCTTCAGGAACTTCTAATGGTTTTTAAATTTATAAGTAAAATCAAGTCTGTGGATAATACTTGAAAAAAAATAGCTATATTAAAATAGCTGACAGGAACAGTCTGTAAATACCAATAAGTCCAAATACACGGTATACCAGCAATGATATATAAATAAATTATGCATGTGTCTCCTGACTGACTGTCTGTTGTGTTTCCTCTGAAAGACTCATAATGGGCATATCTGTGGTGATCAAAACGGTGCGTACAGCAGTACTGATAATGTTATAATAATGTGCCGTCAGCCAGTCTTCCCACGGCGATATCAAACACGTTTTTATATTGTAACATTTATTGCAATGTGGCACAGATTGCATCATGTGGGTTATGTTTATGGCACGTCTACCAATACTTCTCATTAGGGAATGTGAGAGACAGTTTGGAGCCTCATAATCAACGGAGAGAGGTAAAAACAAAGACAAAGAGACAAACAAGACACTGAGATGAGAGAAAGATCCCAGGAGGCCATGACTCATGGTCAAATTATGTTCTCAGTTTTCACAGGATTTCCATTTGCACTGTCCATTCATTTTATCGCTATCTACAGTATTGTCAATCTTACACACATCTTGCTCAACCATTTTAACTGTAGTATTTCTTTCCATACAGGAACAGATGAAGTATGAAGTAGATGAAGTAGAATATAACATTTACTACAATATAACATTACTACACTGTTTGTTTTGGCTTGAGATTTTAATGCTGTAGCTCAGTGGTTCTTGGCATGCACCCCTCTTGTGTAGGGTGTATCCCTTTGCGAAGATTAATGACATTAAACCATCTCAAACTTCAAACTAAACTTATTTATACAATGTAGTGCTGTTGGTTAGGATCCTTATTTTTCTGAGGCAGGCACGGCTCCATATATGAGATGAAAGGGGCCAAGTGATATTCCAGGTGGGCCCATCGGTTTGGGGGTTCTTTAATCTCACATGCTTATAGTTTTCATATCATATATTTAAGACAAGGGTTGTTTGTTATTGTTGTGTTTTCTTCATTTTTTATATTTTTTTGTAAATATTTTGGAACTATTTAGTAAATTGAGATATATATCTCATGTGTCATATATTTATCATGTTTATTTTTACATTCTCTCTTTTTGCATTTGTAATATTTTTGACCCCTTAACAGATCTTGTATCAATAAAGTAACTTTAGATTTGGTAAAATGTCTTTAAAACTGTAAAACTGTAAGAATTGGGTCTATTCTGTTAAAAAGGGGCAGTTCTTTTAAAATAACTATTTAAATCAACTAAAACAAACTTGTTACAAACTGAAAATGTTAATTATATCTGAAATGCTGTTTTTCTTAAGAAATATTCTCATGTATTTTAATATAATATAACATTACAGTGGTGTGCAGCCAGAGTGGGCCGAGCCTTTGATTGGATGGGCCAGGCCCACCCTAGCCCCCCGTGGAGCCGAGTAATTACACATAATTTATAATAACTCTATGTATTTAAAAAAAAGTTATAAAACTTAGGCCTTACTGGCACCATCTTGACCCCCACCCGTTTAAGAACTGTTAGAGAATTGTGTTTGCAACGCAAAAGTGATGGGTTTAATCCCAAGGAACACACATACTGTACTGATATAAAATGTATTGATTGACTCCACTTCAAGTCCCTTTGGATAAAAGAGTCTGCCAAATCCATAAATTTAATGTAAATGTGTTGTACCATTTAGGTGTTCGGGATTTTAAAAAGGACATACCATGAAAATGTGACTTTTTTCATGTTTAAGTGCTATAATCGGGTCCCCAGTGCTTTTATCTACCTAGAAAATGTGAATAAGATCACACCAGTAACTTAGTTAACTTAGTTTTCACAAGCATGTGAAAAAATACGTTATTGAAATTTGGCTCCCCTGGTGATGTCAGAAGGAGATAATACCGCATCTTAATCTGCACTATCCAACCATGCCACTGCCATTTAGTACAGAGATCAGCTCATTTGCATGTTAAAGGACACACCCAAAACGGCACATTTTTGCACAAACCTACAAAGTGAAAATTTTAACTTGCTAAAATAAATTATCTATATGAAATTGTGAGCTAAAACCTCACATATGTCCTCTGGGGAGACCAAATCTTTACTTGAAATGTCCCCTTTAAAGGTGCAGTGTGTAAATTTTAGCGGCATCTAGTGGTGAGGTTGCGAATTGCAACCAACGGCGTAGTCCACTGCTCACCCCTTGCTTTTGAAACACATAAAGAAACTACGGTAGCTGCCACCAGACAAACATGTCATCGTCGGAGACAACTTAGTAGAAAAAAATTGTCCGTTAAGGGCTTCTGTAGAAAAATGGTGGCACAAAATGGCGACTTCCATGTAAGGGGACCCTATTTGTATGTAGATAAAAAAGGTCTCGTTCTAAGGTAATAAACACATAACAGTTCATTTTGAAAGGTCTTTGTACACCCCTGATAATATAGTTTTGTATATTATTTTGCATTTATGTCAAGAGATCCTTCTAAAAATTTCACACTGCACCTTTAAAATGTTTAAAAAGTTAAAACAAAAACTGAAGAAAAAAAACAGAAACCAGAAAGTAAAAGACACATGAACGTAAGAATAAGGATGACATGATTTACAGATATTTTGATCTGTAAACTGCTGGATCACAAAATTTTGAAACAAGTCTTATTGTGTACAACACATGTAACTGACCTATCATAAAATATATTTACGGTTTAATATGGGAGTAGAAGTTTTATTAGGTATACCAATAGCAAAACAACAAACTTTCTCCTCATGCATTGTTATTGTTTCCATTGTGTTACTGTGACTCCTTTGGCATAATGCAACTGCCCATTTTCTACTACAGAAATCAGTTTCCATGCTTATGAACTACTCTGTTTATTGTGTTGTTTTTGCCTGATTAAATATTAATAATGAATGATATGAACATATAAGCAGCTGTTCTATTGAACCTAAAACTTTTCACTAAATGAAACAACTCTCTTTAATTTTTTTAACAATATAGAGGTGTGGCAGGTTCCCAAAGAGCCTTTCTTTTAAATCTTTCATTAAAGCTGCCTGTAACATAAAGGCACAGTATGACTTTTCATCCTCTCTATTATCCACCTACAAGAGGATTAAGACTAAATGTTGTTAAGGTTTCCTTACACGAATCTCCATTAACGGTTCTCTTACTTTTTCAGCACTATTTAATAACTTTAATGGATGACATATACTTCAGACTCCTCTTGATCAATAGGGATCGTATGTACCTCTGGCTTCCGTTCTCGAAATATGGAGCCAGTGAAAGACACGTAATGTGTATTTGTTAAGACTACACAACACAGACGTTTGGGCATTCCCTTTTACTGTAAAATGTGTCTTTTCATCTTGGAATTACATCTGTTGTTCATATTCAATGTCTTTCACAAATATCCATTCATTTAAAATGTCTCTCTCCCTCTCTCTATTGTTTTCTCTCTTTCTCTCTCTCTCTCTCTCTCTCTCTCTCTCTCTCTCTCTCTCTCTCTCTCTCTCTCTCTCTCTCTCTCTCTCTCTCTCTCAATTAGATTAGAGGCCTCTAAAGTGAGGTTTCATTCCCTCTCACGTCCATGTTTCCTCATAAAAAAGTCTACTCAAGTTCTCTCTAAAAAATAATGTCTGTACTCCATGATTAGCATGGGCAGCTATCTCGAATGGCTACGTGGAACTGCTGAAGGTAAGATTTGTCTACAATTCATTTACAGTCACATGGGAGGATTACGGGCAGACTATTGCTACGGTGTTACCTAAGCACCAATGTCTGGTGCTAAATATCTTTTTAATGTACCGAACACTTAGACAGTTACAGGATCCTGACTTGTAATATATCTTTCAGTAGACTATAGCTGACACCTACATACACACATGCAAACAGATGACCCTGAGGTTGCTGACAGGTTTTCTAATTGGATTAGACTGGGACACTGCGTCACACATTCTGAGCTGATCACGGAGGTATATACTTTACACACACATAGTAAACACGCTACATTATAGAAAAAACTAATACACCAAAGCACACACACACACATAAACACACACTGCACACTTACCCTGGATTGCACTGATACGTTGCAGAGGAACTTATCCTGGTACTGCATCACCAGTTCTTCAAAGCTTAATTTTTGACCACTTGGCACTTTATCCCAGTCATCATTCTGACAGTTTTTCTTCAGTCTGTCAAGCACTGTGGCAATATTTAGCAGTTCGGTACGTAAACTGGTTTATTTTAATGGTCACACCAGTGCACATACAGAATTGATGTCATTCATATCCAGTGCTGCTTAGACTTGACTTTTCATTCGCAGTTCAAGAAACTTGTTTGCTTTTCCCAGGCTGATTTGGTGTCTGTCGTATGGCAGCAAACAATCAGTCTTATTCCATCAGTGAAAAAGTTGCTGTCGTCTTGTTTTGATGGTCCTTAGCTCTTGCGTCAAACATAGACTCGTGTTTGTTTCCATAGCTGGAGCTCCTCTGTCAAAAAGACATAAAATGTTATCTTTCAAACAAACACGTCTTGGTGGTTTTCAATGAGGTCTAATGAGTAACAGAAGCACATCACTCGTCACTAAATCTTTATCCACAAATCTTCAGCCCTAGCAGTGTGGGCTCTGAAAGCAAATCCTTTCCTAACAGCCTCCTCTTCCCAAAAAGAGACCAAATCTAGTATCCCCCAATGTAGCATTGAGTCATCCTGCAGCTGTCTCTCCCTTTTTAGAGAGGACAAATTGTTTCCTTTAGGGCGTGCCTTTGTTTTTTTGGGCTTAATGGCTTTGACATCGGTTGTCATTTCTCTGGGTTTTTTCAAATAGGGCTGTTTCAGCACTGGACAGCGACACAACATCACACAAATACACTTTGGTGTGGAAGCATTAGTCCGCCCCTAACTGAATGCCCTTCTGTAAGCATTTAAAGTGTATGAATACACAGCCATTCGCTAATAATAATCTTCAGTTCTAGCCAAGAAAATGACAGATCTACCACCAGATCGGGTGGCTCTGTGGTGGATGTCCGGTGCTTTCCGCAAGATCATATGGATCATCTTCCACAAGATTTATTTTGCAGACTGTGCCACACTGTTGCTGTATAATAAGTAAATAAATAATTTAATTTAAAGGGCACCTATTTCATTGCTAAAACACAATGTTATTTTGTGTATTTGGAATATATGGTTTTAAAAAAACATTATTGTCAACATACCATAAATTTGTTTGGCTCCAGATTTCACTCTCTTCCTGAAACTCATCGATTTGAAAAGTGCTGTGTCCCTGATTGGCCAGCTTATCTCTACGTTGTGATTGGCCTGAATACCTCTGACATCAGCCGGAAATGTGATGCTCCTTACCATGTTTGAAAGATTCGGTCACAATGTAATGCTAATAAGAGTTAACTTATAGGCTTAGTCCGAAGCGGGAAGAAATATGATAATGTCGGTCTTGTCTACATCACCAATCCCAGGAAGTAAACTGTAGCCTACAATCCGTGTTTATTGTAGTCCAAGAAAAGAGATTTACGTCGGAGATGATATCTGGCGTCGTTGTAGGCAACATGTACTAATATATACTTACAGACCAAAGGAAATGTAAAATCGTGAATCAGACCATAGGTGCCCTTTAATAATAATTTAATAATCTGCTCTTTATCTTATATTTTTCTAATGCCAGTTTCCTTAATTAGAAGCTATCATATCATACTGCTAATGTGCCCGTTTTTACAAGATTTAATAAAAGTCTCAGGTGTGCCTAGAATGTGTCTGTGAAGTTTTAGCTCCGAATACCGCCAGATCTTTTGTTATAGCATGTCCAAAATGCCCCTATTTGGGCGGAAGCAAAAAAAGTGCTGTTTTCTTGTGCTACTGCTTTCGGTTAAACAATGATCTGATTCCTGTGAATGCAGTCTGGAACACTAATGCAGTCACATTAGTGCTACAACATGCTGGCAAACACATTTAGAAAAGCTTTAGGGTAAAGTAAACCAGTCAGGTAGTGGCCATGGGCGGGGCTTTGTCAGTGTGACATCACATTGCCAAGAAAATAAAAGTAAAATTTATAATAAAAAAATAATAAAAAAATAAAATTAGTTTAATGGGAATAAAAATAAAAGGAGTAGGTGCGGGTAGATTGTTTCCAAACCTTAAAAAAGTGTATTTTGCATTATATGTTCCCTTTAAAGGCATTCTAAGCAAATCTGCGAGACGTTAGTTTTTGTTGACGTTTGAATTGTTTTCAAACAGACGGAGCGTAGCTAACTCCTCCCCCTCCCTTCCGTGCTTTCATGAACGCGCCCAACCCCCACCACAAAATCCTTCTTGTCGTTTATTGTCTGGAATACTTTGTTATGGTTTCTGTTTGTAGGTTTGGCCACTATGTTGTTATTGCTGTTTGTGAAGCCGGGGCTGTCTACAGAGATCGCGTTTTTTTACAGTTTGATCAGCGGACAGGCAGCAAGAAGATAGTGAGGGGATGTTTACTGTATGTAACAAAAAATGTATTATGGTCTAAAACGCGTCAATTCGCTTAGAGCACCTTTAAACTACAGGATAAGGATTCCCCAAAAGCTCAAACCCTAGAAGGTTTAGCAACTTGGCAGCGATAAGGACATTTTAGTCCAGAATATACAAGCTGGAGATCACAGTTTGTATTGTCATTTTGTTAATATAAGCTATTTTAAAGAGAGGGTATAAAATTATTTATCAATAATTTTTCTTTCACAGTATTGACTTGAACTCACAGCGATGCCATAGAAGAACCTTTTTCTTTTTTGGTTCCTCAAAGAACCATTTATTCAAATGTTTTTTTTTTCTTATATACATTTTATAATCTGAAGAACATTGTGTTACATATATCACCCTGCTCTAAAATAACAAGGAATCTCACTATATTTTTCCTCCTTGGGTCCAACATTGAGAAGAGATATACTAAAGAATGATGCAATGACAGGTGACAGATTACAGCAGGTAGACAGGACTCGTATGTCAGCCTGTAAAGTTAGTGCTGTCATTCACTTTAAATTCTGCTGGGTTATTTTTAACCCAGTGCTGGTTAAATATTGGACAGAACACATGTTGGATTAGTAGATACACCTATGTTGGGTTGTTTTAATGTAATTGAACATGTGGTCTGTCCATTTACACAGCATTGGGTTAAAAATTACCCAGCAGAATTTAGAGCGTTGGTGCATTCGTGGTTCATCACTGTTTCCAGAAAACTGAGGTTATGCAAGTAGCCTTATGTTTACTAAATTCGTTTTTTAAATCAAGAAAGAAAAGTTCATTCGTATTCTGTTATTTTAAATTTAATGCTAAAAGGAAAATTAGACATGATCTAAAGGACATTATTCAATCTGCAAAATAAATCTGGCAATATTTATGGCTGTACAACAATTGGTTGCAGTATGTTTGATGTTCAAAGCTGTTGCCGCAAATGATTCATCTATGATGGCTTGTTTAATTGAAAAGGAGCTCTCTAATTGAAAGGCATTTTTATGTTCAAATGAGCAGTGACACAAACAAAAGCATTTTTAGGACATTTAAGTATTAGTTAACACACACTTTACAAAAACATCAGCTCAAACATGCATTTTAGTCTTAGACTAGACTTAAAGGGGCTCTCCACTTTTTTGAAAATATGCAAATTTTCCAGCTTTAAACATTTGATTTTTACCATTTTGGAATCCATACAGCTGATCTACGGGTCGGGCTGTAAAAATTGTAGCATAGCTTAGTATAATCCATTGAATCTGATAGGACCATTAGCATTGCGCAAAAAATAACCAAAGAGTTTCGATATTTTTCCTATTTATTTTTCCTATTTTCCTATTTTTTTCCTAAAAAAAGTTACATTGTGTACCAAGACAGACGGAAAATTAAAAGTTGTGAATTTCTATGCAGATATGGCGAGGAACTATACTCTCATTCTGGCGTAATAATGATATTGACACATGAAATTACGCAGCAGCCAAAATAGTCCCTTAGTATCTTTCAATAGCAGGGGACTATTTTCAGGCACTGCGTAATATCATTGCGCCTACTGCAGCCATGTTATGGCAGCAAAGTCCTTGATTATTACGCCAGAATGAGAGTATAGTTCCTAGCCATATCTGCCTAGAAAATCGCAACTTTTAATTTTCCGTCGGCCTTAGTACACTATGTAACTACAGAAGAGTCAAGTTTTAAAAAGGAAAAATATCAAAACTCTTTTGTTATTTTTTTAGGCGTGATGCTTATGGTCTTATCAGATTTTATGGATTGTGCTAAGTTATGATAATAGCGGAAAAAAGCAGAGTGTCCGTTTAAAGTTACTCTTACTCTAAATTTTTCTAATTGTATGTTTCTTGTTACTGCATTTTGTTTCACACTTTTAGAAAAAAATTACAAAAGTTGTCACTGAGACGGTACCTTTTAAACAGGTCCTAATATGTACCATTTTGGTACAGATACACACTGTGAGAAATAAAGGTACAAAACTGTACCTTTTCTGTCACTGGGGCTGTACCCTAGTTTCCGTTTGGTACCTTTACATGAATAAAAACAGAATACAATTTTGGGTAGATTACCGTACCTTTAGGACCTACATTGTTAGAAAAAAGTAAAAATATGTACCCTAGCTGTCAGTGGGGCAGCACCCTTTAAAAAGGTAATTGTATGGACCACTAGGTACAGATATGTAAACATGTAGTACCAATATGTACCTTTGAGATACTAATATGTATTTTTAAGGTACTAATAAGCTCTCTTTGGTCCCAGTATGTACCTCTGAGGTACTAAAATGAAATCCTTAGGTGCAAAGCTGTACTTTTTGAAACGGTACAG
Source organism: Paramisgurnus dabryanus (assembly GCF_030506205.2). Lineage (NCBI taxonomy): Eukaryota > Metazoa > Chordata > Actinopteri > Cypriniformes > Cobitidae > Paramisgurnus > Paramisgurnus dabryanus. The sequence goes on along the minus strand of NC_133340.1, from coordinate 42,048,439 downwards.
CCCCAGAAAAGGTACCGTTTTGTACCTTTATTTCTGAGAGTGCAGTATGTAGCTTTGGGGTACCAGTGTATATTTTTGAGGTACCTTTTAGGCAAAAGTTGTACCTTCTTGTAACTGTTTTTCTGATAGTGTATAGTTTTGTATTTGCACTTATTTGTTGAGTTCTTTAATGATTTTATGTCACTATTGACATGCTCTTCAAGAAAAAAGATACCAAGTTATTGTGTATAAGGGCTTGAGAGCTTGTAAGAGTAAGATGGAAAGACACAGATGCAATGGGCCAATCTGAACTCATGAAAGCAAATGGATGAAAAAAAGTAGGGACTCCACATTTTGATGGTAAGGTCATAAAATAGTGTTATGGCAATAAAGAGTGACAATGGAAAAAGAGAGACAGAGAGAGAAAGAAGAGTCGGGTTTGTTGAAATCCCCGCTGAACATTTTCAAGCCTCTATCTGTTGAATAATTAATGCATCCAGTACAAACACAGAGAACATAGCTCTCTTTCTGCTTTCTTTAACTGCTGTCCCAATCTGCATCCTGCAGTCTATCAGTGCATCTGTTTAATTGTACTTACTTTACTATCTCATTCATACCCTCTCAAAAAGTACATCTTTGGATCGAAACAGTTCATATTAGTACCTAAATGGTACTTTTTAAAGGATACTGCCCAAGTGACAGCTGTGGAAAATATTTTAACAATTTTGTCTGACAGTGTATAAGACATGCAAACTAAATAAAATAATCTCGACAGGGCTCCAGACAGCTACCAAATGGTCGCATTTTGCCACCAAAATTTGAGAGTGTGCCACTGAATTTTACATCCAGTCGCACATGTGCGACCAGTAAATTTGACCTTTTTTTGTGATGTGACACTGAATTTAAAACAGCACATTGTACTTTCTGCATCTATCATCAAAGTATTTATTAGTAATACAGTGTATTACTTAGTAGAAAGGTGAATATTTGGTTAGCATGTTGATTTACGGTGTGTGCCCCTAAATTTTCTCGTTGCTCCCCTAAAATTTTCAGTTGGGGGCCACTGTGAGTGAAAAAAGTTAGTCTGGAGCCCTGCTCGATATGCTTTTAATTGGTTTATTGGCCATACTATCTATACAGTACAGTATGTGCAGTATGTGCAGGTGTGTGTTTATGAGGTGCACTGTGAAACCACTTTGAGTGTGCGCATTCTTCAACCTCTCCTTAAACGCTTTGGTAATCTTATCATTGCCCTTAAACTCATCTTTCAGACTAATAGAGGAAGAAAGAGAGAGAGAGAAGACCACAGAGTGCACAGACATTAATAATGCATTTAGATAATGCTGCCTCACCACTCACGCACAACACAACAAAACAAAAGGAGAGCGTAAGAGTGGTCGCACACCATGATCTGAGGGGTGTGTCTTTCTCTTTCACAGAAAACTGAATGATTATTACAGGTTAGGGGTCATAAATAAGGGTGAATGAAAGAGGGATTAAAGGTGCTCTAAGCGAATTGATGCGTTTTAGACCATAATACATTTTTTGTTACATACAGTAAACATCCCCTCACTATCTGCTTGCTGCCTGTCCGCTGATCAAACTGTAAAAAAAACGCGATCGCTGTAGACAGCCCCGGCTTCACAAACGGCAATAACAACATAGTGGCCAAACCTACAAACAGAAACCATAACAAAGTATTCCAGACAATAAACGACAAGAAGGATTTGGGGGTGGGGGTTGGGCGCGTTCATGAAAGCACGGAAGGGAGGGGGAGGAGTTAGCTACGCTCCATCTGTTTGAAAACAATTCAAACGTCAACAAAAACTAACGTCTCGCAGATTTGCTTAGAATGCCTTTAAGAAAATTATTAAAATATGTATAGAGGGAGAAATTGCGAAGAAGATCAGTTAGTAGAAATGGAGAATGTTCAGATGTTAAAGGCGGGGTGCATGATTTGTGAAAAACACTTTGGGAAAGGGAGTCAGGCCGAGTACCAAAACACACTTGTAGCCAATCAGCAGTAAGGGGTTTGTCTACTAACCGACATCGTTGCCTGGGTTGTGTATGTGTGGGGTGGGTCTATCAAAAGAAGGTCCAAATTCTGTTGGGGTAGGGGGCAGGGGCGTGTTTGTTTAGGTGATTTCAAATATTAACATTGGCTTTCAGAGATCATGCACCCCGCCTTTAATGTGGATTCTAGGTTTATGACATTATGAGAAATAAACAGGAAATCCATCATCTTTTCTGCTTTCCATAAAGAACCAGAGTTACATACCATCTGGATGTTGTTTGGATTTTTAATACCTACACTCACCTAAAGGATTATTAGGAACACCATACTAATGCTGTGTTTGACCCCTTCAGAACTGCCTTAATTCTACGTGGCATTGATTCAACAAGGTGCTGAAAGCATTCTTTAGAAATGTTGGCCCATATTGATAGGATAGCATTTTTGCAGTTGATGGAGATTTGTGGGATGCACATCCAGGGCACGAAGCTCCCATTCCACCACATCCCAAAGATGCTCTATTGGTTTGAGATCTGGTGACTGTGGGGGCCATTTTAGTACAGTGAACTCATTGTCATGTTCAAGAAACCAATTTGAAATGATTCAAGCTTTGTGACATGGTGCATTATCCTGCTGGAAGTAGCCATCAAAAGATAGGAACATGGTGGTCATAAAGGCATGGACATGGTCAGAAACAATGCTTAGGTAGGCCGTGGCATTTAAACTATACCCAATTGGCACTAAAGGGCCTAAAGTGTGCCAAGAAAACATCCCCCACACCAATACACCATTGCATTAATGAGAAATTGAACAGGTATTCCTAATAATCCTTTAGGTAAGTGTATATTTTATTTCAGTTGTGCTTGTTTGGTTGTAGTGTATGTATAAATTAATGAAGCTTAACATATATTAAGACTAGCAATAAAGGACTGATAAACTGTACTCACAATCTAATACAAAATAAATCCTTGCAACATTTGCAATGGAATTACTAACATGTAGGTTATTACTTGAGCCATTTAGTTTTATAATATTAAGAAAACTGCAAACTCAAATACCCAGATTAGATATCCTACACTAGTTTCAAGTGTCAATACAACAAGATTAGTTTTGAAAGTGTAATTCTGTTTAAACTTGTGTGATTGTACCCGTGTTCAGTGAAACATGCATTAGAAGTACATATCCACGTGTTCCACGTGTAGATCAATTTACAATACTGTGTTAGCAGTGCAAAAGTTATGGGTTTGATCTCCAGGGAACATGCCAACTGATAAAATGTACACTTTGAATGCGCTATAGGTTGCTTTGGATAAAAGCGTCTGCCAAATGCATTAACGTAAAAGCATCAAGTGTAGAATGATCAGAGTCTGAAATCTTAGATATATCAATAGATTAACAATAAAATTGTTAAAAAAGCTGTTAGTATGTAATTTAGTCTTGCAATCCAATCAGTATATTGACAATATTAGAACAAGAGGTTAATTGAGGTAGATATACATACATGTGTCCATCTGTCCTAATGTATATGTGAGATGTATAAATGTGTCAGATTTTACTAAAGCAATAAAAAATACTTCATAATCAGTTGTGTTTTTTGGGAATCTGACTCATAAATTTGTGTTGCAAGTTGCATACTCTACCAATTGAGCTACACTGCTTTTCACATACAGCAGTCATTTGCCAAGCGGGCTTTAGTCACTCATATGGAAAGGGTAATCAGATCAGTTCCCGCTATCTCTCTCTCTCCAAGAGCCAGTTAAGTGAATATTGACATAAAGTGCCTATTGCAGCTGTTAACAGCTTGTAAAACACTGGACAATGCGCATTTGTACATGTCTGTTATTGTGTCTTAATGAGGAAGTCACTGAAATATGCACCAGATGTCTAAGCATGGTCAGTTTTGGTAAGTTTACAGTTATGGGGCATCAGGAATTCACAGTATTCAGCTGCTTCTAAAAATATCCTTATAAATGAATTATGGACCTTTCTGAGCCTGTCGGATCTCCTTCCGGATTTCTACTCTTGGTTTCATCACATATCCTGATAGGAATCCGGTCATGTAATGTCTGCATACTCCATCAAATACATTAGTTAAATGTATGTCCTGTAAATGGTGAAATCATTCTGCAGATCTTGCAGTATAGGTCACGAATGCACAACTCCCTTTCAACTTCCCTTAATGAGTTATTTAGGAACCACTAAAAGAAATGTTGTAGCATGCTGTTCCTAATAATATGAATTATTTTTGATGTACACTTTGTTCATATTTCTTTAGGGAAGTTCTACATTTAGGTCTCACTTAAAGAATCAATGTTATCTGGCATTCCCTGAAATGCAGAAGATAATGTAATAATGTTGGCTAAAGGGAAATCTCTCTGTATCAGTGAAAGACATGAAGACTCTCACAGAAAAGGCAATACTATTCTATCCATGTTTTTCTTGGTCCAGTGAAATGGACAATGTCTACAAACGCATACAAAACGCATACAATTTTTTTTAAATTAAATGCTTGTTTTTTTGTCCAAATACATTTTACATCTTATTGAATTTTCTCTATCGTTTAATAATATTTAAGAATTTTTTTCTATCGCTATCGGTGCGTCTTTAGAGGCGTGAAAGTGCTGTCTGCTTAATTATTTTAATATGTCAAAGTCATTTCGTCCCGTGCAGAGACGCGCCTTCATCTTTACACCACAACGCTTATAAACTACATGTTTTATGGTATGAAACACTCACCTCACAAAAAGATTCACACTTTCATGAAGTATCCATCACTTTGAAAGATCACTCCGGTTAAATAAAAGAAGTAAAGACGAGATAGTCCGATCAGAGTCTCACGGCTCTGGAAGAGAGGCGCACTTCAGTTTAATCTGCTTTCAAAGCTTGCTCAGTCAAATACCCCCCCCCCCCCCTCTCTCTCCCTCTCTCTCTCTCTCTCTCTCTCTCTCTGATAAAAGGAGCTTCTTCGATATTGTGGTAAAAAGGTTAAACATGAAATTATAATTATATTAAATTATAAACAAAATAAGCTGACTAAACAATTAAAAGATCCGGAATACACTTTATACTATAGCTTTTAGTGATGTCAGTAATGTCAATGCAAGGTCTCTCTCTCTCTCTCTCTCTCTCTCTCTCTCTCTCTCTCTCTCTCTATCTCTCGTTCATGTAAACACGCGCACACACACACATAAAGAAAACCTAATTTTTATATATAAATGCTTATTAATTAGCCCACATGAAAAGACAACCAATATTGAGAAAGGATTGTGCTGTTTATACATGAAATAATAATGAGTTGGGTGTGTGATGGTTGGTAACATTTTAGTGTGTTTAGATGGACATAAAAATGTTATTGTCCAGGAGTGTGTAATAATTGTTTGTTAAACTATAGCAAACACATTAACAATGCACATAAATGTCTACATTGTTTATTGCAATGATAAGAATGACACTCTGGGATTTTTTTTCTCAGTTTCAAACAGCAGACATAAAAAAATGGTTTCTCCACAAATAAATTGGCACAAAAAAAAACAAATAATTAAAATTGTACTCTATTTGGAGAATTTACGCAAAAAATAGCAAATTTGTGACCTTGACCATACACTCTAAAAAAATGCTGGGTTGTTTTTAACCCAGGGCTGGGTCACTATTGGACACACTGCCGGGTTAAAATGACCCAACTGCTGGGTTGTTTTAACCCAATTGCTGGGTTATTTTCAATCATCCATGTTGTAACAACCCAGCAGTTGGGTTAAAATAACCCAGCAGTTGGGTCATTTTAACCCGGCAGTGTGTTCTGTCCAATAGTGACCCAGCCCTGGGTTAAAAACAACCCAGCATTTTTTAGAGTGTATTAACTGGAAATTAATATTTTCTTCCTATTGCTTACAAAAGGGAATATTTTAAAGGGACCCCTCACTTTATTTGAAAATAGGTTCATTTTCTAGCTCTCGTAGAGTTAAACATTTAATTTTTACCGTTTTGGAATCCATTCAGCCGATCTCCGGGTCTGGCGGTACCCCTTTTATCATAGCTTAGCACAATCCATTGAATCTGATTAGACCATTATCACGCTTAAAATGATCAAAGAGTCAATATTTTTCCTATTTAAAACTTGACTCTTCTGTAGTTACATTGTGTACTAAGACCGAGTACCCAGAACTATTTTCAGGCGCTGCGTAATATCATTGCACCTGCTGCAACCCCATGCAGCAGCAGAGTCCTTGATTATTACACAGGTATAAGAGCACAGTATCAGCCTAGAAAATCGCACCTTTTAAATTTCTGTCAGTCTTAGTAGTGGCACACGATGTAACTACAGAAGAGTCAAGTTTTAAATAGGCAAAATATCATTTTTGAGCGCGATTCTAATGGTCTAATTAGATTCAATAGATTATGCTAAGCTATGCTAAAGTGGTACCACCAGACCTGGGGATTGGCTGAATGGATTCCAAAACGGTAAACATCAAATGTTTAACTCTAGGGGATCAGGAAAATGAGCCACTATTTTATTAAAAGTGGATTGTCCCTTCATATATTTTCAGATCATATTGTGATTTATATAGCCTAAAATGCATGGATATCTTAACTCCAGTTTACTCAAATTCTTATACAGATATTACAATTTGTATGACAAAACTGTTCCATTAAATTAGTAAAGAAAGCAAAACAACAGCATTGTCATTTGGACCCCTTTTATAGTTTTTTTTTTTCATAAATAAACTAAGATATTGTTTAGCCAATATATAAAACATTTAATTAAACATTATTTTTAACTTTTTTATATTTTATCACTTGTTCTTTTGTTTGTTATATTTACAGTACGGTATATTTGGCCTACAAAATGGTACAATATGGTGTCACTACTCTGGCAAACACAACCCAGGCCAGTCAGCTGTCCTACAAAAACTGGTTGAAAGGGGCCCACATGTAGCCAAAAATAGACCAGAAAGTAAAAGGCGTAGAAGGGGGAAAACCCAACATAAACCAAAGCACAACCCAAGATAAACAAATGACTAGCCTCCTCATGACTTAAAGGCGCTCTAAGCGAATAATGTGCGACGTCACTTCCTGTTGATGTTTGAACTGTTTTCAAACAGACAGAGCGTAGCTAACTCCTCCCCCTCCCCCTCCCTTCCGTGCTTTCATGAACGCGCCAAACCCCCACTACCAAATCCTTCTTGTCGTTTATTGGCTGGAATACTTTGTTTTGTTTTGTGCTGGCTAGGTTTGGCCATTTGTTGATATTGCCGTTTGTGAAGCCTGGGCTGTCTACAGAGATCGCGTTTTTTTACAGTTTGATCAGCGGACAGGCAGCAAGCAGATAGTGAGGAGATGTTTCCGGTATGTAACAAAAAATGTTTTATGGTCTAAAACGCTTCAATTCGCTTAGAGCACCTTTAACTTGACAGTGAGACTATAAAACAACAAACCAGCACAGAACAGCAAACACAAGGGTATTAAACAGGGGAGGAACTAAAGAGGGTAGGGGAAGGCAGGTGAACGGGATGAACTAATAATTGGATTATTAACCAGTGAACAATGGGTCAGGGTAAAGACACAAAACAGGAGAGCACATGACACACAGAAAACAATGGTCATGTGCATCTAAACAAAACACAGCATAAGGCCTATAGCAGATGGCAAATAAAGATCATGATCCATGGGTTCAAGAGAAAACACAGGAACACTCTAATCACAGAATACAATAAATACAAAGCATGACTTAAGGCCCTGACACCATGAAACAGAACTAAGACATGAATGTGCATTAAGATTGCAACCACACGATATACATGCCAAACTATAAGTGATGAAACCCAGACTTCATGTTCCACCATAAAACACAGCAAGACAAAGGATAGCACATAGGTCTACTGTAGAAATGCATCAAGGGCAATGTGCTGAAAATCAGATAAGAGACAAACATGAGTCCATATCCCGAAACAAAGTACAAAACACCACAATAAGAATCAGGATACAAACACTCTGACACAAAACACAAGGCAGACACGTACAGCTGTAAAAAAAAAAAAAAAAAAAAAGATTGCAGTGTGTCCCCTGAACAGTATGATATAATATAGCGTGACATACAGGCCACTAGATGGCTCTGTACTCTTCTAAACTCAGGTTGAGATGAAGAGAAGCAGAGGTGAAATCGTGTGAGAAGAGAGAGCTGTCATGAAGTGCATCAGCTGGGACGTTTAAAGGGACTGGAGTGCGTGCCCACGATCACAGTTTACTGAGGTATTTCTGATCCGAACGCGTGACAGATCGCGGATGAACTGCGAGCACAGACGCCCGTTAATTTCCAGACTATGGGCTCAGACAACAGCTACAATAGCGAAACTGTAGTACTAGACATTTGATATTATCACTGTAGCAGCTAATAAGCTAACTAATTCCTGTCCTTACTACAACCACAGTTATATTCAGAACGTTAAAATGAGAACGCACGAGCTTATACTTAAGAGATTACATTTTATTTATACATTTCGCCAATCTCTTTACTCGTTTTATGTCATTGTTTTATCAACAGTTTATCAGGGTGGGCCCGTGCATTTTAAACTTAACTATACGTGCATAAATGTTTTTGTGGCAGCTTGGTGCATTGTGCTTTAATACGGAATCGGATCTTATCTAATGCGTCGCGAATTATTTTATGGCACACATTTGATCTAACAGCAAATATCTTCAGAATAAATAAATATTCGTGTGGGTAGGCTACTGTCAGCAGTATCCACATGATGATGTTGATGATAATAATACCGCAATATACTTTAGTATTAACTATAGTAAACTGTAATACATTATAGTATATTCATGTGGTATATTATAGGCTACTGTAGTTATTACTATTTGTTCATGTATTTTAAAGTATTATGTAGTAGTACTGTAGTAAATTATAGTATTGTTGTATTGTAATCACTACACTTGATAAACTGTAGTAAATACTGTATATATACTTTAGTATCTATTATAGTATACTGCAGTAGAGTATATTAAATTATTACTACACTTTGTTAATGTATACTATATTATTGTGTAATGTTAGTTATAGTGAGTTGATAAACTGTAGTAAGTACTATAGTATATTTTAGTATTGAACTACATTAGTTGTGAACTGCAGTATATTATAGTATACTGTAGTATATTACAGTAATTTCCATACCTTTGTTCATTTGTAAACTAGTATTATGTACTATAATCTTCAGAGAACAGATAAACTGTAGTAAATCCTGTGGTATATGTTAATATTTACAGAATATTCACACAGTAGTATCCAGAAATTTGAATACAGTTTACAGTCAACTAATACTACACTGTAAAACAGTTAACTTAACTCAAACCATTTAAGGAAACCGGTTGCCTTAAACCATTTAAGTTTTAAAACACACAAATTTAAGTACTGTGAACTTGAGTCATGTGCAATTGTGCACTTATATTTAAGTAGTGTGAAGTTAAATATAAGTGCATAACTGCATATGACTTAATTTGTTTAAGTTCATAGTACTCAAATGTATGTGTTTTAAAACTTAAATGGTTTAATGCAACCGGTTTACTTAAATGGTTTGAGTTGAGTTAACTTTTAGGTTTTACAGTGTAAAGTATCCTACAGATTTTTTTTTTACCTAAACAGTGATATAATGCTTGTTAGGTCTGTAGTTTATATTAAAATGTCTTAGAAAATTAAATAATTGCTTGGAACTAGTAAATATGGTTTTATCTTAAAGGGACAGGTCACCTGAAAATGAAAATTCTGTCATCATTTACACCAAACTTGCTTACATTTCTTTGTTTTGATAAACACAAGGAAATATATTTTGAGGAATGTTTGTAACCAAATCGTTCAAGAGTCCCATTTACTTCGATAGTATTCTTTTATCTCACTATGGAAGTAAATGGGGCTCAATTGGTTTGTTTACAAATATTCCCCAAAATACTGTACCTTCCTTCGTGTTCATCAGAAAAAAGAAATATATTTACGTGAGTAACTGAAGATAGAATTTTCATTTTTGTGTATATATCCCTTTAACTTTTATAAAACATAAGATAAAACATTTAATTGTGTTTATCATGTTTTAATGTTTGATCAAAATTGTTCATTGCTCTTCAGGAAAAAGCCTCTGGGAGGCGGGAGGGACGGGTCAGCATGGCAGGTGCAGGGGCAAACGCCTCTGCTAACCCTGCCTGTAAAATCATGACTTTCAGACCCACCATGGAGGAGTTTAAAGACTTCAACCAGTACTTGGTGTATATGGAGTCTCAGGGAGCTCATCGTGCCGGCCTAGCTAAGGTTGGGTGTTTGCAGTGCATGCATTTTGTGTGTGTGAGCGATTATTATGTTGTATAACATAGCTGCAGTCGGTAATATCTGTGTCATATTTTTTGTGTAATTTGTTGTGCAGATCTAATTGTACAATATATACACATAGGCTGCGTCCAAAATTGCATTCTGTGACAGTAGGTACTGAATTAGATGAAGTACCTACACATTTAGCATACTGTTTTTCACAAAGGTAAACGTGAGTATAAACAACAATGAATAAATTAAGCATTGCAACTTTTATTAGGTGAAGAGACAGATCTGCTGTGTCATTCCCATTTTTTAACAGTTCACGAAAGAAACAGAAATCTATTTTCTAGTCATTAAAGTAATTTTATGTCAAAGCAATTGTTTACCAAGGCAAAATATAACCCCAAGTTAAATAGTTTTTCTTGTAGGGGTCTGCGGTCCCTTTATGCTAATGAGGGAGTCCAGAACCCCACGACTCCCCTCAGTTCCAACACTGCATGTGCAACAAAATTAATTCATCCCTCCAAATTCTTACAGCTGATCTGAATTTGTTCGCAGGTTATTCCACCCAAGGGTTGGAAGCCACGCCAAAATTACGATGATATTGATGATTTTGTCATCCAAGCCCCTATACAGCAGATGGTGGCTGGCCAATCAGGACTCTTTACTCAGTACAACATCCAGAAGAAGCCTCTCACTGTGCAGGAGTTTCGGAGACTGGCCAACAGTGACATGTAAGTGACGCACACAAAAATACACATGTTTGGATTGGAAGTAACATGCCACCATTCTACTCTCAACTACATTTAAAGGCGGGGTGCATGATCTCTAAAAGCTAATGTTGACATTTGAAATCACCTAAAAAAACACGCCCCTACCCCAATAGAATCTGGACCTTCTTTTGATAGACCCGCCCCACACATACGCAACTCAGGCAACAATGTCAGTTAGTAGACATGCCCTTTACTGCTGGTTGGCTACAAGTGTGTTTTGGTACTCGGCCCGACTCCCTTTTCCAAAGTGTTTTTCAAAAATCATGCACCCCGCCTTTAAAGGATGCAAATAAAGTTTGGCACATAATGTTTTAGTGCATTTGCTTCTGTTATTTTTCCAATCATATGCCAGAACCTATGAGCTAGGTTTTATTTGTATAAATGTAATTCATTTGCATAGCAACTTCTGTTATTTGATAGGAATATTTAGGGGTGTAACAAGTTGCAGGTTTGTGTGCCTCAGTTCAAGCAGTTTATGATCAAATACTGTGTAGTGTACCAAGCTATATGCAGCTGTAAAACATGGCATTTTCTTTTGTGCTGGACTTTGTATAAAGTTTCTTTTAAATGATGGATTACCTATAAGGCCATCAGGAGATGTGTGATTTACCTACTCAGGTACTGCACACCTCGATACCTGAACTATGAAGACCTGGAGAGGAAGTACTGGAAGAATCTGACGTTTGTCTCTCCCATCTATGGTGCTGATGTGAGCGGCACTTTCTACGATGAGGTGAGGATGCAGAATTTAAGAATAATCACCTTTGTAAATAATGAGTGTGAATTTATAAATTGGCTGTAAACCATAGGAAGTCATCAAAGCTTTTCTTGTTAAACATTTATCATTTATCGTTCTTCTGTTAAAATTTACATTTGAATTAAAGATTTTTCATGCATGCATATATTTTAACAACTGTCCCCTTGAACTGAGCAACTTGTTGAAGTTATCAGATGTAAAAACCATGATGCTATAATATACTTAGGTTCTGAATGATTCTGTATAATTAAGTACTGTACAAATGCAATGTCCCTTATATCCTGAAAACGAGTATGGTATCTTGTAACAATACGGTAGTTCTGTATATTGGTAAGCAGGTTAGAGTTGTGATGTTGTATACCTCTTGGATCTCAGGGCATTGATGAGTGGAATATTGGGCACTTGAACTCAGTCTTGGATGTGATAGAGGAAGACTGCGGTGTGTCGATTCAGGGAGTAAACACACCGTATCTGTACTTTGGCATGTGGAAGACCAGCTTTTCCTGGCACACAGAGGACATGGACCTCTACAGCATCAACTACCTGCACTTCGGAGAGCCCAAATCCTGGTAGGACACACTCATTGGAGATGTATAGTAGAAATTATAGTCTTTACTTGATTTGCCAATGACTTTTGCCATTGAGCTTGTCACAAAAAATGTTTAAAAACGAAATATATGTCATAATTCTGCAGGTATGCCATCCCTCCAGAGCATGGAAAGAGATTAGAGCGTCTCGCTATAGGTAAATATGTGCACCTGTATAGCTCTTTGGAATAGCATTGTGTTAACAGCGCAAAAAGGTTATGGGTTCGAAACCAGAGAAAGAACACACATATTGATAAACATGTATATCTTGTAATGCACTGTAAGTCACTTTGGATAAACGTGTTGTCAAATGCGTAATTGTAAATGTAAAATTCCTACTTTTTTTTACTTTTATGCAATAGACCAAGTGAAAAGTAAATGGTTTTGCAAAACTGTACTGCATAAAACCATACTGTTGAGCCTTAAAGGAACACGCCCAGATTTTGGGAATTTAGCTTATTCACCGTATCCCCCAGAGTTAGATAAGTCCATACATACCTTTCTCATCTCCGTGCGTGCTGTAACTCTGTCTGACGCAGCTCCCGCTAGCTTAGCTTAGCACAAAGTCTGTAAGTGAATGGCTCCAGCTAGCAAACTGCTCCCAATAAGTGACAAAATAACGCAAACATTTTCCTATTTATGTGTTGTGATTTGTATAGTCACACCGTGTACAAATAACAAGGTGATATGGGACACAGCGATCTTTTTACAGTATACATACTGGGAACTATATTCTCTGAAGACGAAGGACTGCTACTTGGGCGGAGTGATTTGCTCGCAGCACCCGAGAAGCCCCTGGTGAGGAGCAGAGAGTTCGGTCAGAGTTGTGCAAATCACTCCGCCCATGTAGCAGTGCTTCGTTTTCAGAGAATATAGTTCCCAGTATGTATACTGTTAAAAGATCGCTGTGTCTCATCACCTTGTTATTTGTACACGGTGTGACTATACAAATCACAACACATAAATAGGAAAATGTTCGCGTTATTTTGTCACTTATTGGGAGCAGTTTGCTAGCTGGAGCCATTCACTTACAGACTTTGTGCTAAGCTAAGTTAGCAGGGGGGCTGCGTCAGACAGAGTTACAGCACGCACGGAGAAGAGAGAGGTATGTATTGACCTATCTAACTCTGGGGGATACGGTGAATTAACTTAATTCCCAAAATCTGGGTGTGTTCCTTTAAAGGGAAACGCCACCATTTTTCAATATTTTACTATGTACTTACCTCAACTTAGACGAATGAATACATACCTATCTTTATTCAATGCGTGCAGTTAATCTTTGTACAGTGCATCGTGAATGTGTTAGCATTTAGCCTAGCCCCATTCATTCCTTTAGGATCCAAACAGGGTTGAATTGAGAAGCCACCACACACTTCCATGTTTTCCCTATTTAAAGACTGTTACATGAGTAGTAACACGAGTAAGTATGGTGACACACAAAAAAATGTGGCAATTTTTTTTTACGGATGAAAAATGAGAACTATATTGTATGGCGGAAGAGCACTTAGTTTGCAGCACTTCGACCTCTGCGGGCAGTAATATTATGGAAGTTTGAAGGAAAGGGGGAGTAGTCAGGAGTGATGATGTTACTGCGCACCAAGGTTGAAGTGTTGCAAACTAAGTGCTCTTCCGCCATACAATATAGTTATCATTTTTTAAATGCTTAAAAAAAATCGCCACAATTTATTTTTTGCTGATATACTTACTCGTGTAACTACTCATGTAACTTGGCCATAGTCTTTAAATGGGGAAATCACGGTGGTATTTTCTTTTTAATATTTTTGCAAGATAAATAATAGTAAGTTGAAATGACTTGTAATTCTGAGTTGATTCAACAAAAAAAGGCAGTAAATCATTTTTTACAGTATATAAGTAAACGCACTTTATAGCAAATAATGTATTTGTTTCTATTTTCTATAATAGTTGCAAATTTACACACTTGCTGGAAAATGATTTGTTTATAATTTTCAACTCATTTTAACCAACGTTGCCAAGACTATTGCTGTCAGACTAAACACTTGTACGTGACCATCAAACACAACACAGTGACAACACAGCACTGGCCTCAACTTGTGACAGTTCTGTTTACCCCTGACAAATATGTTTTTGGATTTGGTATGATAAATGTATTTTTGTCCTTAGGTTTCTTTCCGAACAGCTATAAAAGCTGTGAGGCATTCCTGCGGCACAAGATGACCATAATATCCCCTTCTGTACTAAAGAAATACAGCATCCCATTTGATAAGGCAAGTCAGATTCCTTTAAAAAAAATTCTAACCTTTTAACTGTTGTGATGTCTTTTCTTCACAATTTATTTGCAATAAACTGATGACTTTTAACAGATTACACAGGAGGCGGGCGAGTTTATGATCACATTTCCCTATGGTTACCATGCTGGATTCAACCATGGCTTCAACTGTGCTGAATCCACCAACTTTGCCAGCATCCGGTGGATTGATTATGGCAAAGTTGCAACTCAGGTATTTAAAGGCACTGTTTCTGGCTTTTTGGGAGTCTGTCAAACTGCTTTTGTGCAATTTTGTGTATTACCTACAGCTAGTGTTGTAGTACTTGAGATCGATCTTGGTCTTGAGACGCGTCTTGAGACCACTTTTTAAAGGTCTTGGTCTCAGACAAAGAGGACTCTGAATTTTATTTCAAGACAGGTCAAGACCACAATTAATGGCATATCACGATATTATTTTCCATCATTAATTATTAAATTATAATTTACTGATTTTTATGGTGCCAATTTATTATATTTTTTTATTTTATCAACTTCTTTCATGGCATACACACACAAACACGAGAAGTGCCTAATCATATGCATATTCCACATTTTATCATAAGTGTTTTAATGCAGTGACTTGCACTAGTCTTGGTCTTGAATTGGTCTCGGACTGTCTTGGTCTTGACTTGGTCTTGACCCTTCAAATTCTTGGTCTTGTCTCTGTCTCGGCCTGTCTTGGGCATGACTTGGTCTCGGTTTATGTGGTCTTCACTACAACGCAACCTACAGCTTATGAATATATAGCACACTTTCATGTCTTGCAGTGTACGTGCAGTAAGGACATGGTGAAGATCTCAATGGACCCGTTTGTCAGACGATTCCAGCCAGACCGCTACCAGGCTTGGACACAAGGTAAAGACCCATGCTCATTGGATCACACCCTAGCCACGCCTAGCACCACACCTGAGCTGCAGAGCTGGCTTCAGAGACGTCGGAGGAAAACACCCATCGCCAAAAGGTATGAAGAAGTTAACCAAACACTGCAAGCTTGATGTCTTGTGCCACAAGAAAACATTTTACACAGAAAATAACACAAGTAGTATCAGTGTTGCAGTGTGCGCTGTTATCTAGACCTTATTTATTTTGTCCATCAACAGTGTCCACTACCCACGTGCATGCTCCAAACAATCGAAAACCGTGGATACCACATCAGTGAGAAGGGGTGCTCGAAGGAGTAGAGGCGCAACTTTATCATCAAATGACAAGGAAGAGGAAATCCTTGTGGAACACAAGAAAGAGCAACAGCATTCAAGCGAAATGAAAGGTTAGGATTTCATTTTTTTATGCTGTCATAAAAAGTCAGTCTTGTTCTGTACAGATATGAAACTAACATATAGGGGATTCACTCCCAACATTTGGAACTGACTTGTAATTTGCATTCAACACTAATGTTATGGGTGTGTGATTTCCAACATAGTTTTAGCACCCAATTAACTAAAAGTTACCAGCAAGTGTTGAAAGCAACAGCACTATCAGCAGCTTTAATATTTGCTTGTGTTTTTGTTTGTTCTTAGGGCTTGCTGGCTCATGTCGACAAATGTGCGTTGTTAAAGTGACAAGAGTACAAAGTGATTTGCTGGCCCAGTCCTCCAGACAACTCCGAGGTTCTTCCCCAGAGAGACCCTTGACCCCTCCGCTCACGGCTACATCCTGCCAGAGAGACCCTGATGTCGGTCATACAAATGCTCAGGAGTCTTTAATGTTAGATGAAGATCAGGTGTCCACAAGCTCAAACTCCAATGTGCAGCCTGGACCTGAATCTTTAGAGAGTGCCATGACTGTAGGTGTTACTCCTAATTTGCAAAGAACTGCTGAAAGTTCAAATCAGATGGTAAACTCGAACTGTGAATCGGCCTCTGAAAAAAGTACACCTTCTACTCCGGTGATCTATTTACCATCACTCGACTTCAGAGGTACTGCAGCTCTATTTCTGGAAAGTGGATCGCAGCAAGCTAAAATTGAAACGGACGACACAACCGCCGATATCTTGACTGAGAGCAGTATCGACTGCGGTGCATCAGCACTTTACACTGAGCAAAGCTCAATCCGTTTAGCCTCAGACTCCTCAGAACGCAAGAAAAACTCTGGAATCCAACATGCTGCTTTATTTTCGGAAATGCCTCTATTGATGCCCGAGCTAACGGAAGATGAAAGATTGAATTCTCAATCTCTCGCACCAGAAATGCCCTCACTTACTCTGGCTGTCCAAACGGACTCCACAAAACTCCTTTGTAATGATCCGAACACTAGTGCAGCACCTGCTCTCCATCTGGAAAACCCAAACTTACCTCCTGTTTTAACAGATGACATGGCAACTCAAAGAGCATGTACCCATTGGTCTTTCACTACAACCCAAAAAGGTGCCAGCCAATCAAGTAACTCAGACACTTGTATATCCGAACTAGCATCTTTCACCTCAACGCAATGGGAACCACCAGAAAAAAAGTCTAGACAGGAAGGACATAAATATACACTCCCATTCGCAAACCAGAAAACTCAACACAAGGACACACACACTTCCACTGTTCCACTGTCCGCTGAACAACTTCAAATCCCTACTAACAGTCTTAAGCAATGTCCTGCAGTATCAGACATGGCCTCTGAAATTTTTGACAGCTCATGTCCTCTTGATGTTTCATCGGATAACAAACAAACTACTGTGTGTGTTGAAGAACAGCCCAGCTCTCTCACTGCATCCGCGAGCCCATTTGTAGATTCCAAACCTTTCACTTCAACCATTTGGAAAAACCTCAGCTCCCAGAATCCTGCGGTGCTCATTGAAAGTTTGGAGCCTGAGCTGGCGGTGGGTATTTCCAAAGGTGCGAGCAGTCTCACAGACTACGCCCATGACTCACTTCCCTACACTATGTGGTCTGAATCAGGCTGCCAACCAGGCAAGTTCCATGATTCTCCAAACTTTTCACCTTGCACACAGGCCTGGGGCAACTTGGAACGCAGCTCCATGCAGTGCCCTGGGTCTGAGATGACACCAAACCTTCCTCCAGATCTGCAGCTCCAGAAGATGGAGGTGGAAGCAGCTGAAACGTGTGTTCTTGGAGAGGAAACAGGCTCTCAGCAACTTCAGCCGGAGGAGATAAAAAATCAAGAGTATTACGAAGGTGCCAAGTCGGAAAACGATGGGTCCGCAAGCGAATCGGATTCCTGTGAATCGGGAGATAAGTGTGCCGAGAGCAGCAGTGAATCCAGTGATGAGAACGCTATGAGTGACCCTGAATGTGGGGAAGCAGGTCTGGAGCCAGGGGAAGTGTGCACAGTGAGTTCTGGTGCACCTTGATTATGCACCTTTTCCAAACCAAGTGATAAACCAGGGATTAGCTTGGGTATCCACACCCACAGTGTAATTTCATTGATCAAAAGTCCTTTATAACTGCATGTTATGTAAGAAATGTACATTATGATCAGCCAGAAGAAAACCATCCCACACATTCTATTCTGGTCGCTCTAAAAAAATCAGACAAATTGTTTTCTATGAGTGTACGCACACCAGCACCAACAGGTGGCGCCTGTCGGCGGAACCCTGCTACGACTCAGGAAGTTGCTCAAATCCCTGTCGCGCCACTCTAGTTTAACATTAAATAAAATTATATTTGTCCAAAATCATTAACGATTAACATTGGCTGCTAACGTATATTTTGCATGTTGAAGTAGACGCTATCTGACTAAGCTCACGCTATTTAATGTGCACTTCTGGTTCTATGATACCTCTGAGTTGTCCTAGACGCGACTCGTCCAGTGTGCGACCCCCTTAAGAAAGGATGTGTTCATTTTTTACATATTGTTTTGTGTTATATATTTAAAGGAAAACACCACTGTTTTCAATATATTACTTTGTTCTTACCTTAACTTAGATGAATTTATACATACCTATCTTTTTTCAATGCGTGCACTTTTAATCTTTGTACAGCACCTCATAAATGTGTTAGCATTTAGCCTAGCCCCATTCATTCCTATGGCTCCAAACAGGGAAGAATTTAGAAGCCACCAAACCCTTCCATGTTTTCTCTATTTAAAGAGAAGTACAGGAGTAGTTACATGAGTAAGTGTGGTGGCACAAATTAAAACTTTTGTTTGGAGCCATAGAAATGAATGGTGTTGGCTTAATGCTAACACATTCACAAAGCGCTGTACAAAGATTAAAAGTGCATGCATTGAAAAAAGATAGATATGTATTAATTCATCTAAGTTGAGGTAAGAACATAGTAAAATATTGAAAAACAGTGATGTTTTCCTTAAACATATGTGTCATTTCTTGGGTGACCATATGTGCCATTCTTCCCAGGCGCGTCCTGGCCAGGATTTCGGGTGCGTCTTCCGGAAGTCGTATTTGTCGACCGCATACTTCATAGAGGATTATTATTATTATTACAGAAAAACAACTGTTACATTTTAAGGTAAGAATGAAATTACGGTTGTATGTCTTCTGGTTTTAACTGAATGGCGTATGCTGTCAACAAATATGACTTCTGGAAGACGCACCGTAATCCTGGCCAGGACGCGTCCGGGAAGAATGGCACGTATGGTCGCCCTAGTCATTTCATGTTGATTTTTGTCTTCAAATAAATAAAAGGTACAACACAAGATGTGTTAAAACAACACAAAGTGTGTTATTCCAAAAATAACACTGAGATGTGTCTAGTTAAGGACAACACACAATTCATTTTAAGTAAGAAAATAAATTAAACATTCAGTTTGTCATTGTCATTATACACAAATATATGAATTCATCAATCAGAATCCACCAAAATATATAAAAAAAAGCTCTAATTGGCTAAATTTTTCATGCTGCATTCCATTTTCTTGTTAAAAGGTAAATAACTTCTTGCTGGAAACTAGTTGCGTCTAGTTTGGACACTTTTTATATTGACATTTTACTAGGATGATAAACCAGTATATACACACATTCACATATACACTCAAAAAGGTGGCCACAATATGTTATGATTGTGCAAAGCATCGTATGAGTTATATTAATCTTACATTTACACCTTTCTCTCACATAGTATCAGATACAAAATGTTAAGAAGACCACCAAGAGTTGGCGTCACCCCCTGAGAAAGCCAACAGCCAGAGCTGTACCTAGTGCTGTAAAACAACAGGCTGCCAGTGATGATGGTAAATGTCTTTTTTGCTTTTTTGGGAATTCATGGTTTTAATAGAGATGACAATGGGGAGATGACAGTAAATCATATGGGACAGATAGAGGAACATGATTCAGGAACGGAATGCAAGTCGGTCATTTGGGTTATTTTCACCTACTGTTGTTGTTTTGGCCTATTGCTTTTAGCCTATTTTTTTATTTTTATTTTATTTTGGCAAACGCATTTATCCAGAGCGACTTACATTGCATAACAAGGAATACATTTATTCAGCATGTGTGTTCCCTGGTTTCGTACCCAAGACCTTCTGTAATAGTGATGCATCGCTTTACCACTGAGCTATTTAAACCAATTTATTTCTAGGGGTTCACATACTTTTTCTTGCCACTGTATTAGTATGGAATTAAGTTGTTTCGGACTTGACGTATAACTTCCCTCCCTTTATGGGTGAAAATGTGCAGAAGTTTCAGCACTATTATCACAACTGAACCCATAAAGCCTCAAGCCCCAACTCTAAAATAAGATCTGCTTCAAACATCTTTATGTATGAGCTTCATATGTTTTTCGTGCTACATGACATTTTCTCTGTTTGTATTCCAACTGAAAGTGCTTAATAATGTGTGTGTTTCAGATACCATAGAGGAGTGTGAATCTAAAGAAGAGGAACCAGAGACTGAGGAATGGGCAAAACCTTTTGTTCATTTGTGGCAGCACAGGAAAGTCCATTTCCAATATGAAAGAGAGCACAACATGGCTGCAGCTAAAACCGCTCCGCACTGTGCTGTTTGCACCCTCTTCATGCCTTACTGTCAGGTAACACATAAAGACAAACCCAGTTTGGCGTTTACATTTTTTGTATGTGCTACAGTATGAGACAAAAAAGTTGTTTTCGCTTTTCCGCAGGGTGAAAATACGGATGAAAGAAAGCATGAAGTATTAATGAGTGCTGATACAGAGTCACAGGAGACCCCGGAGCCACTTGAGGCAGGGTCGAGATCACGACCCCTCATCCCTGAAATCTGTTTCGCATATGAGGAGGGTCCTTGCCCATTGAATACGCTTTTGGAGGAGGATGGATCCAGTCCTCTTGTGGCCTGCAACAATTGCTGTGTTCAAGTTCATGCCAGTATGTCTAAGAGATCACCTCACAACTTAGTAATTTAAAGTCCAAATATATAAAGATAAATATATAGATAAAGGAAAAGAAATGTTGATGCGTTTTACATTTAAAATATAAGGGTGACATTCACTGTAAGTCACAAAAATTTTATAAATAAAATTTTAATGCTCCTTATGTTTAGATTATAAGACTTAAGCCTGGATTTCACATATACACAATACACATAATATACATATACACAGACTGCATCACATATACATATGAGAGAATGTATACGTAGTTTATATAGTTTGATTGGTCCACAGGTTGTTACGGTGTTGCAGCTCATGACATTGGCACAGTGTGGACATGTGACCGATGTGAAAGCGGAGACCTGGCAGCTGTATGTTTTTAATTAGTCAATGTTTTCTCTATAAGTTTAATATCATACTTCTTAATTTAACATTTGAGGAGCTCAGATGCAAAACTTGCTCACATAAGTGATTTTGACGTTTTTTTTATTAGGCTCCTAAATGATTTTGCAAACAAACCGGCATCTTTGAATTCGCCATTCAATTCCCGGGATTAGTCGGATTTAAAGCAAAATTATTTAATGAACGTATTTAGTTAAAGGGGGCATTTCACAAGATTTTTTAAGATGTCAAATAATCTTTGATGTCCCCAAAGTACATATGTAAAGTTCTAGGTCAAAATACCTTATAGATAATTCATTATAGCTTGTTAAAAATGGCACTTTGTAGGTGTGAGCAAAAATGTGTCATTTTTAGATGTGTCCTTTTAAATGCAAATGAGCTGATCTCTGCACTAAATGGCAGTGTCATGGTTGAAAAGTGCAGATTAAGGGGTGGTATTATCCCCTTCTGACATCACAAGGGGAGCCAGATTTCAATGACCTATTTTTTCACATGCTTGCAGACAATGGTTTATCAAAACTAAGTTACTGGGTTTTTGTTTTCTTTGTCAAAATTTCTAGGTTGATAGAATCACCGGGAACCCAATTATAGCACTTAAACAGTCAGATTTTCATGATATGTCCCCTTTAATATCATTATCTTGTTTTTGACAGAGGCAGCATTTAGTGGCTTTTGCATCTGAGGTCCTCATTTGTTTGCACAGAAAAACCATGTTCATGTCTGTATGTTTCTGTCATTTTTTTTTTAACAGGGATGCTGTTTGTGTAACCTAAGAGGAGGTGCTTTAAAAAGAACTTCAGACAACAGGTAACCCCTAATACAGTGATGTGTTATACAAAAAACAAACCAGAACGCTGATGCTTTTTACACACATTCTCCAGTAGTTAAAATAGACACATAAGCAAGCAGGAGTTCAGCCAGGCCAGTGGTTAAAAAAAAAATGGCTCATGAATTATATACAATCTGTAGATGGGCCCATGTGATGTGCGCTGTGGGTCTCCCTGAGGTGAAGTTCATTGACGTGGTGAAGAGAGCTCCTATTGACGTCAGTGCCATACCTGTACAGAGATATAAACTGGTAAGTAAACACATATGTATATTCTACATTAATACTAGTAGATATATGAATATGGGGACAATTTTATTCAATTTTTTTATTGGTGAGTTGGTCCTGCATTTGTTGGTTGAACAGGTTTCATTCTTCTGGGAAGGCTGTTTGCTAGAAGTTACAACCAGTGCCAGTGGAGATTTGTTCCCAATTTTTCCTATTATCCAGTTTATTTTTCAAATCATCGAGTATTTTCAATGGGGTTGAGGAGTAACATTTGTGTAGGCCAGGCAAGGTTATTTATACTGACAGTAATAAAGCATTTCTTTATGGACATCGCTTTCTGGAATAGGAATGCTCAATTTTTCTACAAAAAGCTTTGAAATTGTATGGCTGCATGACTGGTTTCACAGTATGCACCTGTTTGTAATGGGTGCCAAGCACATTAATTAGAATGTGCTGTCCACATATATTTGACAATAAAGGACAGTTAAGGGTTGTCAAACATCCATAAAATTGTATGTAAATGGGTTTTTAAGAGCCCATAAGAAATTTAATGTTCCTTAGAGCATCAGTGTAGAAATAAGTTATGGCTGTGTATCCACTAAATGGTTTTTAACCAGCAGGTGCTTTTAAAAAAAAAAAGCCCATTGTGGGCATTTGAGAGCGCTTTCAATGCTTTGGTTTCTTTGATACTGTATATCCACAGAAATAAGTATTTGACATGGCAAATAGTTTGTTTTATTAACAATTATTGAGTATAGATGTGTTCACCCAATGTGTGGATAAATGGTAGGCCATACCTGGTATTAAGATGCGTTTTGACACAAGTGGATGACAGAGACACATGCCCATTCACACCTGGTGTTTTAATCTGTCTCTTTTGTCCACTTTCAATCGTTTCTGTCCTGATCGTTTTTAGGGGAATGGTCTGTGGGGGTGTCTCTCTGCTTTCGTTAAAACACGAGCGGGAGAAATGACAGGTTTAAGTTGATGCGCACTAATATCAGTAAACATGCTGCACAACGTTTTGTACATGCACATGTAAGGGCTTTCTCAGACATTTCAGAGCAATTGATGAAACTTTCACATGCTCGCAAAATGAAAGAGGCAAAGAGCATCCACTTTAGTTTCATCAACTTATATAACCAGTAGACTGGATTAAGCTCTTTGGTGTACAGTTATAAACAACTGTTACTCTGTTCATACACATTCAAATTTTCCTCTTTCTCTTTCTGTCTGTAGAAGTGTATATATTGTCGTAACAGGATAAAAAAGCTGTCTGGGGCGTGTATTCAGTGCTCATGTGGACGTTGTCCCACATCTTTCCATGTCACCTGTGCTCATGCTGCTGGAGTGCCCATGGAGCCTGATGATTGGCCGTATGTGGTTTTTATCACCTGTCACAGACACCAATCACGGAGCTCCAGTGCTGTAAGTGTAGACCACAAAAATAGATTAATTGATCAAAACCACTTACACAGCCATATTGATTGGAAACAATGCTTTTAGATTAGTTTCAGCTTGTCAAGGGTTTTCCGCTTCATCTTTATTGATGTGCTGTCTGTTCTTGTTTTTTGATGGTATTTAACTTAATTTTATGACACAGAGTATGTGATGTTCTTTAAAGTACAGTATAGTATATGAATTCTCACATAATTTATCCATCCTCATGTCATCTCAGATCTTATATGGGGATCATCATGGCAAAGCTCCAAACGCACATACATCCATCATTAAAGTAATCCAAATGACTCCGGTGGGTTTATTTATGTATTCTGAAGCCAAAAAAACATATTGAATAATGAATATTTAAAAAAAGAAAAGCATTCACTGCATCACTTTTTAAAATTATAATTAAGATATTGCCAAACATCTACTACTACATTGTCATCTTGGGATAGTTAAGCCATTTTGACATCTTTTAATATTATGATGAATTTTAATCTGCTGTTAAGTCTGATGTCATGCGCTGCTTCCGGGTCCAATCGATCTCAAATGCCATAGGCAAATAACTGGAAAATCACGCTAATATACACTTGTATCATAATACAAAATTACCAACAACCCCCAATTCTAATTTTTACTTCATAACTGAATCCGAGAAGACCAGACATGGACTCATGGACATTGATTTTTTTCTAATTATTATTAGGGCTGGGCCGATACCACTTTTTCATGTCTGATACCGATCTCGATACCACAACTTTGAGTATCTGTCGATACCGATACCGATCCAATACCATCTCTATCGCCATTTTAATAAATTAAGCTGCAAATAACACATTTGTTAGCCGTACAAAAAGCAAATTTAAGACTCAGTGAAACATTGTGCAATACTGCTGCTTCATTTTTATTTAAATGTTTCAAACAGACTAGAGGCAACATTTTTAGTTAGTCAGCAAAACAATTCAAAATGTTAAGGTGTAACTTTGGACAATTTAAAGTGCAACTTTGTGCAAATTCATGTTGCTCAGCAAGTCGCGCTTTACCCCAATTTGCCATGACAAGGTATGTGTTAGTATTGGATCGGATTGTACTCCCCGGCCTCTTCGATATTCGATCCAGCCATTTTCGCAAATATCGGACTAATATTGATACCAAATATCGTATCGGCCCACCCCTAATTATTATTATTGCTGTCTGTGATTCTGTGAGCCTGGAGAAAGCAGTGTACACTGTGAGTTTATAAAATGTTCACTTAAATGTGTGATGTGAATAAATAGTGCTCATAAACAGTTGTTTAAATAATTTCCTCTACTGAAATGAGTTGAGGCTTGGACCCGGAAATAGTATTTCTTACATCATGACTTAACAAGCAGATTCTGAAATGTAAAACTTGATGTATAGTATTGTACTTGATCTACTGTGTGATTTGCATTTTGTGTGTGTGATTTTTTTTTTTAATGTAAGGAATAGTACACATTTTGCAAAAATTGAAATAAAGCCAGTGGGGTGAATAATGAAGATCACATTTTATTTAAAGGCACAATGTGTAATTTTCATTGCTAGAACAACAAAAACTGGCTGCAGCTTGATGGTGCTTATAAAGGAAAATACCAACGTTTTTCAATATTTTACTATGTTCTTACCTTAACTTAGACAAATTAATACATACCTATCTTTTTTCAATGCGTGCACTTCATCTTTGCACAGCACGTTGTGAATGTGTTAGCATTTAGCCTAGCCCTCATTCCTTAGGATCCAAACAAGGATAAATTTAGAAGCCACCAAACACTTCCATGTTTTCCCAATTTAAGTGGATAAAAAAATTTAATATTTCGCCATACAATATAGTTCAAATTTTTTATCCACTTAAAAAATTGCCACATTTTAGTTTGTGCCACCATATTTACACATTCACGACACGCTGTTTAAGGATTAAGTGTAACATTGAAAAAAGATAGGTATGTATTAATTTGTCTAAGTTGAGGTAAGAACATAGTAAAATATTGAAAAAAAAAACAGTGGTGTTTTCCTTTTAAAGGGTGTGGACCTATGGGGAGTTAAGGGGGTTGCACACCAGACGCGCAGCTCAGCGTCGCACAGCGCTGCACCGTTCTAAAAAAAGTTAAACACATTGTTTTCTATGAGTATATGCACACCGGCACCGACAGGTGGCGCCTGTCCGCGGCGCCCAGCTACAACTCATGAAGTTGCTCAAATCCCTGTCGCGCTACAGAGCGCCACTCACATAGTTTAACATTAAATAACATCATATTTGTCACAAATCATTAACGATTAACATTGGCTGCTAACGTATATTTTGCATTTTGAAGTATACGCTATCTGACTAAGCTAGCGCTATTTAATGTGCACTTCCGGTGTATGATAACTCAGAGTTGTTCTAGACGCGATGGTGCGCTGAGCTGCGCGTCCGGTGTGCGAAGATAACCTTGAAAAATACATGTAATGGAAATTATGAGCACACAATTAAAAGTGGCGGCATGTTTTTTAAACTGCTAATTCAAACATTGTTGAAAATATTTGTGAAAACTACATGTTAAAAAAATATAATACTGTGCTAGTAGTTTTGGGATATTTTAATGCAAAAATCTTACATATTGTGCCTTTAATTATTCCTTAATTAGAACACAGACATAAGCATTATGTTATTGACACAGTATTTTTTTCTCTACCCAGAAAGTGAAAGTGAGCAGAAGTGAATTGACAGTGGGGCAGACAGTGATCAGCAAGCACAAGAACCTGCGTTACTATAGCTCTCGTGTTACACAAGCAACAGCCCAAACATTTTATGAAGTCATGTTCGACGATGGTTCATTCAGCAATGATACATTCCCTGAAGACATTGTGGTAAATGTTGCTATCACTTCTGTTGATAATAACTATGCTAACTGTACTAATCCATACAAACGAACAAAACACATTTCAGTTTTGTTTTATTAAATATATTTTTATTATTATGCCCTTTATATGTAATATTTAAAAATATAAAATTGCCTTTAACTTACTAAACACATGCATAGCTATTTTTCCCAAGTTATGTGAAGGCTTACAGAGTCTGCCTATACGTTGTCTCTTATAAATGTATGTGAGAACAACATTGTTAGTATTTTAACAATGTTTCTAAGTGAAATCCATTCTCCTTCCCTCTACAGAGCAGAGATTGTGCCCAGCTTGGGCCTCCTGAGGTCGGGGAGGCTGTCCAGGTGAAATGGCCCGATGGACTTTATTATGGAGCCAAGTACCTTGGCTCCAACACTACATATATGTACCAGGTATACAGAAGCACAATATATCCTTTCTGTGACACCCATATAAATATAAAAGTGCTGCTACACCATCTCTTGTGTTGTTGTATGTGCCAGGTGGAATTTGAAGATGGATCTCAAGTATTAGCAAAGAGAGAGGACATTTACACTTTGGATGAAGACCTACCCAAAAAAGTCAAAGCACGTCTGGTGAGTTCTCACTTCATATACTCTTATCTTTTATTACCAAAAGCTACAGTTTGTATTATTTTCATGTTTTGTTAAATTGTTTTTCTGTGTTGTGTGGTGAATGCTTGGTTTGGTCGTATTGGTTGCGTGATTGCGGTTTGCAGTCAACAGCCTCAAGCATGCGTTTCCAGGATGCCTTCTTCACTACACAAGCTGAACGAAAAAGGCGACGCACACCAAATTCCCGGTTCCAGACAGATTACATCGCTCATATTAGCCCTCGAACCTTCGCTAGGGCCTTGGAAACACATAGCAGCAAATACAACTGACTGTTTGCAATTTCGTCATTCAAGATTGTGTATCAGTGAGCCCATGATTTTTAAACGTTGCAGAAATACTGTGGTCTCATATGTCAGGGACAAGAATGTTTTTCTAAATTAGAAGTTTCTCCTGTTATATTCCAGAGGTTTTTCTAGCCTCTAATGGTATTCTGTAGCATTGTAATCTCATAATTGTCCCCAACACTGTTCAGACTAATTTTCCCTGCATGCTTGCTTTGTAAATTATTCGTCTTGTGCCATGCACCATTACTAGTCACTAACACTACAAGCCTTGAGCTTAACAGTATAAATGTCAAAAGTTGCTACTGATGTCCAGCAAAGCACATGTCACCTTTTACTTAAAGCTTTTTTATTTATTTTGGGGTTTATTCTTTCTTTTCTAAGTGGTGCTTAAAGCTGTTGAAAAAATTAAGAGATTTATGTTTGCTTTGTGAACTGTGTGTTGACCTCAGCTGAATAAACACACACTCTTCATATGGATTCACAATTAGAGAAAAACTGAAGAACTGTGTCTTTTTTTCTTTTACAGTTGCAGTTGTTCTAAAGGCCCTATATATAATATTCATCAATACTAAATGAATGCAATTACACTGTGATTTTATAACTTATTTTGAAAAACTGGCAAATATTGTTTACGATTAAATGTATTAAAAGGGGACATATCATGAAAGTCTGACTTTTTCCATGTTTAAGTGCTATAATTGGGTCCCCAGTGCCTCTATCAACCTAGAAAATGTGAAAAAGAACAACCAGGTAACATAGCTTTGGTAAACAATTCTCTGCAAGCATGTGAAAAAATAGGTCATTGAAATTTGGCTCCCCTTGTGATGTCAGAAGGGGATAGTACCATTTAGTGTAGAGATCAACTCGTTTGCATTTAAAAGGACACACCCAAAACAGCACATTTTTGCTCACACCTACAAAGTGGCAATTTTATCATGCTATAATAAATGATCTATATGGTGTTTTGAGCTAAAACTTCAGATACATACTCTGGGCATACCAAATATTTATTTTTAATCTTAAAAAAGTCTTGTGAAATGTCCCCTTTAACATGTGGCATAGGAATGCTATGGCACGTCCAAAAACATCTCTTCTGAATAAGGGTATAAGGCTTTATAAATTCTAAAGTCCCAAGAGGTTTTGGATGTTGTTTTGCCAATAATTGACCATCTTTATGCTAGAAATACATAGCATATGTATTTGCATAGAAGTATTTTCAGATATAAATGAAAAATACTCTGAACCATATGGTTTTCATTTAGATATAACCCCTAGATATGTTTTGTGTGTGTATAGAAAAAATATATACAAAACATGCTGATCCACTTGTTGAAGATTAAGATTTTGGGGGAACTTTCATATCATATGGTATGACGTCCTATTCTCAATCTATAAAAAAATAACACCGTTTTGTTATGCATACATTGTATTTATTTTTTAGAGATTACGTTTACAAATACATTTGTGACACCATGGGATCATGGTAACATGAAAGCATTGATGTGATTAAAATGGTGAAACTCTTGCCGTTGATAAAAATAAAAAGTCAACAAGTCAGTTTGATGGTAGAGACAACATGTATATATATATATACATGTTTACAAAATATATATATATATATATATATATATATATATATATATATATATATATATATATATATATATATATATATATATATATATATATATTGTAAACATGTACAGTACAGAACCACACAGCTATCTTGACCAACCAGGTGCGAGTGCTACTCCTTTCTTGAACGTCCATTGGCTGTTGTTAAGAGGTTGCTATGGGAGATCAAGATGCGTCGGAGTAAAGCACTCTGGGAAGTGTAACGTTTTGAAGCTTTGCACAAGCTACAATGAAGGCAAGTATTTAAAATAAATCTTCTGTGCGTTTAATCGAATTTTAAATTATTTTTAAGTGCATATGTAAAATCGCGAATAACGATTGTTAGCATGCTTTACAGGAGCATAGCATTAGCATGATGGCTAGTTAGCGCAGAACATGTCTTATCTATGAAAATAATGCATGTAACGTTAACTTAAATAAATCGACAAGTGTAACGTGATGCTACCTTATCGATATGTTATGACTGCGATTTATCTATCAGCTGTAATATTTCCCCCCTTGTCATCTTTTAGCGTGTTTTCACGCTCTCAGAAAAGTCGTGGTCGGGCTCATGTTTGCTGTACAAATGGCAGAAAACAGTTGGCAACTATCTTGCAGTTGCTGGGTGAGGATTTAATGGATTCTTAGATTTGTTTTTATTTCATATTTTGGAAAGTCTGGGTGAACTGGTAACGTTATGTATGTTCTGTCTTAAATTGACACAGCCCGGACAATGTTGTACAAATCTTTGATCGGCATGGGCAGAAGGTGAACGAATTAAAACTCCCAGGGTAAGCAAATGCAGACATATACAGCACACCGAGTTTGTTAAATAAAGTCAAGACGTAAAGCTTCAAGTTTAGTTCAGATTTTTGTCATTTTGAGTATTTTCCAGGTAAATGTTTTCTGTTTCATGTCCATATTGGGTTTTTGTGTATGCAGAAGCTGCATTTCTCTTGATTGGGATAAAGATGGTGATATCTTGGCTGTAATTGCTGAAAAGTCCAGTTCTATTTATTTGTGGGATGCCAATGTCAACAAAACCTCACAGCTGGACAGTGGCATGAGGTGAGAAAAGGAGTATGTGTGTATTATAAGGTGACTTACTGAACATTTGTGTTTCAGATCATACCTCTATTGTTTGCTGTATTTGTGGTTTCCACAGAGATCAGATGTCGTTTTTGCTCTGGTCCAAAACTGGGCCTCTATTGGCTGTTGGCACATCTAAAGGAAACCTACTTATTTACAACCAGCAAACTTCACGAAAAATTCCTGTGCTGGGTAAAGCCATGCCACCTGTATTGCTTTGAAATATATGTTAAAAGTTTAATACAAATTGTGTTGAATTTCTTTATTTTATAAAAGTACATCATGCATTTATATGTGTAGGTAAGCACACAAAGAAAATCACATGTGGCTGCTGGAGCTCTCAGAACCTTCTGGCTTTAGGCAGTGAAGACCGCAGCATAACAGTCAGCAACCATGAGGGAGACACAATTCGACAGGTACGTTTTGGGAGACAGTCCCTGTATTGTCATACCATATGCATTGTATCTGTTAATGCAGATTCTGGAAAATCAATAAAAGTTTAAAATCAATCTAGCTCATCGTCAGTCTCTTTTTTTTTTTTTTTTTTTTCAGACTTCTGTAAGAGCAGACCCTGCAGATGTTCAATTCTCAGTGATGAAAACAGATGAGCGATCATCAGGAGAAAGCACTGTATGTTAACATACATTTACCTTCACCACTTTCTAATAAATATGGATGGCAACACACACAAAACATTATCCCACTATCTCATGATTGCCTATAAAACACAGACATTTGATGCAAAAATTTAGATTTTTAGTTGCTTTAGTTTATTTTCATGCTTTGCTTTAGTTGCTTTAGTCTTATTTTAGTCTTATTCTTGAATTTTAAAGCAATACTTCTGCATCAAAATTACCACATGATTTACTTACCCTCAAGCAATACAAGATACATATGTCCATCATCTTTCAGACTAACACATTTTAAGTTATTTTAGTAAATGCCCTTTCTTTTCCAAGATTATAATAGAATAAAACAGGGATCAGGGAACAACTTATGACTTTAAAGCCACAGAAAGTGCATAGATGCTTCACAGAAGTAATCCACATGGCTCCAAGGGATTAATTAAGGTCATTTGTGGGTAATCAGTGTGATATTGTAAGAAAAATATCCATATTTTAAACGTAATAAACTGTAACTAATAACTAGCTTAGCGGGTTACAACGCCATCTCAAACTCGCGTGATACACGGGAGTCACTGCGCAACGTACCCCATGAAAACGAACTCTTACTGCGCTTAAACTCCAAGATGGCATTCAAGATGCCTATATTGAAAATTCTAAAGAATGAAATGCTTAACAAACAGAAGTAAATCATTTAATTTAATGTAAATGAATAGATTAGAATTACTAACAAATAAATAAAAGCTTGGCATCAGTGCAAACACAGTGAAACCAACATTATAAAACAAGTAGTTCCAACTCTTAATTCTGATTGAATGAGCCACAAATGGAGCCCTAATATAATAACCTCCTATTGACTATAGCCTCACCTGTGACTGCACATTTTGTCTTACTTCTATATTAATAAATACTATATTGAGCAACCTGGCACGGATGCATCTTAAAGGCGGGGTGTATGGTTTTTGAAAAACACTTTGAAAAAGGGAGTTGGGCTGAGTACTTAACACACTTGTAGCCAATCAGCAGTAAGGATGATGCATGTCGACTAACCGACATCGTTGCCTGGGTTGCATATGTGTGGGACGGATCTATCAAAAGAAGGTCCAGATTCTATTGGGGTAGGGGCGTGTTTGTTTAGATGATTTTAAATATCAGCATTGGCTTTCAGAGATCATGCCTTTAAGTAATACAGATCGTCTGTTTTACCTTTTAACTTGCAGGTAAGTGTGGCTTTGGGCAAGAAGACCTTGTTTCTGTTCAACCTGAATGATCCTGATAACCCTATAGAACTGGCTTTTCAGCAGCGCTATGGCAATATTATCTCCTACCGCTGGTATATGCAGACACTCACAGATGTATCTAAGTATGACAATCTTAGTTTTTATGTACTGAACATATTCTTCTCACTATAGGTATGGGGATGGCTATATAATGATTGGATTTTCACATGGTTATTTTGTGGTAATTTCCACACATATCCGTGAGATTGGCCAAGAGCTGTTTCAAGCCCATAATCACAAGGACAGTCTGACCAGCATCGCCATCTCACAGTCGCTAAATAAGGCAGCATCCTGTGGGGACAACTGGTCAGTGTTTGTTAATGCATGTGTATCTTATTTGCATGAATGTTATCGTAAGATTTGTATGACTAAATGTAAAACAGTAGTATTATGGTACAGGGATGGGCTTGCCTTGAAATTTATCCTCAGATTGGCCCGTTTAAAGAGACACTGCTTTTTTGAAAATATGCTCATTTTCCTGCTCCCCTAGAGTTAAACAATTGATTTTTACTGTTTTGGAATCCATTCAGCTGATCTCCGGTTCTGGCGCTAGCACTTTTAGCATAGCTTAGCATAATCCATTTAAATCTGATTAGACCATTAGCATCGCGCTAAAAATAACCAAAGAGTTTCGATATGTTTCCTATTTAAAACTTGACTCTTCTGTTGTTACATTGTGTACCAAGAACAACGAAAAATTTAAAGTTGCGATTTTTTTTTTTTAGGCAGATATGGCTAGGTACTATACTCTCATTCTGGCATAATAATCAAGGACTTTGCTGCTGTAAAATGGCTGCAGCAGGCGTAGTTATAATACGCACTGCCCAAAAATAGTCCCCTTGGTTACATTCAATAGCAGGGGACTGATTTTAGCCACTGGGTAATATCATTGCGCCTGCTGCAGCCGTGGTATGGCACCAAAGTCTTTGATTGGAATGAGAGTATAGTTCCTAGCCATATCTGCCTAGAAAATCGCAACTTTAATTTTCCATCAGTGTTCGTACACAATGTAACTACAGAATAGACTAGTTTTAAATAGGAAACATCCCAGCAAGCAATTTGGGCTAAAACCAGGCTAAATTTGGGCTGTCAGTGAAAATCTAACAGACGTCTACCATAGCCCAAGAGTAGACGATACGTATAATTTTAAAACAAATGAAAGCAAACCCCTTGAACACCTGTTGACTTTGCCTACATGTTGGAATATCATATATCTTCAAGTTATTTTGGCAAAAATGGCATGTAACCAAATTCAAGGCTATTTAGGGTAGAAGTGGGTTACTCATAGCCGGTCTATATTGGGTCTATAGTTAGCCGTCATTTCAAAGTCTTGGTTTTTGCTTGTTGGGATATTGAAACTCTTTGGTTATTTTTTTATGCAATGCTAATGGTCTAATCAGATTCAATGGATTATGCTAAGCTATGCTAAAAGTGCTAGCGCCAGACCCGGAGATCAGCTGAATGGATTCCATAGCGGTAAAAATCAAATGTTTGATTGAACAATAAGAATATTTTCAAAAAAAGTGGAGTGTCCCTTTAAGCCATATTTGGCGGATTCAATTACCTTTAGTACAGTTAACCACTAGGGATAGTGCCTAAACTAAGTATCACCCAAAATGAAAAATGAAATGTCCAAGTGGGTAACTTTGTGAGTCCATCTCTGGTGTAAGCTATTATATCTAGAACAATTTATCTATATATGAGCATGTGAGAGAATGTTGCTTTATGTCTCTATCAGTATAAAGATACATGACCTGACTGATCTGAAGGAGATGTATGCTATAGTCAGTCTGGATGAGGAGACTAAAGGTATTACATCATCATGGATGTAAATGGATTTCATAAAAAGCATTTGTTCTCAATGAAGTGTGCAGTTAATGCCTAGTGTGTCTCTCTAAGGTCTTGATCAGATGTGTTGGACTGATGACGGGCAGCTGTTAGCTGTGTCCTCTCAGCAGGGCACCTTGCACGTCTTTCTCACAAAATTGCCCATTCTGGGAGACAGCAGTGGCACGAGAATCGCCTATTTGACATCCCTGCTGGAGGTTACAGTTGCCAACCAGGTGGAAGGGGTAGGGTAACACAAATATGCACTTATTTCACATGGATATACTCTCTCTTGACTTAGCAACACACAATCCTTTAATGGTCAAGCACACTCTTAAAATGTAAAAATGTAGCTTACATTAATTCTTTAGATCCTGTTTTATCTCAGGAATCTCCTGTTGCTATAGCTGTGGAGGTGGAACCTAGTTTCATCGCTGTGGGACCGTATCACGTTGCTGTGGGCATGAATAACAGAGCATGGTTTTATGTATTAGGAGACAATGGTGAGTTAAAAAATGTATAACGTATGTTAGATTGATTCTGGGAGGAATCAAAGGAAACAGATGTAAATAACTTCTAGATCCTAAGGGCCTTGTTTGCATGTCTTTGTGTATTTCAGGAGTGGAGCGTGTAAAGGACACTGAGTATTTAGGGACAGTGGCCAGTATGTGTCTGAACTGTGACTATGCCGCAGCCCTGTTTGAGGGGAAAGTCCAGTTGCATGTGGTATGAAGTTTTGAACATGTAGTTGTCAGCTTTTTCTACAAATTTTGAACATTTTCTGATTAATGTTTGTGTTTGTATGAAAGATTGATGGAGATGAACAGGTTGTTCAGGAGGACAGACAGACAAAACTGTTTCCAGAACCCGATCAGAAATACCGCATCCTCTGTCATGCGCTCACCACTGAGTTTCTGTATTATGGGACTGATGTGAGTCATATTAAAACATAATGATCTTTATTTTATTCTCAGTCTACTTTCTTAATTACAATTGTGTAACCAAAAAATTGGTTTATCTCAGTTTAGTTATGTAAGATACAATTGGCCATGTGGTAGCCTACTTTCCCTAATAGTGTTTTAATGAAAATATATCTGTAATGTTTTTATAATGAAGTAACGGTTTATGAAAGCAATAAAGCACTGGGGGACGTTCTATATTGTAAATATAGATTAAAGGAGTTTCAGGAGATTATATTTACTGTCATGTTCTGATAGCTTCTCTTTCCTTTGTTCTGTAGACTGGTTTGATTCAATGTTTCTATTTAGAGGACTGGCAGAGTGTGAATGAGCACCGGCACACAGTGGGTATACGCAAAATCTTTCCTGACCCCAATGGAACCCGCCTCGTCTTTATTGATGAAAAGAGTGACGGCTTTTTATACTGCCCGGTAATACTGCATCATGTGGGGATAAAATACAGTTTTTCTGATCATTTTTTAAAATTAATATTTATTAGAGGTGCACCAATAAAATCAGTATCTGCATTTTTTTTTTCACTATAAGACATCAGTTAATTGTTTAAACAGCCGATGATCAGGGTAGATTATATCATGGCAATCAAAAGGGGTCAGAAGTCACTATCGATACCTATTGGTAGGGCTGTAACTATATATCGCGTGTCCCATTAAAAAGACCTGTCTAAAATCGATTCTGCATCACAAGGCTGCGATTCTGTGTTTGATGCGCTGCTTGTGCGTGTACTATGGCGCTTTGGTCAGTAGGAAGTCCTTATCAATCTAAAATCATTATGAGTCGGAGTCGTTTATAACGTGCATTTAAAAAAGCAACGCTCGTTAAACAAAATCATTAAAAATATTCTTTATTATCATGAAAATACCTGAAACAATCTGAAGAACGGCAATATAAATATTCTTCTAGACATTTCCTGGAATAGGGTTTGCAATGCTACTTCTTCTGTGGCACAATTGGAGTTTCTGCACAAGAACGTCCTCTGGCTTTTGGATGTGGCGGCATTTCACCGTAATTCATTCAAATTCATTCACTGAGAAAACGCGCATTTGCATGATAAACCGTTACAGTAATCGAATATCAGTATCGGGACAGAAATTTGTATTGGTGCATCCCTATTATTAATTATACTTTTATGTCTATATACTTTTTTTATTTTTTTATTATATGTTTGTTTTGGTCATTTACAGCTTGTCTTCTAATGATACGCATTAATTTCAAAATAAATGTACGGTATATTATTTTATATTGGTTACATTAGAGTCCCTTTGAAATCAAAACTGACAATTCATATTTTTTAGTGAAATATATTGCAGTGTTTATTATCAGTGGTGGCTCGTGACTGCTCATCCGAGGGCCGCTAATTCAAAATAAGTGTTCGGAGTGTCGGGTGTGGTTCCTTTTTTCAAAATATGTGTTCTGTATGTCGAGAGATCCTGTGTGCATCATGTGTTTTGTCAAAATAAGTGCCTGCTGCACACGTGTCAAAACCGTATATGTCTTCATAAACTTTAATCAAAATCTGAAAATGTACTTCCACCCTCTTGTTGCGATCATTTTCTAATTATGTCAGCTAGACCGCTTGAGCTGGAACATTCGTTAACCCCGCCCCCTCTAACCATCAGTCTGCTAAGAGTTCTATTTCTGAATGAAATGCCACTTTTCAATATCCAATCAATTCACAGTGGAAAACACAAGCCACGCCTGCAATTTTCCTCATATGGTATTCCGTTTCACTCAGAAATACGTCACAACAGGGAAGTAAACTCGATTGCGACTTCTGTTTCACGGGGACTTTAAATTAAGCAAAGTTTTTCTTGTAGGTGAATGATTCGCTCTTTGAGATCCCAGACTTCTCTCCTGCCATTAGAGGGGTACTGTGGGAAAACTGGATCAGCAGTAAGGGTGTGTTTGCGGCATTTGAGGAGGACAAAGTCTACACGTATGCCTTCCACAAAGACACAATACAAGGTGAAAATTAAATATTAATTCTGTTTCCTTAATGGTTCTGTGAAAGATTCTTTTAGTAATTTTGAAAATGAAAGGATGAATAGGGTTTAAAAATAGCCTGTCCAATGATGAGATAATAACTTCAACTGAACAGTAATGAAACCGGCTACTCATTTACAGTATAGAAGGGTCTGCTAAATAAATAAGTAAATGTAAAGTGTTTTATCTGCTCTGCTCTAATATCCTACTTTAAAATTTTATTTTTCTGTGAGCCGTGCCATGTGTCCCATATTACCATGCTGGAAAAGATATTGAAATCAAACAATGATAACAATGAAATGGAACGTTTTTCTGATTTCTATCTATAATCCTCATTGCTGATACATTTTGTGTTGTTTCGTAAGGGTCCAAAGTGATTCTGGTGGGTGCCACCAAGTTGCCATTTTCCCATAAGCCCTTGCTGCTGTACAATGGAGAGTTGACTTGTCAAACCCAGAGTGGGAAAATTAACACTGTGCTTTTGAACACACACGCCTTCCTTAACATCCCTCTCGGTGATACCAGCAAAGAAAAACTCCAAGCTTTACTGAAACAGGCCATCATGCTCAAAAGGTATTTTTACAAGGCCATTTTATGCTAGGTTAGTTTCATTTCGTTTTTAAAGTATCTACATTTAGCCATATAACACTGCTGAAAAGACCAGCTTAGACCACCATGAATTTTCATGCTGGTTTGCGTTGGTTAATGCTTGTTTGGTGCTACTGGATCATTATAGGAATGCTGTTCCCCAGCAAAACATTCATGTCAACCTGCTTGTTTTTTTGGTATAGCTTGTTAACCAATGATCTCATACGGAGTAATTTAGGAAGTTAGGAAGAAAAAACATAAAACAACATCCTGAGGACCATCATCCATAACACATCATATTGTGAAAAGTTATCTAAAGTCATTTTTTTGAAATTTACTGCATAAAATAATCATAATGTAAAGAACATTTTGTAAATTACATTCTTGATATCTTTAATATTGACCGAGGCAATGTCAAACATTGAAATTAAAGTGAAATCAATAAGTGAAATCAAACATTTATGTTCTTAAAGGGATAGTTCGGCCAAAAATGATATTAAAGCCATGATTTACTCACCCCCAAGCTGTCCGAGTTGCATGTCCATCGTTTTTCAGACAAACACATTTTCGGATATTTTAGAAAATGTTTTAGATCTTTCAGTTGATTAAATGTGCGTTCACCCATAGTCCACGACCTTCAAGTCCAAAAAAAAGTGCGTCCATCCTTCACAAATTAAATCCAAACGGCTCCAGGATGATAAACAAAGGTCTTCTGAGGGCAATCCGCGCGGTGTTGTTGTAGAAATATCCATATTTAAAACTTTATTAACGAAAATAAATACCTTGCGGTAGCGCTGCCATCTTAGTCGCGTGCGCAATCAGGATGAGAGCTTACACAGCCTACGGAGGCTACTCTTCACTAAGAAAGTGCGTACACTACGCTAATACTCTCTCCTGAATACAGAGGAGTCTAAGATGGCGGCGCTACCGGAAGGTATTTATTTTTGTTAATAAAGTTTTAAATATGGATATTTCTACAACAACACCGTGCAGATTACCCTCAGAAGACCTTTGTTTATCATCCTGAAGACGTTTGGATTTAATTTGTGAAGGATGGACGCATTTTTTTGGACTTGAAGGTCGTGGACTATGAGTGGAGCCCGTAACATTACATTTAATCAACTGAAAGATCTAAAACATTTTCTAAAATATCCGAAAATGTGTTTGTCTGGAAAACGATGGACATATGCAACTCGGACAGCTTGGGGGTGAGTAAATCATGGGTTTAATATCATTTTTGGCCGAACTATCCCTTTAATCTCAGCCTAAATGCACTTTTTAAACAACTGGTGTTATAGCATCTAATTGTAACCACTTCATGTCTTCAACAAGGTTCATATGTTGTATATGTGCGTGTAGGTTCTCTGATGCGTGGGATATATGTAAAGCTCTGAACAGTGCTGAAGAATGGGGTGAGCTGGGCAGGGCGTGTCTGCACCACATGGAGGTGGAGCTGGCCATCAGGGTGTACCGCATGATGGGAAACGTTGGCATGGTCATGTCCATTGAGGACATCAAGGTATGACCGCATGTCATTTTGTGTGTGTTTGTGTGGGACAGTGGGGTAGATTGTGCTGGCATATAAATCAAACCATTATTTTTATCACATGGCCACAGATGTGTGGAGTGAATGCCATGTATCCTGTATAGCTGTCTTTTATTTACAGGCAGGTTGAACACTTGCTATCTAAATATAGGCAGTATTATTACAAATATTATTACAGATTCTAATGCAAACTGAACTTGGTTTTACTACATTCACATATTCAGACTTTGAGTACATAATATTTTCCTAGTTTATAAAAATTAGTTTGAAAAGTTTTTCTTTATTACGGTTTTTTTTTACTGTTATGAGAAATCCTTCATATATTCCCAAAAAAATTCAACTTGGTTTTTACATGAAGTTACATGAAGTGCATTACCTTTTTTAAATATAAGAGCTAAACAAGTGAGGCCTTTAATATTGCTGTACTTTTGTACTGTACTTTTCCATGAATCCCTATCTGTCTCCATAGGGAATAGAAGATCAGAATTTATTGGCTGGTCATTTGGCCATGTTCTGCAATGACTTTAACCGAGCCCAAGACCTCTATCTCTCTTCTTCATATCCTATGGCAGCCCTAGAGGTAAAATAGGCACATACTTACTGTAAACATCCACGAGTACATGTTTGCATCCAAATATACCTTAGACTTCCAAAGTGTAAGCTGTGCCTACTGTAACAGTTGTGTTGTTGTGTGTAGATGAGAAGGGACCTGCAGCACTGGGACAGTGCATTACAGCTGGCTAAAAGACTTGACCCTGAAGAAATCCCTTTTATTTCTAGAGAATATGCCATACAGCTGGAGTTTGTGTGAGTCAACCTGTTCCACAGCCACATCACATGCATGCTCATGCACATTAAGGGGGCTTATACACAGTGGGGGCCGGTGACTTCTTTTTTCGAGGGCGCTCGATGCGAATGTATGTAGCCCGTCATGTGTGTGGTTCCGTTTTTTAAAATATGTGTTCTGCACTTTGAGAGATCCTGTGTGCATCACCTGTCATGTCAAAATAAGTGCCTGCGGCAGATGCATCTAAAGAGGATAAAAGAGACCCTCCCGTTTGCCAGATACTCACATAATCTCATGCGTAATCAAGAGTTTAGTGATAAGGGAGTGTCTTGCGTGTATTTTGTGAACGTGAGCGTCTCTTTTATCATAAACAGTTTTGACGTGTGTGCAGCAGGCACTTATTTTGACAAATGATGCCCAAAGGATCTCTCGACACGCAAAACACATATTTTAGAAAAGGAAACCACACACGTGACACTCTGAAAACTTATTTTGAATTAGCGCCCCTCAG
Source organism: Paramisgurnus dabryanus (assembly GCF_030506205.2). Classification (NCBI taxonomy): domain Eukaryota; kingdom Metazoa; phylum Chordata; class Actinopteri; order Cypriniformes; family Cobitidae; genus Paramisgurnus; species Paramisgurnus dabryanus. The sequence continues at coordinate 42,007,978 of NC_133340.1, read as the reverse complement.
ATGAGCAGTCACGAGCCGCCACTTCTTATACACCAAACATTTAAAGGGATAGTTCAGCCAGAAATGATATTAAACCTGTGATCTACTCACCCCGAAACCGTCCGAGATGCATATGTCCATCATTTTTCAGACAAACACATGTTCAGTTATTTTAGAAAATGTTTTTTTATCTTTCAGCTGCTAAACAGTAAAGTTACGGGGTCCACGTCCTTCAAGTCCAAAAAATTTTCATATATCCTTCCCCAAAGGCCTTCTGAGGGTCATCCATGCGGTGTTGTTGCAGAAATATCCATATTTAAAACTTTATAAATGAAAATAACTACCTTCCGGTAGTGCCCCCATCTTAGACTCCTCTGTATTCATGAGAGAGTATTAGCGTAGTGTACGCACTTTTCTTAGTGACGTATGACAAATTCGGAGGGCGGGGGCGCAGAGCAGCAGCAAAAAAAACCTCCGTAAGCTGCGTAAAGCTCTCATCTTGTATGCGGACGCGACTAAGATTGCATTGTGGAGCCGTTTGGATTTATTTTGTGAAGGATGGATGCACATTTTTTGGACTTGAAGGACATGGACCCCATAACTTCACATTTGATTAACTTAAAGATCTAAAACATTTTCTAAAATATGATGGACATATGCATCTCGGACAGCTTCAGGGTGAGTAAATCATGGGTTTAATATCGTTTTTTGCTGAACTATACCTTTAACCGCGGCTGAAAATGGCAGGCGGACACCGACTGTGGGCATTTGCTAGTGATGAGTACGTTTTCTAAAATAGTTATTCATGCTGGCGCAAATGACACCAGATTCCGCCTGTCGGAGATCACCAAAGATACTATGAAAGAGGTGTGTGAAATTGCAAAAACAATGTCAGATAATGTTATATGCTCTGGTCCCCTCCCTGCCTACCGGGGTGATGAAACTTATAGCAGATTAGTGTCTCTTCACCGCTGGATGTCAAAATGGTGCCCTCAGCATAACGTAGGGTTTATAGACTGGTCTACTGGCTGTTCTTCAACGTGATATCCAGCTGATGCCTGACCAATGACCACCGGCAGAACCCGCTTAATCTCCACTTAATCTCCTTCCGTTTCAATGTGTATATATATATGTATGTATGTGTATATATATATATATATCTCTCCCAATGGTTTTCTCCTCCTAGGACTTTTTTTACTTCCCCGGCTTAAAATCCGGGGTTTTTTTTCTCCTAGGGGGTTTTTCAACCCGGGGAGGCAGCCATTTTGGGCTTAACTTCTATACGTTACATTAGTAATACGTTTGCTTATAATGTTGATTTATAGCCGCAGCAAATTTAGCTGCTTGTGCTATCGTGTATTACGTTGTGCTATCTGTCGTTCTTCTGTGCTTTTCACTGCTTCTATTAATGTAAAGCTGCTTTGATACAATTACCAAATTGTGAAAAGCGCTATATAAATAAAATTGAATTGAATTGAATTGATACTTCTGTTCTGTTTATCAGTCATTGGTTGTTGTGGTATTTGTCCCATCCCTACTCCATTGCGATTGGATGGCTGAGTGAAAAAATGACATTGATGAGTTGAGCGTTTTACTCAAAGTTAAACATTTGTCAACTCTGGGCACTCAGCCCTGGATGGACAAAACCCACCAGCTGCTGGTGTTTTTGAAAAGTGCGGTGCTTCCATTGGAAACAATTAGTGGTGTGAACAAGAATGATTCGCTCACCTAAAAGATTAATTCAAAAAGAACAATTCATTCAAGAACATAACATGACTAGAAGAAATTGGAAACATATGCCGTCCACAGGCGTAAATGCCCCCTTATTGTTTCACATTTTTAAGGGTTGGTTCAGTCCAGAATGTTGATGCAATACAGTGTTTATGGGGCGCTCATGTCTGGACCAATGTGGCGGCACCTGTAAATTAATGTACATATTAACAATTTAACATTCAACAATGCAATATGTAAAAATGGCTGTAGTACTTCATACGGAGTTTGTGAACAAATATGGGTCAGATGACAATGACAACTTGGCGAATTGTGTGTCTGAAATGTTTTCATTACTGTACCCTATAGCCTACTATATAAAACATACTGTTTAAGTATGTTTGGTTAGTGTTGGAGCTAAATACTAGAGGACCATGGCTCTACATGGGTCGAAATTGACTTCCTTGCCCTGGTAAGTGTTGCTAGTAGTTTAATATGCTGTTATGTCACCCTCTAGTGGAGATTATGCGAATGCACTGGCTCACTATGAGAAAGGAATAACAGGAAACAACAAGGTGAGTGTAATTTTCGTTTATTAATAGTGATCAATTTTAAATTAGTAATTCTTTTTGTGATTCATATAACTTTTGAAAGTGTATGAAAACTTTGTGTAATTTAAATGTAGCCCCTAACCCTTTTTAAGCACATATGCAGTAGGTCCTGATACACGTGTATGTGTAGTTCCAGGATCATGAGGAGAGCTGTCTGGCAGGTGTGGCTCGTATGTCCATTCGTATGGGTGACATTCGCAGGGGTGCCAATCAGGCCATCAAACACCCCAGCATATCTCTGAAGAAAGAGTGTGGAGCCATTCTGGAGAGCATGAAGGTGTGTGTGTATGTCTTTGTGTTCATTCATATCTATTTTTTGCTTTGGTGATACACTCCAAACTTTTATTGCCTACTTGTTTATGTATGCAGCAATATTCAGAAGCTGCTCAGCTGTATGAGAAAGGCCAGTACTATGACAAAGCTGCCTCTGTCTACATACGCTGCAAAAACTGGTATGCTTCACACCTCAACAGTAACCAAAATCATATATCACAGAAACTAACCTGATTTGTAACTAAACATAGACCTTGAACTTCCTCATGGCAGGGCAAAGGTGGGGGAGCTACTGCCTCACGTGACCTCCCCAAAGATTCACCTACAGTATGCTAAGGCAAAGGAGGTTGATGGCAAGTATGTATCACACACAAAACAAATATCTTATAGCTCAAGTGGTAGAGCATTTTTATAACAATGCTCAGTCATGAGTTTCATTACCTAGAAATGCCAGAATAAATCAAACATATACCTCAAATGCACTGTATGTCACATTGCATAAAAGTATCTGGCTGCCTAAAATGGGCTTAGGGTGTTTACTGCCCTGAAACCATCAAGGCCCTTAAAAAGTCAAGTTACAGGTCATAGGCTATCAATTATCCCTTGGATCACACTGAAAACTACAATATGTATATGTCTAGGTATAAAGAGGCTGTGATGGCATATGAAAGTGCTCGAGACTGGGACAATGTAATTCGGATCCTACTGGAGCACCTTAACAACCCTGAGGAAGCTGTCCGCATTGTCCGAGAAACTCAGTCTATCGAAGGAGCCAAGATGGTGGCCAGGTCAGTAAGAATCTCCTGATCATCTGTTCATGAATTTTGAACCTTTCTTCTAAAAATTTGTAACTACTGTATTGGTGAGTTGTTAGGGAATCGTGCATTATAAAGCATGACACTGATCTGCCGGAGAGAAACCACCCTTAAAGGGGAATTCCGCCTTGAAATGATCCTAGGGTTAATAACAAACGTGTACCGAGTTCGACCGTTCACTGGAGTTTGTTTTCATGTTAGTCTAACGTGACCAGTGTTATTGCTAAACGCAAATTAGCATGTTATGGTAGCCTTCGGGGCATCACTGCATTAAAAACGAAATCGCTATGTCTATACTACTAATAATGCTCAAAATAACCCCACACTTACACTGTAGCACAATGAGGGTCTCTATATGTAAACCGAAGCATTGAGAACTTTGCAAGTGTACAGGCAGTTTATTAAAAATAAACACTTACCGTTCACGTCTGGATCACATATCCATGCGGGCGCCATCTTGGGAAAACTAAACTCTCGCGTGAAACGTTGTTGCCCGTTGTTGTGGAACAGGTGTTGTGCTTTCACGCGAGAGTTCAGTTTTCCCAAGATGGCGCCCGCATGGATATTTGATCCAGACGTGAACGGTAAGTGTTCCTTTTTAATAAACTGCCTGTACACTTGCAAAGTTCTCAATGCTTCGGTTTACATATAGAGACCCTCATTGTGCTACAGTGTAAGTGTGGTGTTATTTTGAGCATTATTAGTAGTATAGACATAGCGATTTCGTTTTTAATGCAGTGATGCCCCGAAGGCTACCATAACATGCTAATTTGCGTTTAGCAATAACACTGGTCACGTTAGACTAACATGAAAACAAACTCCAGTGAACGGTCGAACTCGGTACACGTTTGTTATTAACCCTAGGATCATTTCAAGGCGGAATTCCCCTTTAAGCCCTGGGCATAATCTATTTTTTTACACATACATCGATGAATGAGTAGCTTTGCGAAGCATAGTTTATTTGACTCGTTCATGGAACTCAGACCTTCGACGCATGTGCATTGCGACAAAATGCAATGCATCTCATGGGCTACATACTACATACTCCTGTACCACATGCGCGACCTACACGTACAATGTATGAGGTTTCAAAAATCTGGTGCTGCCATACTCATAGCTGTAGGCTCCGCACCCAGGTCTCACCTCCTCTGGACTAAATCCTTCTATTGACCTATGGCAAAGCCACACCCCCAAACGCAATAAGCCAATCACAGTGCGCATAGCAACTCAAACATTCTTTCCTTCCATGTCCATTGAAATGCATTGCAGTTAGTCAGTTTTCATTCGTTTTTATATGTTTTTTCTTGTCATTTTAAGTTTAAGTATGAGAGGTACATGCAACTCTGACACTAGGTATCCCGAAAGGCTGGGCGACGGTGTGTATTTTTAACCCTTTCCCAAGCCACATCTCAACCGAGATGAGTGTCTGCTTAATCCAGATTGAGTTATGCTGTAGACCACAACACCAACTAAACGTGGATAAATTAAACAGGGATGTCTACATCTTTTCTAAGCTAAGTCAACAACGTATTTGAACGTTATCTTTAACATCTCTAACGTAACTTTAGCCTAACCTTAGAAAACATTAACGTTAGCTTCTAGCTGCGTTGTACATCATGTCACTTAGCTTCATTAACATAATCTGTAAATAACCGAGATAACAAATGTTATTTGTAATAGCAATGTTGTGCTGAATGATTTGTGTAAATACAGTAGCACCAAACTAACAGAGAGGTAACTTACTCTTGGTATAGATGGTAAAAAGGTTCGTCCTGGAAACGTATGCTGAAGCTTTTCATCAAACTTCTCAACAATAAAATTATTAATAAAACCCTCCAATGAATAGTTAAGGCCCTTTTGGTAACTTTGGTAACTTTGATACTCTATCTCCAAAAATTATCAATTGCCTTCTGTGAAATGTCTCCTACTGTGACAGCTGCCATAGCGCCTGTCACCGTATGTTTATTGAGTGAGTGGAGGGGGCGTGGCTTATCCATAGGTCAATTGCAATCCCCTTTACTTCAGAATGACCATAAATGACAATTTATTTTGAGTTTTTGGATGTTTCCTAATCAAACATTTCATGTACTTTTATTTTAAAAAACGCCTCTCTGAAATCCGATGCCATACCTCTCACCACTATGTTGTATGACTTTAGGTTTTTCCTGGCTTTAAGTGATTATGGTTCAGCGATCCAGTTCCTGGTTTTGTCGCGTTGTAGTGATGAAGCGTTTCAGCTCGCTCAGCATCACGGTCAGATGGAGATCTATGCTGACATCATTGGTAAGATCATCCTATGCTTGGATCATTGCTATTGTGTAATACATTTTCATGTTCTGATTGTGTATATATATGGCGGGCTGTGTATTTTACCATACAATACGGCGGAACGATATGGATGCCTCCTTGGACTTACCCGTTCAATGTTAGTAAAGGGAAGAAATTCTAAGCTTACAAAGAAAAGTCTGATCACTGGCAGAGGTCATTTGACACCAACGAGGACATATTTATGAATAAAAACATTGATTTTGATTTATAAAACACTTAAAATCCTACTTATTGCCCCTTTACAATTTGTGTTCATCAGAACAAAGACATTTATAAAGGTTTGTAACAACATGAGAATGTGAAAATGATATTAGAATTTTCATTTTTTTTGGGTAAACTATCCCTTTAACCTAAGGAAACAGAATTTTTACAGAATTTAACTACTGTTTGTTAAAAAAAAATTCTATTTTTCCGGCCACTTCCAAGGTAAAAAAAATTATTCAAATGTTAAAAGCAAAACATTTTGGGTACTATTTTTTTTTAGTTGGTAATAACCCATGGGGTTTCTCTCATGTACTCAATAAGTTGTGCATTCTGTTAGTTCATTAATTAAAGTGAAGTGATAAAATATTTTTGGATAACAACTCACATCTCCACTAGCATCAACAGAGCATTGCATTAGCAGCGCAGAGTTCATGGGTTCAGTTCCAAACAAACATACTGATTAAATTTATACTTTGAATGCAAATGAGAAAATGTAATCGAAAGTTGATAACTCTTAAATCCTCACTGTGAAATGACTTAGCTCCTTATTTTCATCCTCTAGGTTCAGATGCAACAACAGAAGACTATCAGAGCATAGCGCTTTATTTCGAGGGAGAGAAGAACCATCTTCAGGCTGGGAAGTTTTTTCAGAAGTGTGGCCAGTACAGCAGGGTACGAGACTCTCACTTACTCATTTCCCTCTGCCCTTTGCCTGAGTGCGGTCTAATCATTTTTGTCACACTTGGTTGCCCCTCTCTATTTACTCATTATCTCCAGAGGGATTTTTTACACAACTGACTGCGCTCATTACTTGTCATTAAAGCTTATTAATAGATGCATTCTCTCTCACTCTCTCTCTCTTTATCTGTCTGTCCACACAGGCCCTGAAACACTTTTTGAAATGCCCTAACTCTGATGATAGTTTGGCTGTAGAGATGGCCATTGAGACAGTAAGTACAGCTGGGGAATAACTAATTCAATCTTAGCTGATAGGATTCTTGAAGAATAGGGATTCATTATAAACAGATGACCACTGAGTCATTTAGTATTCTGATTCAGTTTTTGTTATCAGCATTGATTGATATTTATAAAACGTGATAATAGAAGGGTTCACTATTGCAATTAAAACAGTACAGTACGATATATATATTTATATATATATATTTGTTGGAGATAGGGAAGCAGGATCGGCAAAGGACTCCAGAGTCGAACTCGGGTTGTCGGGAACACACTGGCGCAATGTGTCGGTGCTAGGGTGACCAGATGAGATTGGCTGAAATTTGGGACGGGGGGGGCAGCCGTTAAGGGGGGGGGGTCATCAAATAATAGTTTTATTTATTTATTTTATTTAATAAAAGATAATGAATTTCAAACTAAACCAATCATATTAATATAAGTACATATGCATATAAATAAATTGATATAATACATATAGAACTGTTTTATACTTCAACAATAATTGTTAGATCATCCAATAATAGTTTTCTTTATTTGACTGTATAATAAAAGATAACGAATTTCAAACTGAAGTTACTGAACTAATCATATTTTTATTAAAGGTGACATAGAATGATTGAACGGAGTATTTATCCTTGTTCTGTGATGTGACATGTAGACAAAAAATGTTTTGTTTGGGTCTATAATGCCTTAGAAGCTTCCTAAAAACCTCTCTCAGATAGCTCTATTAGGGTGGGGGATTTTAAACAAGTGGTTTTGCACCTATTTGGCTCCCCCTACTGGCTTAACTTGCAGTCTCATTACTGATTGGCTGACTTTGCTGCCACTCAAAAAATGTAGCCAATTATTTTAAAGTGGAGGGGCAGGGAGATGCCTGTGATGTCATAAGCATCAGTTTTTTAGATTGGGCCGTTTTCTGGCTGACATTTCTAAAAGAGGAATTTCTATGAGACTGAGATGTTTAGCATGTTTAGCAGTTTTTGTATGTTTGTGAATGTGGGTAGACTACCATTATTCAACAAAGACAAGGTAAAAATGGTTTTTCATTCTCTGTCCCCTTTAATATAAGTACATATGCGTATATACATTTATATACGTATAGAAGTATTTTTTTAACACCGTGCCTCGCCCTCGACCAATCTAACTCCTTCACGCGACTGACTGTCGCTGCCTGCACTTTCAACTGTCCTTGCAGCTGCTGCAACTTTCGCTCTCTTAATCTACTCTATAAAACAAAAAGGCGACAAAAAGGTCCTATTGTCTTTGTGCATATAGATGAATTAGATAAATTAATAGAAGCAATACAACATCACATATTTCGCAGAGGTTTTAATTGCTGCCAATGCCAGCACTCCCCGTACCTTAACAGTGCATATCTCAATGCACGCCTGTATATATAAAAAAAAAACCAAGATGCTGCAGCCAATGAGCAGCCGGCGGGGGCTGGCTGCAGGATGACTCAACCTCCTCGCTTATGTTTTATCAAACAATAACTAGGCTACTCAAGATTTAGCTTCTGTATAATTTTCGGGACAATTAGGGCATGATTCGGGATTCGGGACAGCATCTTAGATTTCGGGACTGTCCCAAATTTTTCGAGACTTCTGGTCACTCTAGTCGGTGCCAACCAGACGGCTACTGATATAAATCTTACACATTACACTGTTCTGTTGCATAAATTTATAGCATAGTTTTTTTTATTAATTAAAATATTTAAAGAACTATTTTTTAACAAGTAATAACATAAAGTTATAATAAGTTATAATTTTCATCTTAGTTAATAGTTAATAACATGGAAATAATTATAATGTAGTCTGGATGAGCTGTAATTTTTATATTAACACTATAATCAGAATTTACATGTGTGTGTGATGTTTATTTTGAACAACAAATCTTGAAATGGGTTTTATGATGAAGATAATAATGAGTGTTTACTTAACAGGTAGGGCAGGCAAAGGATGAAGCACTGACCAATCAGCTTATTGATTACCTAATGGGAGAAAGTGACGGAATGCCTAAGGTAAACTTTTTTTACTAAATCAATTCATATTTATGTTTGTTGACACGTTTTGTTGCATTGTGCATTTACATTATTACACACACTGTTAAAGGAACAGTATGTAGGATTGTGGCCAAAACTGATATTGCAATCACAGAACTTGTGGTTAAAACTGGTACTGCAATAACCCTAACTGGTGGCCAATACACAACATGACAACATAAACATCAGTTGAGGGCTGCAACTCCACTTTTTAAATGACAATATCATGGCCAGACCACCGTTGTGAGTGATATAGGGTGCTTTCACATATACACTGTTTAGGTCGGCCCAAATGACGTGACGCTCCGAGTACAGTTCGTTTGGGTCAGTGTGAACACAACAGCCGCACTCAAGTACGCACTAAACGGCCGCTCCCAGACCACCTCTGTCGCCGAACTCTGGGGCGACCCACCTGTGGTGTGAACACTGCTGGAAATACAGGAAGTTCTCCACATGTTTGAGCCACTGGGCTTTCGTTGTGACGTGAGCCGTGTGTTATATTGTGGGTTAACAACAAACAAGTCAATCCTTGTCCGTTGCAGAGATTCGCTGTCTCCTTTACGTTTGAGCTGATGATTTTATAAATGCATAGCTGTCCTCCACACACAAATAGTGACATTACGGGCTTTTTAGCAAACGGTTCCATGAGAAAGGCTTTAATAGAACAGCTACGCAATTTCGCGTTAAAGCAAAGAAACTTCGCAAAGACGTGCATCGTTTATTTCCACATCTTGATAGCTGCGCTCTCCCTGTCAGGCTGGTTGTCGTGGAAACGTGGGGGTGGTCATGAGACGGTAAGAGCTGTCAGAGACCAATGACAGCGCTGACTGTTGTCACATGGTGTACGGTGCGGCATTTCGAGTACAGTAAAAAAATATGTGAACACGGACCGCACTAACTGAAAAATTATACAATGTATTTTGGTGCGCTCTGAGGCCGCACCACGGTGCGCACCAATAAATATTTGAAATTAGGGATGCACCGAATCCAGATTTTTTAGGTTCGTCCGAATCCCGAATCCACCGTTTAAGATTCGGCCGAAACCGAATACCGAATCCTACTCGCATCCTTATTCCATTAACACAGTAAAACACATTAATGAATTATACAACGTCCACAGCATGTATTTTTCATTTTATTTAATTTTAACTGTACATTATGCCAGGATGACAAGTTGGAAAACTATTTTGACAATTACCATAAGCCTATGCATAATGAAAGCGATGCGTTGCGACACGCTCGTTTTTCCAATAAGCAAGCAGCTCCGCACTGAAAACAATATTTAACTTTGAGTGAGAAGCTCCGCTCGTCAATGTCAGTTTTCACACGGCCGTCCAATTACAATGGAGGAGGGGCGGGACATTACCACAGCAACCAACCGGCTCACAGCTGAAGCATCACAGCTACCAAGCGCTCGGCTGAAAAACAGCTGGCATTTGGTGTCCTCAAGGCGTTTTCAGCCGTGTTTAAAAGTTTTGGTGTGTCCAGCCCCTAAAGCTCACCGAAAGAAAAAGCTCATCTCCACGTCAGCACCCGATGTGTGTAATCAACGGCCGCGTGACGTCGACCAGCGTAGCGCAAGCCTAGGATTCGGTTCGGTGGAAAAAAAATCTAGGATTCGGCCGAACCCGAACCCCGTCAAAAAGCCCAGTATTCGGCCGAATCCGAATCCTGGATTCGGTGCATCCCTATTTGAAATGAAAATGATTTCTTAATGTCTAGTGACATATCAGGGCCATTTTATGATTAATTGATTTTCATTTCTTACCTGCTGTTCCTTTAAATTAAAAAGGTTTAAAAACTCCTAATATGTATCATTTAGGTACATACATGTATAAATTTGGCACCAATATGTACCTCCAAGGAACTAATATGAACTGTTAAGGTGCAAAGGTAAACTTTTTGAAAGGGTACCACCCACTCACAGCTGCCCGTTTTTTCTGAGTGCATCAATATAGTACATTTAAAGTAAAGTAATGCGGAAGTAATATAAACAGTATAAATCCTAATGCCAGGATAAGATACAAGTATTACAATTGATAAAGATAAAAGTAAGATGTTAATGTAAGCCGTTAAATAAATAAAAAATGTATATTACCCAATGATTTACTCACCATCAGGCCATCCGAGATACGTATGTCCCTCATCTTTCAGACAACCACAATTTGAGTTATTTAAGTAAATGTCCTGGCTCTTCCAAGCTTTATAACGGTAGAAAACAGGGTCCACAAGTTTCAAGGGACCAGTCACTGAGGACCGATCAAGACGTTTTGGCTTCACTTTTCAGGGCTTGTGCGGCACGCTTGCATTAAAAACTATGCATAATACACATTGGCATAACCGGAAGCTAGTTATTAAATTTTATAAAGTTTTAAACATGGATATTTTTCTTATAAAATGGCATTGATTACCCTCAGAAGTCCTTTGTTAACCCCTTGTGGATTACTTCTGTGAGTGATGGATGCACTTATTTTGGGCTTGAAAATCATGAAACGTGCTTTCTACCGTTATAAAGCTTGGAAGAGCCAGGATATTCACTAAAATAAGTCAAATTGTTTGTCTGAAAGATGATAGACATTTGCATTTTGGATGGCTTTGAGGGCAAGTAAATCATGGGGTAATTTGAATTTTTTGAACTATTGCTTTATGTGCTTATGCTGTTCCTGGCTATGAAAGATCATTTGCATATCTCTCAAAATGTTTATCCCCATTTTAGAGACGTGACTTCTTTTAATACTGCTTTATTAAATCAGGAAAAGCATTAAGATTGTCTAATTGCTCCAGACAGCCTTTTACTTTTTAAAATGATTGTCCCCTTTTGAAAGTTTCATCTCTCTCTCTCTCTCTCTCTCTCTCTCTCTCTCTCTCTCTCTCTCTCTCTCTATCTATCTCTCTATCTCTCTATCTCTCTATCTCTCTCTCTCTCTCTCTCTCTCTCTCTCTCTCTCTCTCTCTCTCTCTCTCTCTCTCTCTCTCTCTCTCTCTCTCTCTCTCTCTCGTCATTTGCATGTATGTAGTCTTTTGGCGTGAGTAGTTCATTGCAACTGCTTGTATTGTACTGCCCCATGTGGTGACCTTGCAGAAGTAACCTCTACTGTGTGTGTGTCTGCGTGCGTGTGTCTGTTTGTGCATGTGTGTGTCTGTAGGCATATGTGTAAGTGTGGATATGTTTTCAATAAGGCTATCAAATTAACATATTAATATAGGACAATTAATTCTCAAGAAACAATTCTTAGGCAGCCCTAATCAATATATGTAATCTTTGCCATTAGTTTTTGCCATTTTGTGTAATTAATGTAATTACACTGTTAATCGATTGACGGCCCTGGGTTTCCATGTAGTTCCTCTGCTTTATTGCCTTAATACATTACATTCTGTATGCGTTTGTGCAGTTATTTGAACTTTATGTTAGAAATAGTTTCATTTAATATAATGTTCGTGTATTTGCCGGTCTGAATTATTAACTCAACTAAATAATATTTGTTGGATCCGCTCTTCTAGGATGCGAAGTATCTGTTCCGGCTGTACATGGCTCTCAAACAGTACAGAGAAGCAGCAAGAACGGCTATTATAATTGCCAGAGAGGAGCAATCTGCAGGTCTCATTTTAGTCTTTTAGTCATGTTAATTTGGTTTTCATGTTCACAAATCCTTGCGCTTTATTTATTTACAGTACCACCCACAATTGAGTTTACCTGAGTAATATCTGCAGAGGTTAAGTGCTTACATATTTAATGTAAATAGGGCATAATATCATTTCTCTAGAACCACCCACAGAAAGCATGTTGAAAACTGAATTTTGTTTAAAGTGGTATTGTGTATTTAGTAATTCATTAAATGATGGAGAATTGCTTTAGATATCCAGACTCCTAAACTTTCTGCATTTTAAAGATCTGATTCAGGTGTCTCAGTGGTAAAGCAATAATATACAGTCCCTGTAAAGTATGTCTGATTGTTTTAATCTGCCGCATACCTTAGCACTCAGGAGCAGCCTGCAAGATGGGAAATTAGGCCATGCATATTATGCCAGCTACGCTCAATGCAAATTTTTAGGTTGTGTTCACACACCTATCAAATTGGCCTAATACTTTTAGTGAATCTTAAATAACGTGGGCTGCATGCGGTTCATTTAAATAAAATCCCCCCATAGGTACACTTATATGTGGATTGCTTGTTGTAGGAAACTACAGGAATGCCCATGATGTTCTGTTCAGCATGTACTCTGAGCTCCAGACACAGCAGATAAAAATCCCAGCAGAGATGGCCACAAACCTGATGATCCTACACAGCTACATATTGGTGAAGGTGAGAAATGCATTTACACACACTTACATTATATTATGATTACATGTTATTTTTGTGTTTCTCATGAGGACATCCACACAAAATAAAGTTTTCAAAAATAAAAAGTTCATGGAGAATTTTGTGGAGTGTTACATTGTAATATGGATTTTTTGCATTTAGCGTGACATGCTAACAAGTACACGAAGACAAAGGGGCAATGTTTCAAAAATAGACTTTAATAGAAAACACACTGATGACAGGTGTAAACAACACAAAGTATAGACAATACCGGACAATAAACAGGGCTTAAATACACTGGGGATCATAGTCAGGTAGAACAGAAACAGATGCGGGACTAATTAACAAAATAGAAACTAAGGGAAATTGGTAACACAGAACAAAACCAGAACAGAATATAACCATGACAGTTCGCCCCCTCCTGGAAAGGCACCTTCCCGTGCCGACAAAGTCCAAAAAATAAGCCCGGTGGAGCTAGTGGGATGATGGGCCACAATGAAAACAAGGGAGCCATGAGCCAAGGAGGGGGCCAATGGTTCGAAAGGTCAAGAAGGAGTCCGGGTCGAGGAGGCAAGATGCAGAGACATTTCAACCCCCGAGGTAACTGGAGATCCCAAAGCTCATTCGACCCAGCAGTACCGGCTTGCGGAAGGTGAGCTGATGTGTCTTCAGGTGCCTTCTGAGCGGACCCAGGGCTGATGGACCGGCTGGCAAAGACAGACCCTAGTGAGGACTGAAGATGAGCTGGCTAAAGAAGGAGATCTGGGCGGGACCAGCAGGGGCGGCAGACAGCAGAGGCAGGAGGGTGGGCGGGGCTTCCCTCTGAGCCCCTCGGTCTCCCTAGGTCTCCACAAGCACTCCTTTAGGCATAGAGACAGAGTGCAGTTATGCTTATCTGAAAACCACGCCCACCGGGGGGAAAACAATCCAACCATCTCCATTGACTTTGTATTGCGAGACACCGCCTCCTTGTCATTATTGCACCCTTCTGGCTTATAACAAAAAACAGAATAATGCCTAAAGCTGCTGTGTGACAGGGTGTACAGCTAACAAGCCAAAAAAACCCAGAAATAAGTTTTTATAACGAGTCGTAAAACTCTACCTTTAAGGTGAAAAAGTGGATCGCCGACTACGTTTCCCCCTAGTGGGTGCAATTCTACTAATAATAGTACTATGAAAAGTTGCCTGTTTCCACTTTTGTGTCTTTAAATGCTCGTTTTTTGGGGTCGACAGCTTAAATATGCGGGGAACATAATAAGGTAGAACACAATAGAAACTGTTTTGTTGTGACTGACATTTGTTCTTTGCCAGATAGTAAGAATATTCATAGTTCATGCAATGCATTGTGTGTGGACTAAAGTTTATAATAGTTTATAATAAATATTTCTTTAAAATCTTAAATTTATAATTCTTGTTTCTTAAAGGAAAACACCACAGTTTTTCAATAATTTACTATGTTCTTACCTCAACTTAGACAAATTAATACATACCTATCTGTTTTCAATGCATGCACTTAATCTTTATACAGTGCGTCGTGAATGTGTTAGCATTTAGCCTAGCCCCATTCATTCCTTAGGATCCAAACAGGGATGAATTTAGAAGCCACCAAAAACGTCCATGTTTTCCCTATTTAAAGACAATTACAAGTAAAATGTGGCGATTTTTTTTTTTTTAAGCGGATAAAAAATGCGGAAGAACACTTACTGTAGTTTGCAGCACTTCGACCTCGGGTGCAGTAATATTGACAAAAGTTTGAGCGAAAGGGGAGTAGTCAGGAGTGATGATGTTACTGCACGCCGAGGTGGTGTTTCCATTTTTAAGTATAGCTTAAGTGTCCCAAAGTGTTTAGTTACTTTATATCTAAATTTTTAGGTTTCCTATTTTTTTTATAATAAAATCTGAGTAAAGTAGGCCTGAGGGATGTGTTACATTTTTGTCAGTGTCATTCTGCAGAGTTTGTAGCAGTGCAGATCCATGTGGGTTTAATCATCATGACTTATTCACTGTTCTGAGACACTTAACATGTCTGTTTTTCATTTATTTTTCAGATTCACGTTAAAAGAGGAGATCATTTAAAGGGAGCACGAATGCTTATTCGTGTATCCAACAACATCAGCAAATTCCCATCCCGTGAGGCTCTTGTTTATACACACACATAGATGCTTCTGTACTTATAGCTATTTATTAAACAGCTACTGTCTGTATCACAATTACATTTATATTAAACTCCACACAAAACTCAGTACTAACTGAATAGCTTTAATGCTTAATCTGATCTATTTTACCGTCCCGTTCCAGTGGCACTGGATCAACTTTTAATGTTGCCTAACTCTGTTTGTTGCTCACAGACATCGTTCCCATCCTCACATCAGCTGTTATTGAATGTCATCGTGCTGGACTGAGGAACTCCGCCTTTAGTTTTGCCTCTATGCTGATGAGACCAGAATATCGTAACAAGATCGATCTCAAATACAAAAAGAAGATTGAAGCAATGGTCCGGTAAGACACACAGACACAGTCTCTCTTCTTCCCGCTTTACTTTTTGAATTGTTGTTCAAATACAATTCAAACCATTAAACCCATTTGTTTGTATTATGTAAGTGACCCCCAAAGCTCTTTATCTTTCTTCCATCAGTCGTCCAGACACCTCTGAATTGGAGGAAGAATGTTCACCATGTCCCTACTGTGGCTTCAGTCTGCCTGACTGCGAGCTGCTCTGTCCCAGCTGCAAAAACAATCTGCCATATTGTATCGCAACAGTAAGTACAGACATTACTGTGTGGACACAAACAACTTTTTCTCCGTGGAAGCAGCCTGCAAATTAGATTTCTTGGTGTAAACATTACCGAGAAGAACATTTCTTGAGCTATGAACACCTACAGTAATTCCTTTGCTTTTTCAACTACCTCTGATATATATCATTCGTGGCTCAATCTTGTCTATGGCGAGGGTAATGACATTAAACTTGACTTGACCTCCTACTGTATATACACAGATGTTAAGTGGCGTGTCTGATTAATGTGTGTGTATATTTTCTTTCTCAGGGTCGTCACATGGTTAAGGAGGACTGGTGTGTCTGCCCACACTGCGAATTCCCCGCACTCCACTCGCAGTTCAATCAGTGAGTCTCATTCATGCTTGTGTTCATCCATCAATGGCATACTTGCACCCTAGCTTATCCTAATTGATGCATCCTTACGGTGTTATGAGTTATGATCATATTACAGATATATTTGCCTAGCTAGAGCAGTTTTACAGTTCATCTGTGTAGCATTGATATTGTGCTTTTACCCAGACGTTTTATGCCACACACAGAGCAAGCATTGTTTCACATTCCTGAATGTTGATTCTTGCGCACAGGGGAGAGAAAAAGCTCTGTTTTTATGACATGTTGCAGCACGGCAGTGGCATTCTTATACTTGTGCATCAGTTGATGTTCTGCATTTAAATATGTTTGTTTTAGGCTTTTAGAGACAGAGTCTGTCTGCCCAATGTGCTCTGAAAGTTTAAATGCCAGTGAAGTGAAAAAGGTGTCAGACTGCTCCAGATATCTGCAACAGGACCAGCTGGAGCGCTGAGACAGAGGGAGCACAATTGGAGAAACAAAGAGGTAATGAAAGGAAAATCTCTTTTGGTAATACTGTACATACACCTCCATCACTTTAGAAGATGCTGATTTAATCATTAGAATACGAATAATCCTCCATTTTTATTTATTTTGAAATAGTCAGTAGCAAATAGTAGTCAGTACTAAACTGCTCAAATCAGAAGCAGGCTGGATTATAGAACTATCCTTTTTTCTGTTCCTTTTTTAATAAAAACTTATTTCATTATGTAATATTGCACAGAGCTTAATCGGGCAGATTTATGTAACATTTAAAGTGTTTTTTATGTCCTATTTTCAGGTACCTGGCGATTTGATGTTTTCAGATTTGATGAAATCTGATGGAGACTCATTTCTGAAGTTTAATAAGTAGATCAACATTTCAACATTTCAAGCAAGGCCTGGTGTCCTTTTAAAAATGTACATATACTTGTATATTTATATGCATCAATATTTTAGTAATATGCTTTTCAATTGTATGCATTTAGTGTATTTAGCATAGAATAAAAAAGTAAATGTTTATCTCTTCTTGGTTGTTTTTGGGTTGTAAATTTGTTCAGTATCTGTACAGTTACTCTAAAATATAGTTCTGAAGAGTCTTGGGTCAAACGTCATGTGTACCCTGGTGGACAAACCAGCAAGACCAGCATATGTTTTGTTTTGGTGCTGGTTTGCTGGTGACCACCAGCTAAACCAGCACCAAACCAGCATGGGAATTATGCTGGTCTATGACGTTTTTTTCAGCAGGGTAATAATAATGCACAAAGTCACATTTTTACACACTGTAAAAAATCTAATTTCAAAATATTCTTTCAACAAAGATAATTAAGTAACTTGAACAAAGATTTTTTTGTTGAAGGGCGTCAATTCATTATTTTGTGTTCACTGAATGAAAAAAGCAAAATCATTCAGCTAACAAATATTATTTTGTTGACTGGACTTAGATATATAAGTTTTTGTCCAATTCGTTCACCCAACTTGCCAAACTGAGTAATCTGAACAAGCAATTAAAAAAAACAATGGTTGGAATTAATGGTTCCCAGCATGCATTGTGAAAATTGCGAAAACAGAAATTTGCTGATTGCCTAATCAGTTTAAGTTGGTTCAACTTGTTGGTTTAAGTTGGCATTATTGAGTGGAGGAAACTCAAAAAAGCTGTGCAGCAAGTTGCCTTGAAATTTTCAGTTAAGTTAACTTTTTATTTTTTACAGTGCATTTTAAATGCAGTGGCAGCCAGTGCCTTCTTTTTTCGAGGGCGCTTGATACAAAGTTTGTCACATGTATGTAGCCCGTCATGTGTGTGGTTCCTTTTTTCAAAATATGTGTTCTGCCCTTCGAGAGATTCTGTGTGCAGCATGTTTTCAAAATAAGTGGCTGCTGCAGATGTGTCTAAAGGGTTTATGATAAAAGAGACGCTCGCGTTTGCCAGATACTCGCATAATCTCATGTGTAATCAAAGTTTAATGTTAAGGGAGTATATTGCAAGTATTTTGTAAACGTGAGCGTCTCTTAAATCATATACGGTTTTGAGGCGTTTAGAGCAGGAACTTATTTTGACAAAAGCCGTGATGCACACAGGATCTCTCGACGCGCGGAACACATATTTTAAAAAAAGGAACCACACATGACACACTGAACACTTATTTTGAATTAGCTCCACTCAGATGAGCAGTCACGAGCCACCACTGTTTAAGAGATTTGTACTGCTGTTTTGTAGCTTTGCCACGTGTGTTCAGCACTGTGTGTGCTATTGGAAGGAGAAAAACTGTTAAAATTGGCAGTGCTGACATTTTAGGTAGCAACTTAGAAACCGTTATCTGTTGGGTAAATTTTAAGTGTTGAGTTTTAATGTAGTCAAATTTTGATTTTGAATTGCTGTTTTTTTAACACAGTATTTAAGAAACTAAAATGTTCGTTGCTGCCGCTATGTAAGGGCTTTTGACTGAAAGGGAAGTGTTTGTATTACTATGCGTCCTGCATTTATGGGTTCATTTTTTTGTAGCTGTGGTGTGCCTTTTTATGTACATTTTTGGGTTGTTTGAGTAAACACAATCAGTTAAAACCAGCTTAAAAGTATAAAGAAGTGTTTGCGTGTGCAATGTGCCCACAGTAATGCCAGTCATTTTTTACCTTGTGGGGACATTTTTGGTCCTCATGAGGAAAACAGCTTAAGCATACTAAATAATTAATGTTTATTTGATTATGTGAAAATGCAGAACATTTTCTTTTAGGGTGAGAGAAAGGTGATATTATATATAGTTTTTTACAGAATCAAAGTCATTACAACTATACACAGCATTACAAATTATTTTTGATGATTTCAGTCAGTAAGCTCACAAATTTTATTTTACCCTCAACAGTTATATTGACAGTGTGGATGTTTTTATATTCAAATGAAATAAAAATTTAAATAGATGCTTTAATAGTTTGAAAAATATGCAAAATATGCTGTTCCAAATTATTAAGCAAGTTTTAGTGCTCATACAATATGGGTACGAAAAAGATCTTTATAAAGACAATAAAGTGTGCATTATCTTAAAAAAAGGCTAATTATTTCCTATAACAACTTATATTTG
Source organism: Paramisgurnus dabryanus (assembly GCF_030506205.2). Lineage (NCBI taxonomy): Eukaryota > Metazoa > Chordata > Actinopteri > Cypriniformes > Cobitidae > Paramisgurnus > Paramisgurnus dabryanus. The sequence continues at coordinate 41,988,579 of NC_133340.1, read as the reverse complement.
GTGGACCTAAACAGAAATCATTGAACTATTATAAGATTCGTTAGTTATTCACAGTAGAGAAAGATTTGAAAAATAAATCTGCTGGTGTCTCTGGAATCCCAAAAGCCCCTCAATACAGGATCCTTCAGTGCATAAAGCTGTATTTCTACCCCTTCCCCAAACCAAAACTTGCAAAAATGAAACCTTTGCTGTGAGCTCAAAATACAAGAAGAGACTATTTTCAATCAGTTTTATTCATTGACATGTCATATTACACTAAATAGTAGCGATAAATGTCATTCTGGATTGTTGGTGAATCGCCACTATGTTCAAACAAGACCGTAACATTATGGAGAGGTGGCAGAGTAATGATTTGGACTGGAATATTGGGAAGTAAGATGGTAGGTCCTTTTAGGGGGTCAAAAAGACATCTAAAAGATATGTAGATTTTCTAAAAGATGGTTTTTCACTATGGGATAAAAAAGGAATCATGAGGAAAACACACCATGCTGCAAAAAGCATCACTGACATTCATATGGGCATAAAATAAGAAAGAAATCAAGGTGTGACCACCATCATCCTCTGACCTTAGTGCTTGTATTCAGAGTCTGTGGAGCATCATTATTGGAAATATCTGTGAGTTGGACAGCAATATAATTCAAAACATCAACTTAGGAATGCAATACTAGCATCCTCAAGAGATATAAAGACAATACTATACTTGTATACTTACAAGTTTAATGAATGGGAGAGTTAAAGTCATGTCAAAGATATGCTCATATTATTATGTAACTTGTGTGAATACATTAATTATTTATTTTATATTGTTTTGGTTTTGTTTTTGTTTTTTTGAAAAAAAAAATCTGTCCATGCAGGACATTTGACAGATATCTGTTTTTGGATTATTTTCATCCATTATATTATTATAAATATGGTTAAGGTGCATTCTGCGTAATAATTTTGCATATTTTTCAAAGTATCTTCTGACATATTTATTTCATTTAAATATAATAACATCCACACTGTCATATAACTGTTGAGGGTAAAATAAAATTTGTAAACTTACTGACTGTATTGGAAAAATCTACAAAAATGGCATGTGCACAATAATTTGGACGAAAGTCCCCATAAAACATGGAAACACACGGTGTGTGTGTGTGCGCGCGCGCACGCGTGTGTCTGATAGAGGGGAACAGTTAACGACGTTTTAAACCAGTTGTATCTGAAATGCTGAGGTAAGTTTGTAATTTGTAAAGACCCTTGAATCTGTCCGGCCTGTGTGTGTGTGTGTGTTTGTGTAGACAGAGAGTTTGTGTGCGTCTCCTCTGCAGCATGCTGGCATACTGCCACACTGTGTGAGCACAGTGGCTTCACAAATGTTCAAACACTGGTGTAATAGTGCTTTATTCCCAATCCGCCTGTATTTCTAGCTACCCATTTCTCCTCGCCTGACGCGCGCCTACAGTACGAAGCACTAAATGTATATTCACGCATGTAACTGTATACTGAGCAAGAATTCATTCAGTTTTCTCATCCCTCTTTAGTTTATGTGTGGGAATCTTTCTCCTTCTCCTCTCATTCCCTTACTAACATAGGCTCATTAATCTTTCCTGCCACTTCTCTCTCTCTCTTATCCGTCTCTCTCTCACAAACGCGCATACACAGCCCGTGCCCTCATTTACGTTTATGTTCTCGGTGCAAATGTGTTAAAGAGAGAGGATCTGTAATTTAATGTGACTCGAAAGGACGAATCGAGGTGAGGTCCACAAAACCCGCACCAAAAGATCCATTCATTAATTCATTCAGAGTCGCTGCTTGTGTGAATGTTTTACACTTTGTATTACAAATACGAGTCTCTTATAGTATTTTCAAATGCATTCGTATTACAGCTCAGTAGATATCATTTGCTTTCGTAACTTCAACCCAGCCGGAGAAAGTGACGCCGGTGCGGGACAGCGCCTCATCACGCGAGAGCTCGGCAGCATCACTGCAGCGGCACAGGTACATCCACGCAGACTCGTCACGCGCACACAGGCCGAAACTGAGTGCGCCGTGGATTTACATACAATGATAGACGCGCGTGCAAGCGGAGAAAACTGAAATAGTCTTTCTGCTTTCCTCATGAGGTAAGGCTGCGTGTATTGTTATATTTTAAATGTTGCCGTCGGTGAGCGTCCCTGTCCAGCGTGATTTGGCAAGTTTCCAAAGTGACTTATGAGCGGCTTGGTTTGTGAATGTATGTTTGAGAGTCTGTGACAATGTTGAACGCTGTGTGTTGAGTCTTCTCCCATGTCCTCACTGCGGATCCCGAGGGTTGGATCCTGTCCCGACACACTGTCGCTGAAGCGAACGCGTTTATTACCCTTAATTCATCAGCATTTCATTCTCGTGGTCTGAAGATCTGATTCTGAACTATCTAGATGTGAGGATCTATGTTACTTTATGGGACAGTTTCCCAGACGATGTCTAGATTTATCCAGGACTAAACCTTAGTTATATTAGGACGTTTAAGTAGTTTTACAAACATGTCTAACAAAAACAGTACTGGTGTGTATCTTGAGACAACAAATGTCACTGATATATTTTAAGATACAGTATGTCACTGCAAAATGTTTTTAAATGAAGAAAGCTCAAACATGCATTTTAGTCTGGGACTAGGATAAGCTCTGTCAGGGAAACCTCTCCATATTTATTTTATTAGAGATTAGAAGATATTGACAGATTGCAGCCGTTTAAGCAATGGAAACCCAGGAAGCGTTTATTATTGAAGTCCTACGTCTGTCTGCATGTGTAGTTCTGTATATTTGTATCCCCCCTCCAAAAAGGATTTTCTGAGAAAATGATTAATTTATCTTGTCCCTTACTGTTTGATCAACTCTTTTATATATTATATTGTTACATATATTATATGTCATATAATAAAGATAATTGAAAATGTCTCAAGAATCATAGCAGTTCCACTGTTATGAAAAAAATAAACGAAAATACTGTTCTTGGAACAGAAAAGGATATTGACTGTGAAATATGTAATATGTGCACATTTCTTTTTACAATCCCAGTACATTTAAAAGTTACAGGGTAGACAGACACAGAACTGTTCTCAATGAGAAATTAGATTCAGCTTTAATCTATTACAAGGTGCAGTTAAACAGTGATATCAAAATATATGATACTCATGCCCTATGGTAACGGATGAAATAAATGTAACGCTTTAAAGGTGCATTTTGTATTTTTTAGAAGGATCTCTTGATCGACAAGCAATATAATATACATAACTATATTATCAGTGGTGTATAAAGACCTATATTGTTTTTATCACCTTAAAATAAGCCCCATTTTTATGTACATACACCGCGGGTCCCCTTACATGAATGTTGCCATTATGTCTCTACAGTAGCCCTAAACGGACAGACTGTTCTACTGCGCGTGTTTCGTCCATAGACTATATATAGTATCTGTGATGTCACCCGTAGGCTTGTAAAGAGCATTTTTGAAGCCCAAAGTAGGCAGAGCCTAGGTGCTGCCACCATGGCACTGCGTCAATCCTGGATAACCGAAAATTAGTACTGTGACGGATCACGACCCACGGTTCAGCTCGCATGCAATTCGCGGATTAATACGCAAATTTAAATAGGGAAAGTTTATCATCTGCATGTGTTTCAAAGGCTTGCAAAGGTTAACATTCAAGTGATGTTAAACAATTTAACCACAAAAGGCGCTAAAGTGAGCATTTTTTGTATGCACAGACGCACATGTGTTTGAATGTGTTCAGTCCAGCTGAGTCCAGTCAGATGTGATCATCCCTATTTCCTTCAAAGATCAGAACTCTTGATGTGTAAACTTTAGAGAGAGTTGCGCTACTGTATCTCATACTGTAGTCGATTAAAATACATTTGTCAAAAAAAGCAATGAAAAACAACGTAACGTTTTTATGTGGGGCAACTGTTTATGCTGTGCTGTTTGGAATTCCCCTCCGTCCACTGCAAAAAATGACTTTCTAACTTAGTATTTTTGTCTTGTTTTCAGTAGAAGTATCTAAAAATTCTTAAATCAAGTATTTTCTTGATGAGCAAAATTACCTAAGAAAATAAGTCTAGGTTTTATACAAAAAAATATACAATTTAAGTAAATTTGTGCTTAAAACAAGCAAAATTATCTTCCAATGGGGTGAGAAAATTTTGCTTTAAGTGTAAAAAAAAAGAAATCTTATTACAAGATTTTTTTCTCACCCCATTGGCAGATATTTTTGCTTGTTATAAGCACAAATGTAAAAACTAGACTTATTTTACACCAAGTTCAAGTGCACTCAATAGTACATACATGGAAAGACGCGTTTCAAAAAGCAAGTAAACTCTTTCTGTTCTTGACAGGGCACATACAAACAATATGATCTTCACAGTACTCTTTTTCTAATAAAAACATTTGTTTTTGTCTTAAGTCAGAAACCTTATTTGGTCTTAAAGAGAAAGTAACCTCAGTTAACCTACTTAAGTCTGTCATTAATGTTCATCAAACAACCCAAGACAAAGAGAAAATCACTTCTGTAGCTCTATTGTATAAATTAAATATAATTTTTATTTTTTAAAGACAGTGTTATTATTCATTTAATTTGATTTCTGTACCTAATGCTAATTTTAGATCTTACTTAGGGGGCGTGCATACTAAAGCTTTTACGCCCGTGGCTGGCGCATGTTTTCAATGGTTTCCAATGGAAGCGTGGCGTTTTTTAAAAAACAGCCAGCAACTGGCGGATTGTTTCCGCACTGAAAGCCGAAGCGTCGAAGTTGACAGAGATTCAACTTTCGGTCAAAAGCTTCGCTCGTCAATGTCAGTTCTCATACGACCGTCCTATAACAGTGGAGGAGTAAAAAGCTTTGGTGTTTCCTGCCTCTTAAAAGGCGTGCACACCAAAGCTTTTACGCCTGCGGCTGGCTTATGTTTTCAATTGTTTCCAATGGAAGCTCGCCATTTTTCAAATAAGCTAGCCGCTAGCGGTTTTCTTCCACGCTGAAAACCGGCGTTCTGCGTTTTTTCCGCACTCGCCGCTGAGCGTGGAGAGTTGAAAGAGAACTTTGGGTGAAAAGCTCCGCTCATCAATGTCAGTTCTCACACAGCCGTCCAGTCACAGTGGAGGAGGGGCGGGACAAATATCACAACAACCAACCGGCTCACAGCTTAAGTATCACAGCTACCAAAGCGTTCGGCTTAAGAAAGCTGGCGCTCCGCTGAAGAAACAGCTGGCAATCAGTGTCCTCCAGGCATTTTCAGCCGCGTTTAAAAGTTTTGGTGTGCACAACCCCTTAATGTGCAACTTTCTTCTTTTTTTATAAATTTTTTTGATTTCTTTATTTGTTATTATATTTTCCACCCCTTTTTCTGCTCATCCGAAAAATTATCTGTGTAATCCGAACCGTGAGTTTTCTGATCCGTCACACCCCTACGGAAAATTAGCAAAGAGGCGGGATGTGGGTGGACCTAAGTTGACTCTCTGCTGAAACCATGAACACCTAGCTAGTCGGGGAATGACAGCAGTGGCAATTCACCTCTCACTCATGCGTTCACGCCCTTAATTATGCAGAATTTAAAGAACTCACAGTTGTCATGTAGGGCAAAATTTGCTGTATAGACCAAAATAAAAAATTTTGTAGCAGGTTGTAAACATATTTATTTATGCTTTACAGTTGGCCATTTTAACATAGGGGTCTATAGGAATTGACTCCCTTTTGGAGCCAGCCTCTAGCGGCCAACTGATGAATTGCAGTTTAAGTCACTTCTGTGTTGGCACAACAGAGTCCGGAAGGTTGCCCCTTGGTTTTGTCCACTGATCTATATACATGACTGGATTGCGCATGACGTCACAACTGTGAAGCCACCGCGCGGCTATGTTGGTATACCCAAACATTCTATTAAATCAATGGACGCCATCAGATTTTAATGATAAAACATCACTTTATTAGTCTCTGTTTTTATATCTGAAGTCTCCCTGTATATTATTACCATGCAAACGTCCTAAGCATGTACATAGTTATTTACTGAACGTTGTACATTTTGCTTTTTAATCAGTTATTATAACGTTACATTCTTAACAGTATCAGATCAGCAGACAGACCGCAGCATATTTAGTATTAATGACAAACATGCTCATTCTAAAATCTAAATAAATAGTCATGCTTTGTACCGTATGTGCACGCAATCATTTGCTGGTTTTGTAATTATGTTATCTTTACAAGTTAACTAAACTTATTCAGAGAAATAACATTGACGGTGCAGCTTAATGTCAAAAAACTTTATTTATACCCTTTTCATTAACAGAATGCAGCAGACACACTCACCTTAACGTTTTTTTATAAATCCATTATATTGCCTGATTTAAACATAAACATTGCAAATAACACCAGAATTAACTATTTAACGTACACATATCCTAAAAATTTACCTTGTGTGACTTATATGCTGTAAAGCAGGTGAAATTAGATCATGTTTTTGAATGGAAGTCAATGATGCCCTCTGCCGGTTGGGTATTCCAAGATGGCCGCTCGAACTCTGCGCTGGCTTCACCTCACGCTGTTACGTTAAGCGTTTTATGCGCAATCCAGTCATTTATATAGATCAGTGGTTTTGTCCCACGTTGTCGCAGACAATTACTTTTTTGTCCTGTGGTGGGTACCATATGCGCTTTGAAATTGAGGGGTGAGCTGTCGCAATCCACAATCTCACCATTAGATGGCGCTAACATTTACACACAACCGTTAAAGGGATAGTTTAGCAAAAAAAATATTTTTTTTTTTTCAGACGAACACAATTATAGTTATATTAGAAAATGTCTTAGCTTTATAGTGGTAGTAAATAGTGCTACTGATTTGAAATCCATCTATACTTCACTGAAGTATTCCACACGGCCCCAGGGGTTAATAAAGGCCTTTAAAACTTTACAAACTAAAATAACTAGCCCTTTGGTAACGACCAACGCGCATTTACGAGAGAGTGTGTTTCCAGCATATGACATAGCGTCTCTCATCTCCACTCGTACGCTAGTAAATCATAGGGTAATTTTCATTTTTGGCTGAACTATCCCTTTAAACTTAATGTTAGTAAGTAGAATTAAATTCTGATATATTGCCCAGCTGGTACTCTGGGCCTGAGATTGGGATATATGAAGTTTAAATAAACTAAAAGAAGGTTTGGTACTCTGGTGAGTCTAAAGTTTTGGTATAAATCTGTTTTATGATAGTATTTTTGCTAACTTATATGTGTGTGTAATGCAGGTGTGCAGATATGGTTCTTAAGGGCTTGATCTTGTTGATGCTGCTGGTACAGTTCTCCTTAGAAGAAGGAGGCAAACCCAAGAAAGGGAAAAAGGGCAAACAAGTCATCTGTCCCTCGTAAGTCACCAAGGCAGTAACTCATACTTGCATATACACACATACGTGTGAGCACATCCTACGTGTGAGTATAATCCTTTAAGATTGCCAAGGACGTGAGGTTGTCAGTCATGGAGAATTACAGTGCTATTAAGCAGAGTGAAAATCTGGCTATAAATATTGGGATCTATCTGATTGCATACATCTATAAACACCAGTCTGGGATCAGCATCTTTTTTGCATCACACAGTATGTTAGCAAATCCAGATAAACTGACCCCAGGCCAGCAGACAGGAGCTGTGGCCATTACCAGGTCATGGCATATCTCTGTATTAATAAGCACAAGCGTTTCCTCCTTTAACTGCACTCAGATAACTATTCAGTTCTTGGTTAGCACACAAACATTTACCTTGGATAATGAAGCTATATGTTATCAAAGCAGCTATTTTATTTATAAGTGATTATTATTTGAGTTAAAACTGCTGATTTTTTTCTAATACTGGCAGTATAGTGTTTGTCTGTTTTATCATTGCCAGTCAGTTATCAGCAGAAGATCTAGACAGAGTCCCCGGCAACTCCACGAGCAACATTTTAAATCGTCTGCTGATGACCTACGATTCACGAATACGACCGAACTTCAAAGGTGAGACTTCAGAGCATTACCAGTGTATACCTTCTTTTATTTTGCTAAACAAAAATGAGAGGGTAACATAAAAAATGAAATACACTTATACTGTCAGAAATGAAAGTACAAAAGCTGTCACTGGTATGGTAACCTTTAAATTGTTCCTAATATGTACCATTAAGGTACAGATATGTACCTGTGAGGTACCAATATATACATTTGAGGCACTAATATGCACCCAAATTAGTTCTTTTTAAAAGGGTGCCACCCAGTAATCTTTTGTCCCCTTTTTCATGTTTAAAAGGACATTTCACTTTTTTAAAATATGCTAATTTTCCAGCTCCCCTTGGTTACTTTCAATAGCAGGGGACTGTTTTCAGGCACTGCGTAATATACGCCTGCTGCATCAGCAAAGTCCTTGATTATTACGCCAGAATGAGAGTATAGTTCCTGGCCATATCTGCCTAGAAAATTGCAACTTTTAATTTTCTGTCGGTCTTAGTACACAATGTAACTACAGAAGAGTCAAGTTTTAAATAGGAAAAATATTGGAACTCTTTGGTTATTTTTGAGCGCGATGCTAATGGTCTAATCAGATTCAATGGATTGGGCTAAGCTATGCTAAAAGTGCTAGCGCCAGACCTGAAGATCATATTTTAAAAAAGTGGAATGTCCCTTTAAGTGTTATATTTTGGTCCTTAATGCTTCTATCAACCTCATCAATATGAAAAACAACCCAGTAACTTTGTTTTTGGTAAACCATTCTCTGCAAGCATTTGATAAATTAGGTTCTTCAGATTTCGCCTGTTTTGTGACGTAGGTAGCAGTTCTTATTACAATAATGCTGCCCCCTAATCTGCACTATCAAACCACGGCACTGCCATTTAGTGCAGAGAGAAAGAGAGAGAGAAAATAGTTGACAGCACAAATGAGTTTCAATTTCAACAAAAGACCATCACGGCGATCAAATTTGCATTTCGTCAGCTCATTTTGCATTTTAAAGGACATACTTACCAAAACTGGCACATTTTTGCTCACACCTACAAAGTGGCAATTTTAACATGCTATAATATATTATCCGTGGGGTATTTTGAGCTAAAACGTATGCACTCTGGGGACACCAAAGACTTATTTTACATCTTAAAATCATAATATGACCCCTTTAATATAACTCTACACCCTTGTCTCATTTAGTATATGCCAATCTATGAACGTTCAAATTAGTTCCTGCCTCTATTCCATCGCACAGTTTGGACTATAGATATGAAATATGGGAATCAGTCCCATCATCCGTCTTTTGCATTGATGTTAACAGGTTATAGCTCTCACCCTGTATGTATTAGCAGCACAGAAGCAGCAGTGCTGCAATTGTTTCAGCTCCGAGTCATCCATACATAATATCTATAACTGGAACTACTGATCCACGCATTTAACTGTGTTGATATGATTGGTTACATGTTTGTGACGTTGGAAACCAAGGCAATTTTAAACTGCAGGAATGAGGCTGTCTCCAATTTTATGGAAAAAATGCTCAGGAATGGTGTTAATGAATTGGTACTAGGTAAGGTATGATAACCTTAAGCAAAAATGTCACAGTTTTACAGTTTTGCGGTTTTGCCATTGCAACACAAAATTTTTTGTGTAAACCCAGCTCATACCTTGCAAACGTTATTACAGAAAATGTTAGTGGTTTTGTAACCTTGACTCTTTAAAACCTCTGTATACCTTGAAACCGGTAACCGGCCCATGCCTATTTGGTACATGGCTTGTTTAAAACATATTGAAAACACCACATAGACATATAAACAGTGACGGCCGGTGACTTCTCTTTCAAGGGGCATATGTACGTGTGTGCTGCACACGCGTCAAAAGGGTTTATGATAGAAGAGGTTCACAAAATACTTGCAAGACACTAACTTAAAGAGGTGGTTCATGCATTCTGAATTATTAACACAGTTTAAGAGTTGTTTCCTCATGCTAAACATAGGCAAAGTGTCAAAAAAGCAGTTGGACGTGTTGCAGAGTATTTTTGTGCCGAATGCACTTCGCCAGGGTTTGTACAAGTTTCGGAAAGTTAACAGGAACTGCTGACGTTTCAGGGGTTTGCCGTGGTTTTTCGTACATTATCGGAAAGAATCATTAAAGCTGATCTGCCTTTTATAAAGCTGATTAAACTAAAGACTTTTCTTAGATATAAAGGATGTAATACTACTCACTCCAGAGTAACATCAGAAATGCAGAAACCGCTTGTGTTATGTGAGCTTTAACACTAAACTCTGATTTCACATGAGATTAAGTTAGTATTTGGCAAACGTGAGTGTCTCTTTTATCATAAACCTCTTCGAAGCATCTGCAGTAGGCACATATTTTGACATGACACGTGATGCATATATTTTGACATGACGATAGGCTACATGCATGTTTTGATGAGCTTTGTTTTGTGCGCCCTCAAAAAAGAAGTCACCGGTCACCACTGCATATAAACAACAATAAAAACCTGATTTTCCCCACAGTGGGACTTTAAATTAAGAAGTTTGATACCAGATTACATTTAAGCAGATTTCCCCATTTCAAATGGTTCAGTTCATAGTTTTTTAAAGGATTAGTCCAGATAATCTACTCATCACCATGTCATCCAAAATGTTGATGTCTTTCTTTGTTCAGTCGAGAAGAAATTATGTTTTTTGAGGAAAACATTGCAGGATTTTTCTCATTTTAATGGACTTTAATAGAGCCCAACATTTAATACTTAACTCAACACTTAACGTTTTTTTCAACGGAGTTTCAAAGGACTATAAACAATCTCAAACGAGGCATAAGGGTCTTATCTAGCAAAACGATTGTCATTTTTGACAATAAAAATAACAAATATACAGTTTTAAACCACAACTTCTCGTCATGTAGATCCGGTCGTGATGCGCCAGCTGACCCCACGCAATACGTCATGACGTCAAGAGGTCACAGAGGACGAACGCGAAACTCCGCCCCAGGGTTTACAAGCGTCTTGAAAGAGGACCCTTCCTACGTTGTTGTATGTGGAATGATACTAATTAATGTCTTTGTGTCAGTTTATTGTTTAAAATGGTCCGCAAATGTGCATTTTATATATGTAACACGTGACCTCCCTACATCACTACGCATTTACGTTAGGTTGCGCTGGACCAAAAGTTGTGGTTTAAAAGTACATATTTTTTATTTTTCTTGTCAAAAATGACAATCGTATTGCTAGATAAGACCCTTATGCCTCGTTTGGGATCGTTTATAGTCCTTTGAAACTCCGTTGAAAAAAACTGGTAAGTGTTGAGTTAAGTATTAAATGTTGGGCTCTATTAAAGTCCATTAAAATGAGAAAAATTCTGCAATGTTTTCCTCAAAAAACATAATTTCTTCTGGACTGAACAAAGAAAGACATCAACATTTTGGATGACATGGTGGGGAGTAAATTATCTGGATTTTTCTTTTAAGAAAATGAAATATTCCTTTAATACAGTGCTTGCCAGGTGTTACTCCTCAAACATTCTGGTATAAGGTATTAAACTTTCTTCACATAAATCATCACAAACTGCTTAAAAGTCACATTCAAAATGTGTTTTGTAGATAATTACAGTCTTACAAACTGATTTTGCTTTAAACTTAAAATATTTTATTATAAAATCTAAGAAAAGTTGAAGTTTAAGATAAAAATCTTGCTATTACTTTAACTGATGTAGTTCAGTATTCCAAATGTAACCAACAGCCATCATCATCATAGTTTTTGCATATTGCTTTGCGATTAGGCAACTTTCCTACTTCTATTTGGATTCTGAATTGTGTTAAGTCTTGACTTGGATACAGAACATATAACCGCTAATAGCTTCTTTTCCACAGCACAGCGACTTTGTGTTGATTCCTGTGTGGAGGAGACAGAAATGTTTGCTGTCATGACAACAGCGAAATCGGTCTGATGCAGTATTTAATCAAAGCAGAATCAATTCCTTAAACTTCACCACTATTTTTTCACAACCTTGCAAGCACTGCTGTTGCCTTCGGGAAACACAAATCTAGTTATAATAGTGTATGGTACAGTAGGTAAACTATTTTCATGTTTTCTCTGTTATAGTCAAACCTCTTAGACCTCTAGCCAGATGATAGAGCAAGTTGAAAATAAGACCCTTGGATTTTTGAGAAGTCAATGATAATGTAGTCACAGCATCACAGCACAGTGGAGTTTGTATTGTATAACGTAATTGGAAGTTCTCTTCCATTGTGCTGCAAAGGATCCTTGGACCCTGTGGATCCATAATGTGTCATTTTGATCCCACTGGGATAAGAATGTGTCGAGAGAAACTATTAGATCAACGAGCTTCCTCCAAAGTTCCTTTCCAGTCGAGCACAGGATATACTCATATTTGTAGATTCGCAGAGTATCACAAGCATTTGTTTGCACTTGGAGCAATCTGAGAAAAGCACACAGCCTGTATCCCACGCATATGGTTGATGTCCATAATCATATTTTTCACAAGGGGTATTATCATGTGTTCGTAGGTATTCCAGTGGAGGATAAGGTGAACATCTTCATCAACAGCTTTGGCTCGATCCAGGAGACCACAATGGTTAGAGCAAAACTCTTTTTGTTGTTGTAATATATGCTAATTTAATAATACTACACTATACTAATATTTGTGTATGTGACTGTGCTTTATTTCTAGGATTACCGTATAAATATATTTCTACGTCAGCGCTGGAATGACCCGCGATTGCGGTTACCCGCAGATTTTAAGTCGGATGCATTGACTGTTGATCCGAAAATGTTCCAGTGCCTTTGGAAGCCAGATCTGTTTTTTGCCAATGAAAAAAATGCAAATTTTCACGATGTTACCCAGGACAACATACTTCTCTTCATCTTCCGTAATGGAGACGTCCTCATTAGCATGAGGTATTGTAAGCCACAGTCAAACATCTCACAGGTTTAGGGAAGGGTTAGCAATTTGTGATCTTGCTTTTATACAGCAGTCCTAAAAACAAATCTATAACTATTTCTCTAATTTCTTTTTTGGTAAAATGCAAACCATTAGCAAGCGTTTCATTCGTTAACAGTGTTGGGGGTAACACATTACAAGTAACGTTCATTACATAATAATATTACTTTTCTGAAGTAACGAGTAAAGTAACGCATTACTTTATAAATGTACACTTTAATATTTGAGTTACTTTAAAAAAAAAAGTAATGCAAGTTACTTTTCAGTGTAATTAATTCAATTTAAAAATAAAATAATGTACTGAATTAAACTGAACGTATTAACGTAGAGTTATGCACTCTATGCGCCTGAGCGGGAACAGTTTGAGTCAAAAACGGAGATGGCTTGAAATTTTTGCGATAAAAAAACACCTGCAAGGCCTGAGAGAGATCAAGCTTCAGCCAAGTAAGAAAAAGTAACGCAAAAGTAACTTAAAAATAACGTAAGCATTATTTTCCGTGAAAAGTAACTAAGTAACGCAGTTAGTTACTTTTTTGGGGAGTAACTTAATATTGTAATGCATTCTTTTTAAAAGTAACTTTCCCCAAAACTGTTCGTTAAGCTAAACATTTTATTTGTTGCAAAGCAATGAATGTGATGAACACACAATAGCAGTGCTGTTACGAGGTTAGTGCAGGGGTTTTCAAACTACGGGTTGGGATTTGCTTGTGGGTGGCACAGTGGGATAAGGTGGGTCGCGCTTTGTTATTGTGGTGAATGACCATTTTATGACTAGCAGTGACAATGATTTTGATTTAAATTACATGTTTTCATAAATTAAACTGACAAGGAAAATAAAAACTACTCAATTATAAATGAGGTAAAAAATTTATTTTTCTCTTATTTCCATTTAAAAATATGTTGGTGTGTGTCGGGATAGATTATACCTATTTGAGGAGGTCGCAAAATGAAAATAGACATCGAGTAAAGCACTAAATAGACTTTATATTTTATATCACTCTATATTACTATATACTTTATATTCTGCGCTCTACAACCCCTAGAAATTTAGTTTGAAAGTGTAATAAATCAGAGAACATCAGTGAAGTGTTATTCACAGAATGGTTAGCATATGTTGGTCCAAATTAGATTTATTTTGGACCTAAACAGTATTTGTATTCAAAGAGTGGACACTGCAGAGTTGTTTATGATGTTAAATCACAAAAGCATAAAAGTGTTTGTTAAATGTTTTATTATTATCGTCTCTAATATTTTGTTTTACCGGTATTTTTTTCCGTAGATACAAAATCAAGTAAAGTCTGTCTTGCCTATGCTTTGTCAAATATGATAAAGAAAGAAAAAAATATATATTTATTTTTTATGATTATTGTTCATTAATTTGTAGTTTTGCAGTATAGCAGTGTGGGTATTTGATAAAACTAAACGTCTCTTTGTGGCAGATGAGAATATTCCAGATCTTAGCTATGCAGTTTGCTTGTGAGCCTTAGGGTGAGACCCCCACCATACACCCCCTTACTCTCTCTTTCTCTCTCCAACCCTCTCTCTCTCTCTCCTCTCTCTCTCTCTCTCCTCTTTCTCTCTCTCTCTCTCTCTCTCTCTCTCTGTCTCTCTCTCTCTCTCTCTCTCTCTCTTTCTTGTTCTGTCTCTCTGTCTCTCTCTCTCTCTCTTTCTTTCTTTTTCTGCTCTCTCATCATCGTCATCATCATCTGCTACTGATGCTCTACATGCAGCCAGGACTAATGAACCTTGCTGCGTGTGTGTGTGTGTTCGGGTCTGTCCTCTGTTCACATACCCTCCGATACACACAATCTGTCTGTTCTAAACTCTGCAAATGTGTGCATTTGGTGGAAGTTGCTGTCGGTCAGTTATAGATGCAATAATGTCATATGACTATGTAATTACTATAGAAAACACAAATGTTTTTAGTATGTCTTAGTATGTTTGTTCTTGCATCCATTTATTCTTGAAATATTTTTTATTTTTATTTCAATAATTGCACAAATATGCATGTTACTGCTCCATAATGCATAATGCAGACAACTTTATTGCTAAATATACACTGTAAATAAGTAAGGGATAATGTATAGGCAGCAGGTTGTTATCGAAGAAACAAGCTCCGACAGTGTGATCAGGACACGATGGGTATTGTGTCACATTGAAGGGGATTTTTTGTGATGACAACCGGCTGCCTGTACGTTATCCCGCTTATTACCTGGCTATTTACCTCATATGTAAGGTAAGGAACATTAAATATTGATTTCAAATATTTTATTTGCTCATTTTTAATGAATACAGACCTACCATCTTTGAGGAAAACGGGTTTACTTTTGGTTTTAAGATAAGACAAGACGTTCAAATGTCATAAACACACTATTTGGTTTAAAGGCAGGGTTCATGATCTAGTTGGCCCGACTCCCTTTTTGTTTTTTCAGAAATCCTGCATTCCGCCTTTAATCATTTGTAAATATAATATAAAATCATAGACATACCGGTATATCAAAGATGTCATACATGTTGTTAATGCATTATTATTAAATAAATGTTTATATTTAATTTTGTGTATTAAACTGTACCTGTCAAAATGATTTGCAGCATCCGGGTTAACGAGTGTTATTAGTTTTAAGCGGTAGTTATCTGAAAAGAACGAACCTTGGAATGTCGCAACTGGCCAATCGGAATTTAGCATTTAGAGAGGCGTGTAATGACTGGGAATAACATACCTGCAAATGTCGCTTCGGGCCAATCAGAATCAAGCATTCCAATGACCCGTTTAATAATTTATTTATTTAACGCATTTTATTATCAGTGTTTTTAATAAACACACCAAAAATGTTGTTTAAAGATTTAAAGTGATTTTATTTCTCTGTTTTTCAGATTGTCCGTCACTCTATCTTGCCCTCTGGATCTAACGCTCTTTCCTATGGACACACAACTCTGCAAGATACAATTAGAGAGCTGTTAGTAAATGCACCATTTGTGATTCAAAGGCACCACAAGTTTATGCAGTAATCTTAATGTTGTATGTTATGTGTCTGCACACAGTTGGCTACACCACAAAGGACCTGATGTTTATGTGGCAGTCCGGGGACCCAGTTCAGATGGACGAAATTGCTTTGCCGCAATTTGATGTGAAGCAAGAGGACATTACATACGGAAACTGCACCAAATTCTACCCGGGAACAGGTTTAGATTGACATATGTCTTTAAATGTACACAAAAATTTCAATACGTCTTAAAGCAAGGGAAAATCGAAATGGAACATACTTTTCAGCAGACTAGTGGCTTAAGAGAATCACACACACGCAAGAAAATGCTGACTTCATACATCTGTTACGCTCCTGATTCAGAGTTGAATAAATCAATACTCCTCAGATGGGTAGCGTGGCAGAATGGCTCCATCCTCAGAGCCAGAAACCTGACATTGAACCCTAGGAACAAACTAAATGTCGCAGTTATGAAATGTTGCATGACTGAACATCTTATACTCCCTGATCAAGCTCTGCACACCTGATCCATTCCTCTGTTTCTGTGCCCAAGCACTCCAATTTATTCCCATTAGCTGGGATTGTAATACAGTAGTACAGTTCTGCACTACTTTTACAGGATTTTGTTTGTATCCTAGGCAAAAATAAAAAATGTGGGTCAGATTTAGTTGTATTTGCCAAAGGGTTTCATATGCAACCAGAGCACATTGCATGGAATACTGTTTCCTCAATGCAATTTTAATTTGCCATTCGACAGAGGAACCCAGAGGTGATATCAGTTGCAAATTTGATTTTTAAGAAGTGTTTTGTTGAGCGCTTAGAATTAAATTGAGATTAAAAATGCAAAAGAGAGACATATTTTCGAAATAATACCTAGGTGCCACTTACTAAATTAAACATCTTTATCATTGCGTACAGTATTAAGTCTGACGTCATGCAGCGCTCCCTTGTCCAAGCAATCTCAAATGCCATAGGGAAATGATGCTACTATACACTCGTATCATAATGCAAACTACCAAAACACCCGAGATGACCAGACATGGACCTTTTTTACAAATGATAAAAATATTGCTGTCGGTGATTCTGTGAATCTGGAGACTACAATGTACACTTAGAGTTTATGAATTTTTCACTTAAATCTGTGATATGAATAAAAAGTGCCCTTAAACGGCTGTTTAAATAGTATCCTCTATTGAAATGAGCAGAGGCTTGGACCCGGAAACCGTTTCCTTACTTCAGTAATTCTCAAAGTGTGGTCCGCCAAACCCCCCCAGTGGTCCGCCAAAAGATGACCTAAACTAGGCAAGTTTTATACAATCGTCACTTATTTATGTAGATTTTTAATGCACTTGCGAAACTGTGATATCAGTTCTTGCCTTTCTGTTTTAATAACGTAAAAATGGATTGGTTGGCTAAACCAAAGAGGCTCGAAATAAAAGATCAAGCGTCAACTGAAAACAGCTAAAATCCACAGATCTATTAATTTTGTAATGTACTAGTTTTTGTTTCATGTGTAAAATCCCTGTAATTTCAGTGTTTTTGGACATTAAGGGAAACATTTTTTCTCAGTATTTTATTGTTACCATAGTTATAACCATAGACTTCATATACCCACCACCTCAGTTTTAAACTAATGGCTCTTTGGAATGACATTAAGTTGGACCTAGGCTGTTATACTAAATTTAATTGCATTTTTTTTCACATGTGCAGTTTGTTGTTAATATTAAGCTGCAACTCATTTCACATTTACTTTTTCAAATGAAATAAAATTAATATAATAATTTCTAAACATAGCATTGCATTTGTTTTAAAAAAATTAGTTTTTGACTTGCAACAGTTGCATATTAAACTTAAACTTAGCTTATCTTTCCTATTTTGTTGTTTTTTCGGGGAGTGTTAGAGTGGGATTCTGTTGGGTGGTCCTCAGAAAAAAATTGGAAGATAAAGTGGTCCTTGGGCTGAAAAAGTTTGAGAAACACTGCCTTACGTCATGACTGAAAGTGCACTGAATGATGAAAGTGCACCTATTTCATTGCTAAAAACAACATTATGTTGTGTATTTGGTATTATAAAATGTGTTTGCGTGGTTTATGGTTAAAAAACACATTATTTTTTTTCACATACCATACATTTTTGTAGCTCCAGATTTTACTCTCTTCCTGAAACGCACAGATTTTAAAAGCTCTGTGTCCCTGAATGGCCAGCTAATTTGTACGTTGTGACTGGCCTGAATACCTCTGACGTCAGCCGGAAATGTGACGCTCCTTACCATGTTTGAAAGATTCGCGCACAATGCAATGCTAACAGGAGTTAACTTACAGGCTATGAGTCCAAGTGTGAGGAATTATGATAATGTCGGTCTTGTGCATCACCAATCCCAGGAAGTAAACTGTTGCCTGCAATCCGTGTGTCTGTTGTAGTCCAAGAAAAGAGATTTACATTGGAAATGATAACTCGTGTCATCATTTACTTTGGGGTTTGTACCTTTTGCATATCGTTAACATTTACTAATACACACCTACACACCAAAGGAAATGTAAAAATGTGAATCGGACAATAGGTGCTCTTAAACAAGCGGGTTCCTAAAAGCAGTTGATAGGATATACTGTGAAGTAAACGGCTTCTTTGTTCTTTGTTTGTTTGTTCATAAATGTTGGTGGATATACTATGATTCTGGTGCAGTCAGAGCCTGAGGCTCAGTGACAAGGATGTTGTTGATGATGATGATGTTTTAGTGATAATGATATTGCCACATATAGTCCGCAGGATGTTTCCAATGTCAAGTGTGTAGTTATGTTAAATGTGTCATTTTAGCCTTGTAAATAGGTAGGTTTGCTTCATACTATGACTGTTTTGATGAAGTGCTAGTAAATGCCATCATTAATCTTCCACGCGTAAGACTGAGAAAATTGAGAAAAGAGGAAGCGTCTGCAGAAAGGCGCCATGATGATAGACAAATGTTTCACAGATTAATCCCTGTTGTGAATGGAACAGGCAGTGTGGGTCGGAATCTTTCACGACAATCTATTCCAAGACAGTTATAAAAACAATTTCTTGCACAACAGATATTTTACATTGTTATCCTTTGTCAGCCTAACAGAGTTTTGGCTTCTGAGGCAGCATTTCAAGGCGGGAAGGTATCAAGTCATGTCCGAATCCAATGTTTGGTTTACTTACTGTTTCCTGAGATACCTTCATTTCCTGTCCCACAATTCTATGCGTTGCCGTGCACGGAGAATGTGATTGGTTGAGCCTGGTCGAGTTTGAAAAAATAAAATTAAAAACAAATTTAATGTAAATAAAGTTATATTTTCACTTTTTACACCTTTTAAATACATTTCTAGCGAGAAATTAGTATTGTAGTTTTCAAATATGGTATTAGTTATCATAAAAGCCGCTCTATGTTTATATTTCAAGCCGAGTTCCATTTTGCTGTCTATGAAGTCTGTCCGAAAGTGTTTCCCGGATCTGCCTTAATCACCCTGAGTTCATTGACTCATGATACAGCAAGGCAGCCTGTTTTTTACCCCAAAAAGTTTACCCCATAACTATAGATGCACTTAGAGGGTTTTGCAACCAAACTCCTCATATGTGTTTGTATATGTGTATATAGGGTGCTTTTAGGATTTATGTACCCTACCTGTGTAAGCCATGTCATGGAGACGAAACCTGAAGGAATATTAAACCTTGATACACGTATTAAACCTTTATACAATACACATCTCCCAGGAACTCTTG
Source organism: Paramisgurnus dabryanus (assembly GCF_030506205.2). NCBI lineage: Eukaryota > Metazoa > Chordata > Actinopteri > Cypriniformes > Cobitidae > Paramisgurnus > Paramisgurnus dabryanus. Next base: position 41,968,934 of record NC_133340.1, on the reverse strand, counting down.
ATTCTGATTGGTCAACCCAGGCAAATTATTTTTCACATAGCTCTGTTAGTTTTATGTCTCACCTCTCACATCACAGTGATTTATTTATATGCACAAAATAAAACTATTTGAACTAAACATTTATTTATTTTTAATTTATGAACAGCTCTAAAGTATAATAATGTGTCAGCTTATGTGCAGTCATCATTATGTTAAATAATAAAAAAATTACCCTCTTAATAAACACACATACTCATACAGTATCTTAACTATAGTGTGTAGTTTTGGAAGAACTGAGGTGTATTTCCCCTGTACAAATCTCTTATATAATACAGTATTCACTAATGTAAGAGAACAGAGTCACGTCGGAGTCACCAAACTAATCAAAATCACATAAACATAGATTGAAATTCCTTTACAGTAAATAATCACACACATACACGTACATGCTAGCATAAATGATCAAACAAATGATCACATCACCAACAGACAATAACAGGATCATTTGCAGCACGGTCTTAATAGTCTCTCAAACTGGTTTATGGTAATGCAGCTATACGCAGCTTATGGCATGATGTGCTACATGACAAAAATCTAGGGTATGATATTTTGCTGATGATGGTGTGGGCTTATGAGTAAGTCAGAGGTTGAGCTCTGATAGGGTAAAACCACAGATAATAGACATTAACATGATGCAAAATTTTATTACTATGAAAAGGAAAATTGCAGTGCACAAAATGGCTGTTCTAGCCAGATAGAAGTGCCACCTTGCAATACAAAGAGCCAATCATCTATTGTTAAAGGCTTATGATTCTATTTGAGATGGACTATGCACAGAAGGTTGTGAGGTCTTTATTTGACAGTGTGTACCTGGTTTTAGCATAATTTAGGCTTAACCACCTAAGACCCGAGCTTTGGTTTGGCTTGCATTTTAGATTTCTTCCAGCTATTTGGGGTTACGAAGAACCAATAATTTAACAACCAAATATTTTTCTTTGAATATGAAGCAGTGTAATTGTCCACATTTTTGTACAACAGGTTCCAGCTACATAGCATTAAGTATTATGGTGCAAACAACAAAAAATTTGATGTGGACACACCTGGTCTTAGGAGGTTAAAAATCCCTGAGCATTTCTGAAAAAGGCAAAAAAAATGCCTAAAAAGAACACAAATTGTACCTGGTGTCTTGATTTGATCTTAAAACGGTTTACATCATTTGAATCACAAGAAATTCAGCTTTTCAAAAGATATGTGACATGTTTCGCTTTTTGTGTTTGAATTGTTGTATTTGATGCATTTTCTGTCAAATAATGCACTATCCCTCAAACGGTACACTGGAATTTTAAAGGGTTAAGAGAGAGGATTTATGGTACATGTCTTTGTCAGGTTTAATTGTTGATGGGACATATTTTGTTTTATTCTGACTATTGGCAGTAATTCAAGAGATATCAGTTCTCCATTTAAGTATATAAGACTTGATCATGTATGAGGAAAGAAGCTCATATACTGTATATCTGGAATGGGATAAGGATTTGGATAAACAGTTTCTTTAAGGCTAATAAATCAGGTGTCCACATGTGACAGGTGTCATCAATTTTCCCAGTACTTGCTGTTCTTTCAATTGAAGTTTCTCCCACTCATCTTCTTCCTGTGAATATTGTTTGTGATACTTGTGTGCAAATAGGCGACTTACAGTAAGAAACCTCTATTGACAGCCTGCTGGATAATTTGTCATCATGCTGTCATTTTGCAGGTTTACCCAGAAATGCACCTGGTCCAATGAGCAAAAAACACCTTGTTATGTCGAACTTTGCCTATGTTTCTATATGGAGATAAATGGCCACCATTCAATGAAGTTTCCTTACAGGGATGTTTTTTAGTCATGCACAGCATGTTCATGTGAAAGACTGTAAAAATCTGGGTTTTAATGTGTTTGTTAGCGCTTCATTTCATGTGGTGAATTAGAGCTGATTAATTAAGTGTGGCAGTTTTTGTTTTGTGGTAGTTTTTTATGTGTTTGGCAGATGTTCAGTATTCAACTGAGATTTAAAAATGACCCCAGGAGACAGATGAGCTCCTCTTAGGGAATCTTCAGATCTACACACATACAGTATGTGAGCACTGAACTAAGAATTTGTTGATATACAATACAGTTTTGTACTGTATGTTTCTTTAGCAATGGGCAATTATGGACTTTTAGACACTTCAAATTATTTCATTTGTCGGCTATGTGTAAAAGTGGATTTCCTATGCATAACAGAAAAATACATTTTTTGGAACAGTTATGTATTGTGTTATACAGTACTGTGTCATACTGTGGTGGAAATTACATTTGTAATATTTCTGGACTCTTTTGCCATGCTTAGGCTATATTTTCCTCACATTTTATGTGTTTTAAAAGGACATTAAAATTAATTCATGTTTCTTTAGTTATGTATTAAGAGTAGGGATAGTTTACCAAAAAATTTAAATTCTGTTATCATTTACTCACATTCATGTTCTTAACCTGTATGACTTTTTATTCTGATATTTTGATAGAGAATGGTAACCACACGGTGTACAATACCCATTGTCTTTCATGGTATTCGTTTTTTTCCCACTATGGAAGTCAATAGGTATTGTCAACTGGTTGCAATCATTTATCAAAATAACTTTTTTTGTGTTCATCAGAAGAAAATCATGCAGGTTTAATTCTACATGAGGGTGAGTAAATTTTCCTTTTGTGTGAACTCAGAGCTGGCCTTAAGCATCTGGGGGCCCGTTTCAATAACTAATAGGGGGCCCTACCCACATAAAACAAAAACTTAATAGAGCAAAAAAGCAAGGATTCCTGTTGGTTTGCATCAATGGTATATTATTTTATTACGTGCACTTGACTTTCAGCCTTACGAACAGGCAGCTCAACAGAAATGATCCAACCTTATTTAATTAAAACTATACAATTGAAGAGTTTTGTTGCAAAACGAGATGAATCCTTTTTTAACATTTTTCTCAAAACATGTTTATTATTATGTTATCATATTATTATTTTGTTTTATGGTGCTACTTAGTTGTATGTTTTAAGTTATGAAGGTTTAAATCAAAACAAACCAACTGCAGTTGAATTGATATTAACTGGAATGCACAACCAAAAAACTAGATTTCTGAAAAATAAAAAAAACTGAGTTATCTCGTTTTGCAACGAAACTCTATAGTTGGAATAAGCCCTGCCCTTTCATGGGCACTAACTTCTCTGCTTAATTGATTTGTGCAGTATATTTTCAGCTGTCTGGGCTGACTTTAAAAAAACAGCTCAAACTTCCTCTTAAGTTATTTAACAAAAGCAAAAAAGTGTCTGACTTACACTGAACCAAACTTATAATTAACGATGGGCTCCGCGATTTTTCAGCACCGTAGACAGCTGACCTGGCAGCGGGTGTAGATTTCACCTGAGCCCTTTTTAGAAATCCACCCTTTTGTGTTTGAGTGCTGAGAATGCCCTGATAAGTTCATCTTTCTCCAGCGATTTTGTCGCCTCGTGCTCAATTAAAATCTGAACGAGAGCTGACGGCATCTGTGTTCAATAGGTTATTATAAAAACAGTTTACATACTGTTATGCGGGAGCAAAAAAAAAGATTTCCAAGCCACAGTAAAAAAATCACCCCTCGTTTATTTAAAGTTCTTGGTCATTATGTTCATTTAATGGAACATTGTGTGGATGTTGCGTTAGAGGAAAATGCAGTCATGCAAAAAATATATTAAAGCTAGTCAGTAAATGCACACAGATGTTATACACATATTTTTAATACAATGAAATACTGCATTGAGGTTAGTATAAAATCCGATCATATTATTAAAACAACATTGAAATCAGCCCCTAAAAAAATCATAGCCCCCCTTTCAAACTTTCTTGCGCCGGGGCTGGGGCCCCCCTTGGAGGGCGGGGCCCGTTTCAAATGAAAAGGTTGAAACATAGGTAGCCGCCTCTGTGTGAACTATACTGTACCTGGGTCAGTGACAAAAACTGTTTGGCAAGATGAGAAATTCAATAATAAAAAAAAAAAACTTGTTTTAAAGCACGCATCAGGTTTATTTCGATGCACATAGTGTATTTATGTTAAAAAATTACATTTACACAATTTTTATGAAAGTTAAGACTGAATGGACCTGAAAATGTCAAATGGTGTAACAGCCAATTGTGCCAAAGAATGAGAAATATTAAATATTTTATCCACCTTGATGACATGTAGGCGTAATCATAAAAAAAATTAACTATCATTTTATTAGTTATTTCTAAATGTAAATTTTAATGATGTTTTGTAATATTTTTCTTGACATATGCTAAAAACAGCTCTGTTTTCTAAATAATGACAAATGACATAAAAATATAGGTAAAAAAACATAATAAATGTATTTATATTTTCATTTAAAAAAATACTAGTTACACCAATTGACACAGACCGGTTACACCACATTGACATTTTTGCAATTATCCCCCAAATATTCTTTCAACAAAACCAGACATTTTAGACTTGGTCCTCAAAAAAGAGAAGGTATGCAAGTAATTTTAACCCTTTTACATTTAATTGAACCATACAGACTCAAAATAATTAACTTCACGTCATTGACCCACTTACCCCTATTACACAACTAAAAAAAGCCGATAGTCATGGCTGATTTATCCTGTCAATTAAAAGAGCACATGGTATTGCAATGAATTTGAAGTCTGTTTATAGAAAATGTAAAGAAACATCACTAGTTAAATGTTCAATATTACTGGTCATTATATGACTGGATAACATTTTATCTTCAGAATTTAGTTAATGCAAGTTAATATACCATCAAACCAGTAGCGGCTCCAGAGATTTTCTGATGCAGGTGCTATGGGGATGCTCAACACTTAAGAGAAGGTGCTTTGAATTTTGGAGCGTTTCATTATGGAGGTCGCATCGGACCACCCTTTATACACGACGCATTAACTAGCCTCTTCTATCACCTGTTTGGGTCTCATGTTAGTTTAGACTAAAATATATATTTTTAAATTGTTATTTAATTCCCTTTTTTAACAACATGAAAAGACATTATCATACATCTCTAATGTGTTCTCTCTGTTCCCCTCTTTTATCTCTCTCTATGTAGGTTATTACACATGTGTAGAAGTAATCTTCACTCTGAGGAGGCAGGTGGGATTTTATATGATGGGTGTCTATGCTCCCACTCTTCTCATTGTCGTCCTGTCATGGCTGTCCTTTTGGATCAACCCTGACGCCAGTGCGGCCCGTGTGCCCTTAGGTCAGTATACCCTTCACCATCGTACGGAGAAGACGCAGATCTGACGGCCAAACAAAACTCACTACACACATTAGCTGGACTGGGACTAAAACTGCAGTGTTGTGTTTTATGACCCATATCGAGATGGTACAGCTCAGTCTTGCTTGGAAGTGCCCATTTAATGCTTTTGTAAAGGCATTTTATAGTGGCTTAGGAGTAGTTTGTCAAGAAACTGACATAACACAACTGTGAACCAGAAAACAAATTAAATTAAATAAGCAGTTGTCTATTAAAAAAGTAGGCAACTAATTAGTTGGAGTTGTAAAAGGTGCGTAACTTGATCAATACCCCTCACTTAAACCTGTCGAAAATCAGCAAAAGCTGCAATATAGTAAACTGATTCACAGGCAGACAGTGTTTGAATTTGACATATTGAAATATTTGCCTAGAGCTTCAAGGAAATACTAGTAATTTTCCAATGGACATTTTCACTCTTTTCCATTGCAAATCGCAAAGGACCCTCTAAAATAATAGATTTTTATTGGTCACTTCTGGTTTCGATTTTAAAAATAAATTAATTAAGTCAAATATAATATACTCAAAATTTTCCTAATGTTTTTAAAAGTTATTTATATGGATATAAATTGCATCTAGACACAAAATGGGGAGTAAGACAAAAGGGAACCCATATATTCAAAAAAAGGGAAAGCATGTGTCCATATGTCAGTCATGCCCACCTGAGATCCGACCCACTTGTCCTCTCATTTCTTTCCTCTCAAATTCCTCTTCTCATAGGCTCCACCTCTCCTTCATTCCTTTTACTCATTTCTTCATCTGTCCATTCCATGGATGCCTGTCACTCTCAGGTTAGTTACAACATTAAAGAAATCCTACAATAGGTGTTTAATATGTGTTTGCTAAGTAAGATGAATCTCAAGGTATCTGTTTTGTCATGGTGCTAAGATTTATGCTACAATATGTGGTTATACAACTTTGCATTTCACTTCTTTCCTTTAGGTATTTTATCTGTTCTGTCGCTCTCATCTGAGAGTATGTCTTTAGCATCCGAGCTTCCTAAGGTCTCCTACGTGAAGGCCATTGATATCTGGATGATTGCCTGTTTGCTCTATGGTTTTGCCTCTCTTGTGGAGTATGCTGTGGTCCAGGTATTTCTATGCATTTTACATAAATCTTATATTTTGTGTTTGTAGATTGTTTTGTGCATAACAGCAATATACTGAATGTTTTTAACTCAGGATTGACAAACCCAGCTGTTGGGGTAAATTAACCCAGAAAATGTTTATATTTGACCAAACAATGGGTTCAAACAACCCAGTATTTTTAGTTTAAATTACAACCCAACATGTTTGGGTTTGTCTCTTTTTGGGTTGAAAACCACCCAGGATTTGGTAACACTTTACAATAAGGTTGTATTTGAAGAGTTTGGTTCTAAAACGCGATAAACGTCATTTAAAAAAAAAAATAGTTACCACCAAAATCAGTGTATCTGAACAGTATTAAATGTAACCTTTTTTCCCAAAACTCAATAAATGGAAGTCCTCCTTCTCTACAGAACGCAATAAATCCACTAAACAAATCACAGCGCACTATTCCACGCATTGTAAACAACAATGCTGATTCGTTGAATAAACACAGAAACCTAGTTTTCCTCATCTACTTTGTACTTCGTGATCAACCATCAAAGAAAAACAAAATTATACTTTAATGGCATTGATAAACGTGTGGTGGTTTTCTGAGGCGGGGAAGAAACGTAACCAACCAAAATCGAATAATTTACATGAGAGGCACTCGGCCGAAGAAAAAATGCTGTTGCTTATTTTCTTAGGACAGGATCAAGTTTCTGTCATGCTAACACAATGACCCCAGGGGATCTAATGAAAAACTTTCCATTATTTTATGCGAAGTCAATGAAAATCGAGCAGGACCAAAGCATTTTACAGCTGATCGTGTCAAAAAGGTTCAGCGACTACGTCCCGAGGATGACAGCAGCAATGACAGTGTTCTTTATATGAAAAAGTGTTTTGATTAATGCCATTAATGTTTTTTAAATCCGTGTATACCACTAGTCAACTAAATAAATATAACATGGCAAAGATGAATGCACATTTATTAATTCAATAGATTTATAGCATTTTGAACCAAAACTTGTCATGCATTTATTGCATTTTGTGGACAAAATCATCAGTTTTTATAATAAATCTTTGAAAACTAAATTATGAATTTGAATTTTTTTATGTTATTATAACCTAAAGATGCTATGTAAAAGTTTGTAACAGAAAATAGTGGTTTTCATCTTGTCACTTTCTTGGTATAGAAAACACATTTTTACCGGAATAAGTAAAAGTGGATTTATTGTGTTTTGGAACCAAACTCTTCCTTTGTTAACAATTAGTTAATGCATTAGCTAACATGAACTAACAATGAACAATACTTCTACAGCAAATTTCGTAATTTACTAATACATTAAAAAAATCAAGCATCCTAACTGTTAACATTAATTAATGCACCATGAACTAATATTAACATTAACTAACATCAACAAGTAAGCAATAAGGTACGAGAGGCTGTGCTGTATCGTGAATAATTAACAGCTGGAGGGCATTTTTAGGCACGACGCGAATACAGCACTGCACTTGCAGATACAGCACTTGCCTCAAGTACCTTATTGCTTTTATAAAACGGTTACCACACAATATTAAAGTAAAAAAAATTAGTGCAACTTTCATGAAGTTAAATCAATAAAAAGCATTCCTTCCACTAGAAAAAATTGTCCCTGACCATGAACAAAAATGTGTTCCAATGTGTAATATGCATGAAAGCGCAAATAAAAACAACAAACCGATACGTGTGGTTGCAAAGGGTGCTGCTAAGGGCACATTGATAAACAGAACCGTTGGGTGAAGCGGTCATAGCCGTGTTTTATCGTGAATAAAGCACAGCTATTAACCAATCAGAATCAAGGATGGAAACTAACCGTTTTATAAGAATTAATACATGCTGAAAACTATATTGATCATTGTCTGTTCATGTTAATTAATGCATATACTCAGGGACGTGCACAGGATTTTTTAGGGGCAGTTGCTCTGACCTATATAAAGGGCACCCCCCCTCTAAATTTTTTAAATTTAAACTCACGGCCTATATGAAGGACTGGGAATAACAGGGTCTTTATTAAAATCAGCAAACATGTTTGCCTAATGCCTACCAAAAACATTTTAGCAGGCTGCTTGTCTGCAAGCTATGATAGCTAGCTGCTATCTGTCTGATTATTTAGGCTTAAACTTGGCAAACTCAGCCTAGATTCATGAAGATTTTAACAGAGGTGGAAAGAGTAGCCAAAAACTTTACTCAAGTAAAAGTACAAGTAACTAAATAAATAATTACTCAAGTAGAAGTAAAAAGTATGCAATGAAAATAATACTCAAGTAGCGAGTTACTAGTTACTCATGAAAAAATAAATCTAGATATACACACGCAAACACACACACAAACACACAATACAGTGCCCTCCATAAGTATCAGAACTGTAAAGACAAGATTTTTCTGTTTGCTATGGAGACCAGAAATTGGTAAGATAAATATCAGTATGTCAGAAGTTTAGAATGTCACATTTTATTAACCTTTGTTTATGTTTCAACACATACATGCTTTAACAACAAAGAACAACAGCATTAAATGCTGACTTATGTATGTTGTACACAAATGCACATAAGTGAATCAAACTGATCCTACACATTTTATGCTTTTTATGTGTAAACAATCAGGACACAGCTAAGTGACCATTAAAAATAGATTCTGTACTTTTGTCTCATGTTCATATTTTAATGTTTAGACATTTCTTGACTCCACAACAAACAGAATAATACTTATGAAGGGCACTTCTACAGTATGTGTAAAACTGCAACATACACAAACAGTACAGAAAAAAGAATAAAATAACCGAATAGACAAGCATTTCAAATTAACAAATTAACTTTAGTCTCAATGTTGATGTAGCTTATAGACCATGTCAAAAGATGTAAACAACACTGGTCCAGAAGCACTTCTTGTTTCAGTTTTTTAACACTAGATAAACGTTGGGATAAAATACAACCAACAGAACATATAGAACTAAATCAAAAAGTCAAAGAAACACCTTAAAGATAATGATATATGTCAAATAAAATAAAAAACAGTCAAAAACTGAAACGGGAAGTGTTTCCGGGTCCTTGTAACGCTTTTCAGTTCTTTTTTCAATTTGCACCATCAAAATGAATCAAATGAAAAATTGGTTTCAAAGTTTCATTTTTCAATTTTCATGAGTCCTTTACAAACGGACAATTGTCTCTCGGTTTAATTTTCAATTCTAAGTGTTTAGGTTGTTGCTTTAAAATTTCAGGTTTTGGAACAAACAGAAAAATGACGACTTGTTCTAATTTTCCATTTCTGTGTTTGCGCATGCGGCTGGAACGTACCATTATCGCCGGGGATGGGGGGGGAATGCAGTCTACAGCCGGTCACGGACCCACAGCGCTATCGCGTTAAATCTCACCATATTTATCTCCTCTATGTATATTACACATTTATTAAATATATTTTGAATAACAATAATGCCTGAAAACATTTATCTATCGGACCTCGGTTGCCGTTTTGGTTTTTATCAGTAGATGGCGATGTAACGACCTGGCAGTAAGTGCATGCACTCGAGACGTGATGGATAAACCTGTATCTGCCGCAGTTCAGCCTGCATAATGGCTCGAAAATTTTAATCATGTTACCCCGATATATTACGAGCCTGGTAGCGAGTCAGGTTTGTCACCTGAAAGTTGCCGTTTCGAGTCTCACGGGCGGCCGCTTGTGCAAGGCACCTTCCATTGCTCCCCGGGGGCTGGGCGCCCACTGCTCCGGGTGTGTGTTCATAACTGGCAGTGCGTGTGTTGCTTACTTACTGGATGCATTCCATATTTTAAACCATGTCACTTTTGTTTTCCTTTTTAAAAAACTTTATTAGGGTATGAGCCGCGAATGCCCACCCCGTGACGCCTGCCCTTTTATATTGGCTCATTTACTAACCATATTAATATTTGAGATATCCACAGTGTATCCATTCCCAGCTCTTCTACCAGCTAACAGATCACACCTACAGTGGTGTTAAAAACATGGTACTAATAAAAGTGAATAAATTGCAAAAAATTATAAAATGAGATTATTTCTTTATTTTAAATGTATTGAAAACATTACACATTCAATTCCAAAACAAAGCATTAACAACTTAGAGGTGGTTTCCCGGACAGGGCTTATCCTAGTCCCAGACTGAAATGCATGTTTGAGCTGCCTTAATTTAAAACAGTATTCACAGTTCCTGTCAATTTTTAGGTTTGTGTCAGAAACTGCATTTGTAATGTCACCCCACAAGTTTTTAATGGTGCAGAGAGATCAGAGGATTGAGTTGGCCACTTTATAATCTTAATCCTTTTTGTCTGGAACCAGATTTTGCCCTCTTGCTTTTGTGTTTGTTGTCTTGTTGACACCCATTTTAGGGGCATTCCTCTTCGGCAAAGGGCAACATAATCTCTTCAAGTATTCTACTGTAGTCAAACTGATCCATTCCCTTGTATTTGATAAATAGTCCCAACACGGCAGTATGAAAAACATCCCAATCCCATGACTTTTACACCGCCATGCTACACTGTACTGTGGCTTGAATTCAGGGGTTGCCTGAGGTCCTGTAAAGACCCCAAAAAGAAAGATTTTAATCTTATCAGGCCACAAAATGTTACATTATTTTTCTTTGGGCCAGCTGATGTATTGATGTAATTCTATAGATGTCTTTTTTCAACAGTGGTGCTTTACTGGGGCTTCTTGCATCAGTGACTGTCACAAGATCATCATCTTTTATCTTTCTAAAGGTTTTCAAATTTTTAATCAAATTGCTCTGTTCCTCTGAGCAATGTTTGAAAAGACCCATTTTATTTAGAAATTCAGCAGCATATTATATATTTTATAACAATGGGCAAAACATTTGCCTTCTCTCTTTCTTAATAAAGGACAGAAAGAAGCTGTTTTCACAGGTTGAACTCATTTTAAACTTCAGTATGCTATTATTTTGATCACGCCACTTTCAATAAATGAATCACTCAGAGCAAGTAATGTGGATATCATTGCCAATGGCTCTATTTTTTTCTATAAATAATTTCCAGAAATATTACTACTACTACTAATAACAATAGTGGTTTATCAGGTTACTGATGTTGCACTGCTATTTTTTTTAACACCACTGTTTATGATCATGCAGCATAAAATTATAAAATGTTTGCCATTTATTCACCTTTATTAGTACACTACTATGTTTTTAACACCACTGTAGGTGTGATCCGTTAGCTGGTAGAAGAGCTGGGAATGGATACACTGTGGATATCTCAAATATTAATATGGCTAGTAAATGAGCCAATATAACAGGCCAGGCGTCACGGGGTGGGCATCCGCGGCTAATAAAGTTTTTTAAAAAGGAAAACAAAAGTGAAAGTGACATGGTTTTCAAGTAAGGAATGCATCCAGTAAGTAGTCAACACACGCACTGCTAGTCATGACACCCGGAGCAGTGGGCACCCAGCGCCCGGGAAGCAATGGGTAAAGTGCCTTGCTCAATGGCACGTCACAAGCGGCCGCCCGTGAGACTCGAAACGGCAACTTTCAGGTGACAAACCTGACTCGCTACCAGGCTCGTAATATATCGGGGTAACATGATTAAAATTTTCGAGCCATTATGCAGGCTGAACTGCGGCAGATACAGGTTTATCCATCACGTCTCGAGTGCATGCACTTACTGCCAGGTCGTTACATCGCCATCTACTGATAAAAACCAAAACGGCAACCGATGTCCGATAGATAAATGTTTACAGGCATTATTGTTATTCAAAATATATTTAATAAATGTGTAATATACATAGAGGAGATAAATATGGTGAGATTTAACGCGATAGCGCTGTGGGTCCATGACCGGCTGTAGACTGCACTCCACCCCCGGCGATAATGGTACGTTCCAGCCGCAAGCGCAAACACAGAAATGGAAAATTAGAACAAGTCGTCATTTTTCTGTTTGTTCCAAAACCTGAAATTCTAAAGCAACAACCAAAACACTTAGAATTGAAAATTAAACCGAGAGACAATTGTCCGTTTGTAAAGTACTCATGAAAATTGAAAAATGAAACTTTGAAACCAATTTTTCATTTGATTCATTTTGATGGTGCAAATTGAAAAAAGAACTGAAAAGCGTTACACGGACCGTTTCTGGACCAGTGTTGTTTACATCTTTTGAAATGGTCTATAGCTGAAATATCAGACAAGTAAACTGACAAAAGTTTTGCATATGTATAAAGTTAGAAATCTCCTATGGTCTGAGGACATTGACAGTTTACACTTACATAAAAATGATTTGAGACAAAAACTCATGTTTTCTTACGTTGTCATGTCACGTGTGTTTTGTGAGAATCACTTACGAATCAGATGTCAATCATCGATGGATTTTCTTCAATCTGTGCTACAATGCTTCTGGAGGTTGCACGCGTTTAACTGTGTCTGACGACGAACAGGTCGCGTGGGTACATGTGTGAAGTTTTGCTTTTAGTTAAAAGATTGGTAAATTCATTTCCACGTCACCCAAAAATGGTTATATTCTGCATGTTTCTACATAGGTTACGAGTAAAACAGCTTCGGACGATTCCGTTTTTGCAGCGATCTGAACAATTAATTCAAACTGATTCGCGAACCAATTTAAACGTTTGGCCCATTCGCTTTGTAAAGAATCGATTCAAAAGACTCGTTTATTTGCAAAACTTTGTAAGGAATCGACTCAAACGAGTCATTAATTCGCGAATGCGCCAGAAACACGAGATAGCAATTTAAAAATAAAATACAAATTTCGTAATTAATTAAAATACACAGTAACGAAGGAACGCTGCATAGTGTAAACGAAGTAAAAAATTTATTTTTTTCCACCTCGGAAGGGCAACTTGAGTCGAGAAGGGCATATGGGCAGTTGCCCGGGCAACCTGAGCAACCCCCCTGTGCACGTCCCTGCATATACTAATGTTTACTAATACAACTTTATTTTAAAGTGTCAAGCTGGATTTATTCAGAGAGTGTATATAACCTGCGTATATGATTGGGATACTTGTTCAGTACCATGGACAGCACCTATCCATTATAATCAGCCAATACTGTATGTTAAACAGTTTGGAGGGCCACTGATCTGTTTTCTATTCCACTGAAGGATATCAAAAAGCAATAAAGTGAAGAGTTCAACGGGATCATTTGGAAAGTTGGAAAAACAAAAGAAAATAGACGTTAAAGTGCCTCTTTTTGCATCTGTCATCTTGATTTTGATCAAATCTGCCTGCAAGATTGTTTTTGTTTCATGCTTCATCAAACGTTATATCCATTTCACACGCAATTCTAGTTTATTTTCATGCCACTGTAATCCCAAGACGTGTAAAGCAGTAAAGGCTGTGTGCTAAAATAATGGTTTTCTTTGGCACATGTGACGTTTAAAAGCACCTTAAGACATGGTCTTTTATGACTTCTTGCTTTTACATTTATGCATTTGGTAGATGCTTTTATCCAAAGCGACAGTGCATAAAATTCTTTTTTTTTATATATAAGTATGTGTGTCCCCTAGGGATTGCACCCATGACTTTGTGTAATTGCTAATGCAATGTTCTACTACAGTAACTAAGCTGCAAGAACATGCAACTGTTGTGATTTATTTACAATAACCATTACAATTTATTCTGTAATAATACAGTTAATTAAACTAACTGTGGACAAATTATGGTGCCACGCAATCCATCAACTTGCTGCATTCATTTAAATGTGCCATTACAAATGTGCGTTTTACGTCAACTTTGAAATGTGCCTTATATAATCAGAATTGAAAGTTGTATTGAGATCTGTTTCACAAACTTTCACAGTTTGATATGGGCTCGGGACATATTTGTAACAGTGTATTAATATCCCAGTGTATGTGACATTGACAATAAAAAATGTGCATACCCTAGTTTATACCCAGAATTCCCAATACAGCTGTTTCTTAATAGGTACGAGAAAAATGCTGACGCAGATATACACTCTTTCCAAGACCAAAAATAGATAAGCCTTCAAAACACCAAAGTCTTTCAATGGAGCAATGGACTCCTGAACTTTGAAATAGATATACTGTATCACAATGTTTATAAAAGGTCTCTGAATTTGAAACTGGGGTAACAGTAGACATCCTGGAGTAGCAGAAATACACTGGACTTCTGCAGTTACGACATGGATAATTCTCAGTTTTTGTGCTGGAATGCAGAAATATGTAATGTGCATATTAAAGCCACATTACAATTAATACATTTCAAAAATATTTAACTAAGTGAAATTCTTAGCGTTTAGGGGTCCTTCATTATGATAAAATAATATTTTGGGCAAATTTGACATTTGTGTCTCAGGTAATGCTGAACAGTCCCAGGAGAATCGAGGCAGAGAAGGCAAAGATGGCCCAGAAAGATAAAGCAAGAGAGAAAGAGAACAAGACACCAGCCAAAACTAACAGTGCCAATGGAACGGGAGGGACCCCAATACATGTCAGCACACTACAGGTCAGTGTATGTATACCTGTGTGTGTGCGTGTGCGTGTGTGTGTGTGTGTGGTAATGGTTGCATAGGGAGATGAAATGGCTGTAATTGAGTCTACTGCTCTGAGCATGATCAGTGGGACATGGGTGCAGAGAAGAGCAGGAGATTCTGGGGGACTTTAATAATGTGACCCGACAGCAATGAAGCCAGAAGCTATGAAAGAGCAGAACAGGGGTTCACGTGTGTGCGTGCGTGCGTGTGCATGTGTGTGGTCATATCCCAAACAATATTTAAGAGATACTTCTTGATATAAAAAGATAGTTACTACTACAGTAACTATTGAAACATCATCTTTAGAGTGATTAAGATTTAGTTGTATACTCGCATTTATATTGTATAACTGACCAACAAATGTCCAAAGAGTAGAGGTGCGCGGGACAAAACTAATGCGGGGGTTAGTTGTAACACGGACTGTTTACATTGTTGCACAAGGTTGTGCGTATTGTTTTTTTTTTTTGGGTATTTTTTCACACTGCCAAAAGACGATCTCACGCAAATTATTGGAAATGTATAATATTTTTCCAGAGAGTTATTAATGAACGAGTGTTTTGGTGGCATGTAAGTAAATTTTTTCATCATATGTTTTTTTTTTTTTTTTTTCGGTTTCTAGGTTGGGTGTGTAAGATACCAAATTCAATGCTATGCCATATTAATCAGTGTCTTGTTGACTAAAACATAGCATCGTTTTGAAATATGTCTGCAGGTCTTAGCAAATATTTTGGTGGGCTTAAAAATATTTTGACCCAATGGGGTTAATTGTAACGCTGTGTTACAACTAACCCTCAGCACTTACGATATGAAAACTGCTAATGTTAGTGTAATTCTTGCCGTTGTTTTAAACGGTTATTACAGACTGAGTCACATATAAAAAAATTGTCATAATTGTGTTGCTTTTCCTCACATATTTAGACATTTGTATCCATTTATAATTGAACTATTGTTAGAAAAGGGCTGGATGAATGAATACAGTGTGGATACCTGTCTATTATAGACAGATATATAAACAATATCCACTTCAAGCATATAGACAAAATAGTATTGAAATATTTGCCTGCAGACTTAATTTATAGCAAGTGTTACAACTAACCCCCTGCCTGTTACAATTAACCCCACCTATGGGGTAAGTTGTAACGTTTGCACTTCTGTCACGTTTGGTGTTATTGTCCAAGAATGGTAAGGACTAGAAACAAACTTCAAATGTTCATTTGTAGCTGATATGTGTGTGTTGCTTGTGTAAATTAATAATTCAAATATTTTTTTGAATGATTGAGCCAAAACCAAAAAGCGTTAGGTTGTGCCACGCTCTCCCCTACTTTTCTAGATATTTCTAGTTCCAGAAGGGTCCCATTCTTTACTTTTTGTAGCACAGAAACAATAATAAAGGCTTTAGATATTTTGTCAAGCCTTTTTTTTTTTTACATTTTTACAATTGGTGATTTGTTCCCTACTTTTAACATGTGCTTGTGTGTGTCTAGGTTGTGGAAAACCGCTGTAAGAAGGTGTGTACTTCTAAATCCGATCTGCGCTCAAATGATTTTAGCATTGTTGGTTCTCTACCCCGTGATTTCGAACTCTCCAATTTCGACTGTTACGGGAAACCCATAGAGGTAACAAACGCTGCTGGCAAATCCCTGAACAAGAACAATAAGAAGCCAGCACCTCCGAAACCCGTCATTCCTTCTGCGGCTAAACGCGTTGACCTTTATGCACGCGCTCTGTTCCCTTTCACTTTTCTCTTCTTCAATGTCATTTACTGGTCTGTTTATCTGTAAACAGGAGACACACAAAGTGTGTATGTTTGTGTGGGTGTGTGTCGGCGTGCTTATATGTTAATGAGGGAATGTAACATGATCAAGCATGAAAAGTGTAAAAATATCATCTTTTACATTGTCTGGTGTCTTGTTATGATCAGTTAAAGAGCACCTATTTCATTGGTAAAAACAGTTATTTTGTGTATTTGGTATAATTTATTTTCCACATACCGTACATTTTTTCTAGCTCCAGATTTCCCTGTCTTCCTAAAATGCACAGATTTTGTATAAAACTGTCCTTGATTGGCCAGCTAATCTGTACATTGTGATTGGCCTGAATACCTCTGACGTCAGCCGGAAATGTGACGCTCCTTAACATGTTTGAAAGATTTGCTCACAATGCAGTGCTAACAGGAGTTAACTTTGTGAGTCCAAGCGGGAGGAATTATGATAATGTCGGTCTTCTCTACATCATAAATCCCAGGAAGTAAACTGTTGCCTACAATCCGTGTGTTTGTTGTAGTCCAAGAAAAGAGATTTACGTTGGAGATGATAACTCGCGTCATTGTTTACTTTGGGGTTTGTACCTTTTGCATATCGTTAACATGTACTAATACACACTTACACACCAAAGGAAATGAGAATCGGACCATTGGTGCTCTTTAAATAGTATCTCTACCTTTGCTATGCTTATTTGTCTTTTACTTCCTCACTACATAGCTTTTTGAACTGTGTAGCTTTAACAAGACAGCATGAGTTTTACCGACTGTGCGTCCTTAGCCATGGTATCTCCAATCCTCTAGATCCATCTCATGATGCCCTGTGCCAACACATGCCTAAATGTGAATTGTTTATGAAGCCATGCAAAAATGTGTAATGTGCTTACTGAATTAAATACTGTATCAGATTTGGACACAGGCTGGTGTGTATTCAGAAATGTATTTCTCTGTAATGAGAAGATGTAACTGCTATAATAGAGCCATATAATAAAGATCCTTCATAAGCTACATTTGAATGTTCATATGTTTTTATTTCAGTTGATAGCACTGAATTGATATTCCTGCAATTTTCCAGAACGACAGCAAACTTTATTTATAGATCACTCTTTATGTACAATATGTTTATGTGTGTATACAGGTTGGAAGTCTTGGACCATGACATGTTTTAAAGAAGAGGCTTGTGGAAACTGGGAAGCTCCAAAAATGTTACTATAAAAGTACAACAAAAGTTATATCTAAAACTATGCTTCTCCCCACTCTTGTAAACTACAACAGATTTGTGGGAGAAACATTTCCTTCAGTCATCCCTGAGATTCCCTCTCATCTCACTTAATATCCAGTTTTGGCACTCATTTGAGATTCAAATAAGACTTGATGACCACTGAAATGTTGTGCATTAGAAGGGGTTTGCATAGCAAGGGTTAATCTTATGGGAGAAATCACTGCTTGAAAGAACACCTGCTCACTCGCACTGAATTTATTAGAACAGTAGAGGCTAGCAAATCCAGATATTGTATGCATCATGTGCAAGAAACTTATAACCACAAAATGTGCATGTGTAGGAAAAAAAGAACAATTATGAAATGCATAAGTTATACGTTATACTTCTGAAGATACTGACTATATGTATAAGACCAAGCTTCTATAGAGCCACACTGCTCTCTTGTGGGCATGCTGTGAATTACATTACTAACTGGTCTATAAAAAGAAAAAAAATGTTCTTGAGAATTACACCCAGTGTAGCAAAATTATGATGTTTGTGTAAAGCCATTAAATTAAATCAATTTTTTATTATAGGCTGTATGAATATATAACAATAGCTAATTGGCATATTCATCACAACAGCTCAAATAAAAGGTTGAAATTAGCTATTTTTCAGTAGCCTACCATCAGGATTATTTTCATTATTTGATCACATTGCCAGAATAGACAACCATACTCAAACCTTTCTCACATTTCAATAGTGTAATACTTCACATACTAGGCCTTCAGTGCTTTGCCCCTAAAAGCTGTGGTGAAATAATTTGCATCCTTAAATGCTCAGCAATATTTTGCATGTTTTTCAAAAATGCTCCCAAATGCAAAATAAGCAAAAACACCATGTTTTAATAAGCAGTGGATTAAAAATTAGGAAAAAAGGGAGGAAAAACAATGCAGCATTAATATCAATGCTTTGGATTCTGTGAGTTAATGACAGATTGTATGCAGGTATCCTAATTAACTTGTACATTAATCATAACCATTAGCTATACCCAGTGTTATACATTATTAATAAATGAGTTAAAGTATACTACAACTTACATAGATAATCTTAAAGGGATAGTTAACCCAAAAATTTAAATTCTGTAAATGTTTATACACACTCTCATGTTGTTACAAACTTGTATAAATGTCTTTGTTCTGATGAACACGAAGGAAGATATTTTGAGAAATGTTTGTAACCAAACCATTCATGAGCCTCATTCACTTCCATTGTATTCTTTCTCCTACTGTGGAAGTGAATGGGGCTCATGATCGGTTTGGTTACAAACATATCTCAAAATATCTTCCTTCGTGTTCATCAGAATAAAGAAATGTATACAGGTAGTAACAACATAAGAGTCAGAAAATGATGAGAGAATTTTTATTTTTTGTAAACTATCCCTTTAAATAATGATAACTCAGCTTCTTATTAATTATGCAGGCTACTTATGTCACACCCAGTAATATCTCACTTAATCAAAATAATTCGCATACGTTGACAAATTGGCCTATTGGATTGCAGAGGCACATGTGTCACACTTCAGTCTCTCGGGTGAATATACTTGAGATAGAAATGTAGCCTATTTGTTTTATTTTGCAACATATCCGATGGCAGAATAAGATCCGCGAGTCAAATGTAAATCTTTACCGCTATCTGATTACCAAAATTCGCCACGCAGCCGCGCTGATCAATTTACCGTATCCCTGATCTCAGCGGACAGCTTCGGCTCCGTTCGGCTCTTTCCGTCTTCATCAGTATTCTTACCGTGTTCGCTGAATTGAAACGATTCTCGGGGACGGAGCCGCAAAGGAGGAGGGCAAGACTCCCGCATCATCTCTCCAGCACCATCACCACCGCGGTACCGGAGCTGATTTTACCGAGAGCCTCTGTCTTTTTCTACTTGACAGTTTTAACATGTGTCGACTCTACATGGTGTCCGCTGTTTTGTGAACAGTGCGCGTTTGGTGGATGTGGTCGCGTAACGCGTGGATAAGCTGAAGACGATGATTTTGTCGGGTTTCCTATTCCCCGCGTTATGGGGACTGGCGCTCGGCGGATCTCCAAGCGTCCAAATCGGTAAGAGCACTGTACCTGTCTTAGCTTTAGATCCCTGCCATTAATCAACGTTTCATACATTCGACGACACCAAACGTCCTAACTGATGCCATATGAGATTTTAACGATTTAAATGCTGTTATCTTACCATATTTGGGATGCAATGTTTGGTAAATCATAATTATTTTATGATTTAATAATGTTTTAATTGTTTTTTTCCTCAGGTGGTTTGTTTCCCAGAGGAGCAGATCAAGAATACAGCGCGTTTCGGATTGGAATGGTTCAATTCGGCACGGCCGAATTCCGCCTCACTCCTCACATTGATAACCTAGAGGTGGCCAACAGCTTCGCCATAACAAATTGCTGTAAGTCAACATGAGTTTTATCACAATAATGTATTTCACAGATTTAAAAATAGGATGTTGACATGCACAGGTATGATTCGAAGACAGACTCTCTCTGTTTTATTTATGTATTCAGTTGATACCCGAAATGCTGTATTACAGAACACTGCAGAATTCTTGTGAAATCTCTTTTTGAGATTATTGTCTGCATCGTCTACAAGTAGGCTATTATAAACGTTGGTGTGTTATCCGTTCATTTACGATACCTAAGGACCACTGGATGTTGCCAAACAATCGTTAATTGACTCAAGCAACTTGATTCAAACGACACTGAGCTGTGATACATTTAGGTTGTTGCTGTCTGGGTGTCAGCTATGCCTTGGGAAGATGATGTTATATAAAGCATTATTTTGGGACTGTGATGATTGGCGTTCGCGCCGCCGTACTGTAGCAGCATGATGTTGGTTTCCACAGTAACGGCGGAGAGGAGATGGCCCCGTTTCACAAACATCTGCACCATCTGACGGAAAATAAAATAAACCCGCAGTTGTTGTAGGTGTCATTTTTCGAATGAATATTTGTACATATCAGTATTTGATTTGCAATAATATGAACGTTTATGACAAACGTTGGCAAGGCACGAGGGTGTAAAATGCGTGCGTCCCTCCCCCACGAGTCAAACATCTAAGGAATGTAAAATCAGTACGATAATGAAACGCCGGGTTTATAAAAACGTATACCGTTCGTGTCTCCTAAAAATATGAAGGGTTTTGATTAAGCATCTTCCAAGAAAAGCGCATCCAGCCATGCTGTTTTTGAATCTAGTCGGCCTGTGGTGAATGATTATAAGGTTGGTGAATGTTTGGCTACGATTAGATTCTTTGTGTTTTACACCCGTATCCGTAATCATAAATAGAAACTGTCTATGTAAAGCATGGAAATGGCAGTCAACATGAAAATTGTAACGCAAACGCGCTCTGACAGGCACGCGTATGTGAATAGGCTGAGGAGAAACTTGACATGGCCACGTATTCCCCACCCAAACCAATAAACTGAAAGAGTTGTCTTTTCTTTTGATGTTGAATACTGGTGCGTGCTTCACTGCGACACATCCGTGTCACAGCGGCCTGAACCACGGCTGATTCATCCGAATGGCCTGCGCGCGCCCACGTTCCCCTCCCTCCCCACGCATGCACAGCTGCACCGTGCACGAAGAATCTCAATTTGGCTACACGTAGGCTACATGTCTTGGAAATTGCTTAGGCTTTTGATCATAAGTAGGTTGTGGGAGTGGGGTTGTAACTGCGTTTACGTTTAAAAGCCTTACGAAAAAAGTCATTTGAATAGGCTACAGTGTATTGTAGTAAAACTATATTCATCACAAATTTACCATGTTTTCACTACAGGAACCAGTTTAACCATTATATTAGTGGTAATACAAATAGTAATCAGTCCACCATAAATAGTTACTTTTTACCATAGACCTATCATTTATGGTTCCAGCAACAACATAAACAAATATTTGATAGCAAATGGCTTTTGTGGCCCAAACTTAACCTCCGGTAGACTTTCGCAAATATATTAATAACAGTCCCTATACAGTAAATTATTTTTTGATAGCAAGCAAAATACTGTAAATAATCACTAAATTATTATAGTTCAAATTATAGCTAAAGTGTATCAACTACTACGATTCTTTGCATTTAAAGAAACACACACAAAAACAGCACGTTTTTCATTGCAGACACAAATGGCCATGTTTAACATTGTATATTGAAAGATCTGTGGTGTATTTTGAGCTGAAACTTTGTAGTCACATTCTGGAGATACCAGAGACTATTTTTATATTGCTGTGGAAACACCTAGCGCCCCTTTAAATGAATGTGTAAAATTTGAGCTGCAGATCCTTGAATTCTCGCCAGTCCACCAATCTCTTCGTCCATGCTCCCGATCTCCTCTTGTCTTTAGGAAACTTAAATATTTTTAATTTTTGACAAGGTATTTGTAACAGATATCAGTTTAGCCACTACCCAGACCGATTAACAAAAACGGCCGCAAGTTAACTTCGGGCCAGGCGCATAACCGTGACAATGTGCACACATCAGATATAACATCTATATAAGGCTGTGTTTGTATGTGCAAATGTGTTTTCAATACCTGCATTAGCACACATGCCTGTTTTGTCAAATATTTTCCATAGCCTATAGATACTGGTCTTGCCAAGCCTCCAGCTTGTCATCATATAAGATGCTTTCAACCTAAAGCAACCCTCCATTGTAAACTGTAAACCTACTGTTCAAACAGTTATTACATGGCTTGTTTTGAAATCCTTGTTTATGACTGGTCAGTCAGAGAGTTCAGTAATATTTGTTAATGTGTGTAATTCCCATTGTTTTCATGTTTATTGATTTTTTTTAAGGTACTTGATAAAATAAAATGAATCTTTTCTGGGATTATTTTGTGACAATGACCAAAATACATTTCGTCTGTTTGGCAGCCACACTCCAAAACTGAATTCTTGATGAATTTTAATTGCTCATTGTACAGGAAATGTAAAATATCGTAAAAAATCTTTTTATGCATCGTAGCAAAATACATTAAGACCTATTTTCAAAGAATTTAAGTGTGTATGTTTATTATTGTGTATGTAGAACATGAATATAAATGTGCTTTGTCTTACTGCAGTGCCTTCAGTTTTATAAACACTAAATTTTACATGTAGAAATTCAGAAATAAAAAATTTATTGTGATTATGTTTTAATAACATATTTAATTAGCTTATGTCAAGGTTGATGATAATATATTATAATAATATATTCTAGTATCCTTTCCTTCTTGCACTTAATAAAAACTGGCTACATAAAAGTATATTATTCTTTATTTAAGGCAACGCCTTAATATTTCACTTGATTGTAATTTTTTTGGTTACTAAAATATCTCTCTTTGACTGTTGCGAGCAGCACTTTATTGATGAATTTTTAATAAAGATCTGAATACATGTTTCATTCAGCCATCAATTGGAGATGTAACATTTTTCCTGATGACCTTGCATTTAAATGAATTAAATGACAGTGTAGTGTGAAGTGGATTACAAATTCTCAATGATGAAGATTGATAGTTAAAGCTGCTTTTTTATAAAGATCTTACGTGTTTTAGGTTTAAATTAGGTTTTAAATGCAATTTAGTGGTCTCAAACTTTCTGACTCCATTGTACAATATATATGTGTTTTTTTTCTAAATGAAGAAAACTCCTTAAGTAAGTGATAATAAGAAGTTGTATTTTTTAACATTTACTTAATGCATTAGCTAACATAAACTACCAATGACCGTCTACAGCATTTATTAATCTTAGTTCATGTAAATTTTAGCATTTACTATTATACCATTTACTATGTAAGGAATAATTGACGACGGGCCATTGAATTATAAGAAAATAATGCACACCCAAGGTGCAATGAATGCTGTTACACCGCGGGTGTGCATTATTTTCAGATATTTCAAAGGACCGGAGTCAATTATTCCTCTTATACCACGGTTACCACAAACATTGCTCTGGTGCCTATTTTTAAGACATTTGACAAGTTAGGTGTGCGGTTATCAGAAATTAATGCATACCCACGGAACATTTCTCAGCCAATCAGAATACAGCATTCAACAGACCCGTGGTATAATTAATATTATGTTTACTATTATGCTATTATACCATATTATATTATTATTTAAATTAGAAGCTTAAACTGT
Organism: Paramisgurnus dabryanus; assembly: GCF_030506205.2. Taxonomy (NCBI): domain Eukaryota; kingdom Metazoa; phylum Chordata; class Actinopteri; order Cypriniformes; family Cobitidae; genus Paramisgurnus; species Paramisgurnus dabryanus. The sequence goes on along the minus strand of NC_133340.1, from coordinate 41,944,899 downwards.
TAATATAAGTTAATGCACAAACCAACATGTATAATTGTATTGAAATTAACTAACATTAACAATTAATAAATGCTAGAAAATTATATTGTGTGATTTGTTTGTTCATGTTAGTTGATGTATTTACTAATGTTTACTAATACAACCTTATTGTAAAGTGTTAACAGTTTTTCTACAGGCAGCCAGTTGTTATCGCAGAAATAAGCCCTCACAGTGTGATCAGGATTCGACACGAAGCGGAGGTTATTATATCACACTGAAGGGGCTTTTTCCGCAATAACAACCGGCTGCCTGTACATTATCCCATTTATTATACAGCTATTATCTCATAAGTAAGGTAAGGAACATTAAATATTGATTTGAAATATTTTATTTGCTCATTTTTAACAAATGCAGACCTTCTGCGAGGAAAACCAGTTTACTTTCGGTTTTATGATAAGACAAGACGTTTAAATGTCACCAACACACTATTTGTTTAAATCATTTGTAAAATTAGCAAAATGATTTGCAGCATCCAGTTTATTGTGTTATTAGTTTTGAGCAGTTGTTATCTGGGAATAACAAACCTGCAATTGTCACAACTGGCCAATCAGAATCAAGCTTTCCACAGCCGTGTAATAAAACAACTTAACTAATCTAATGTTGTGATGTGTAAAAAAATGGACGCATGGACACATAATGTATGCTATCAGAATTTATAACAGTCTCTCACAAACCTCATATATATATATATATATATATATATATATATATATATATATATATATATATTCACACCACCATGTCCAGAAGGGGATTCACACATTTTTTGCTGAAGACAGAATGAAAAATGTGTGACTGAGCATTTTTTTCCCTTTCTGACATTACTTCAATCCCACCAATCTGCAATCACCTTGAGAGGGATAGAGAGAGAGTGAGAGAGAGAGAGAAAGAAAAAGAGAGAGAGAGAGGTCAAGGAAAGCAGGGGTTCATTCAGAGGGGTTAGTTAATCAGAACACAGTCATGTGAATGAAGAATGTGTGTGATGATTTGATGCTCTGCAGAGAATTGGGAATTTTAAGTGTGTGTGCCTGCAAGGATTACCTGATCATAACAGAAGCAGCACATTTATGAAGGTTAAAGAAGATTGTATGTTGTTAAAATAAATGAGGTTATCAATAAGTCAAAAGTGACAGAAAGGAGTGCTGAACACAAAGATGGTGAGATTATGTGATCACACTGAGCGTGCATCTGGGTCCTTTACTCTTTACTGGGTCCTTTTAGGACCCTTAAAATCTATTGACAGCCATCATTTCCTTGTTTTTCCTATTAAAACAGGAAGTTTAGGGGACCTTATTGAGGAAGATTTTGTTACGTCACACTAGCTACGTTTACATGCAACCAAATAATCAGTTTGTAATCATATTGATGGCCTATTGTATTAAAAAGCCTTCATGTAAACACCTTATCAGTACGATTGAGGTCAATCTGATGCAAATTTCGATCATATTGAAAGGGGTGGTGCGGTCCAATTTGCAGAGATGGGACCAAGTCACACATGTGCAAGTCTCAAGTAAGTCTCAAGTCTGAATTTTCAAGTCTCAAGTAAGTCCCAAGTATTTTTTTTCTTGGGCAAGTCAAGTCGAGTCACAGGCTATGTCAAGTCAAGTCAAGTCCTGTAGTAGGTCAAGTCAAGTCCAAGTCAAGTCATGTCACCTTATTATTGTAATTTTACCTGCAGAATCTGATCTTAATAAAGATATATAGAATATAAAGATATAAAGAAATACTCATGTTCAGTAAAAACATCATGGAATCAAACAAAATTGTAATCTCTTCCGTTCGCGTGCCTACATTTGAAATAACGAACTTGAGCGCGCAAAAGACGTGACATGTGAACCGGCCCTAACATTGTAGAATCCAGTAATTTGTCTCTGTGTGTGTTCAGGTGGCAAACTTAGACACAGTAGCCAAGTCTCGTACCGCTCAGATCAAGGGAAGTATTTTTAAGAAAATAAATCAAAATAATTTTGCCCACATTTGTCCCCAACACGGTATGATGAATTAATGGCTACTTTAGCTATTATTACATTAGCTAACTACCAACTAACCTTCAAATGACAAACAAAATTGGAGGTTGTCGTCTGGCTGTCCGTGATTTTAATGTTGCATGTCTTGCAACGCACTGTTTGTCTTTTGCCATCGTGTTGAAGCTGAAAGCGATGACCCCCGCTACCCCTCCGGCTGACATGTTGATATCTGTTCTAAGTGGGCGTGGTGTGCGTAAGGTACAAGAGGGCATAACTGATGATAGTGTCGTGATTCAGTCATGACAACACCATTCTCAGCCTGCGCTCCAGCTGGGTCAACTTTATTTTTTAAAATAGTTTATATATTTTAAATTCAAACTGAAAACATGATGTGATTAACACTCAAGTCATTCAAGTCATCGTGTCTCAAGTCAAGTCAAGGTCCGAGTCTTTAACTTCCAAGTCCGAGTCGAGTCTCAAGTATTTTATTTTTTGTCAAGTCACAAGTCACAAAAATAGCGACTCAAGTCGACTCGAGTCCAAGTCACCAAGTCACAAGTCCCCATGTCTGCCAATTTGTGATCTGATCAGCAGGAGAAAATGACACATGTAAACGCGTGAATTGTAGTATTTTCTCAATCGGATGCAAAAATACATGCGCAGAACAATTGAGAACACGTCAAGTTCAAGTCTTATATTTACCTCATATTTACATATCGAATGATTCACGTCACAGAAACACGCAATGGCAAAACGCATTATTAAGGTAATGGGGTCATGTGCTTTACATTCTGCAGCATTCATGTGTACTTTCATAACATTGGCTACATAAAGCAATAAAATAGCATTGTGCCTTTTGAAAATTGTGTTTTCATTGCCTATATCTGAAAAGAAAAACTTTTTCCAATTCCGCTTTGACTTTTATCTATTTGACGTTTCCACCAGTTGTTTTTTTCTCCGGGTTAAAGATGAAAGGATTTTGTTGATTTGTTATTGGTATTTGGGCTGTGAATATTTATTGGGATGCTTTTGGGGTAGTTTTGAATGTCCAATGGGATGGCTTTGATTCGCGAATCTGGCAACCTTGGCTGTGCGCTTGCGCAGACGTTCGGTTTGGATTATATATAATGTACATGTAAATGAACATTTTAATCAGATTGCAATGTTTAGGGTGCATGTAAACTGTATTGTCGTAACCTTCAATCAAATTAAATTAATTCGTATTGACATTTTGTGCATGTAAATATAGCCACTGTCCCACACATTTTAAACTTTTAAGTTGCAGGTGGTTTTAGAAGACAGGACATTGTTATTGTAGAGAGAATTTGATTGGGCAAAAACCTGTGTAGTGCAACAAGAGTCAGCAATACTTTTTGATCCTAGAATGGACTAAAAGATTTCCCAAAAAGAGTTCTTCTGTTTATTCCCAGATTAAATTAGATTTTAAACCTAATTTTTTGGATCAGACGTTTGTGTAAATTCTGTGTGTAAAGGAATATACATGAAATAATCATTCTGTAGTTATGGAATTTATGAGAGACTGTTAAGCTCTATCAAATTTACATTTGTCCCAGTAATATCTTCATATTCAAATTACAAATTACAAAATCATAGTGTTCTGTTTATGCCCAGTACCCAATGCAATACAAATGTAAATGCAGTTGCATACTGTAGCTGTCTTGTTCAAGGTCAAACCCACAAACACCCATAATTTTTAACTAACACTGATTGATGGATGGGCTGTCTTGTCAATTACCTTTAATGTTTATGTCAATATAAGTTGGTAGACCAAATCTAAACCCTAGTTTGCCCTCTTTTAGTAATGAGGAGATCTATAGTACTACCAAAATTGTTCTCTATGTACATTTTATGTCCAACTAAAGCTATAGAACAGATACAAATCCGTATTTTTTAACTATTTGCTTTATATACGTTTGTTGAGATTAGGGGCCCTATCTTGCACCCAGCGCAATTGACTTTGTCAGTGACGCATGTATCATTCGTATTTTGCACCGGCGCACAGCGTTTTTTTCCCTCCACAAACGCACGACGGCAAACTAGGGAATGAACTTGCGTTCCCTGGGCGGTTCAGCGCAAAAAAGAGGCGTGTTCCGGCCCAAACCATCCCTGATGCTGTTTTGCAGTTTCAAAAAACAATTGCGCCACTGACCAGAAAAAAAAGTTTAAAGTCAGTGGTGCGTTGCGCGTGGTTCATTATGCTATTTTAAGGGCGCATGCTTGACCATAATGTTTAGCGTGCACAACGCGCATACACTTTGCATCTAATCTACACAGATGCAACAGTTATTTTTCCAAATCATAAATTGTTACACTAAAAAATATTAATACACGAGATAAGGGGAATCATAGTGGTGAGCATTGTGTTGATAGTTTTTATTTATTGTGTGGCTGCGTTAAAAAAATTCTCATGCAAATAACGATTAAAATATTTTCATAAGTTAATAATAATAAGTTTGTTGTGTGGCTGTATTACGTTTATTTTATGTAAATAATAATTAAAATGTTTTCACAAGAAACCTTAATGTATGTGAACTTGATTTGTAAGAGTACTTTGGGGTTGGACCTTGCTTACGTTTCTTGGGTCCGATTTCAAAGCCCCCAAACCCTTTCAGCATATTTCTCACGCCGGGAAAATAGCAACAGCGCCCAAGATCCGCCCACAAACTCACTTGCGCGTTGCGCTTCGCACTTGCGTTTCAGATCGTTAAAAGGGCCCTAGGTGTCTTTAGAGACATTTTATTAATAGCTTTTATTTAGCAGAAATAGTAACATTTCCTCATATCAGTTTAAATATGGCATAGAAATTCACATGCCAAAATTTCCTACTGTACTGACAACTCATTTAGACAGCTAGAGCAATTGACACACAAGTGATTCCCAAGTGCACATATGTGCAGCCCCATTCACACAGGCATGTCCCTTAAGCCCTGATATGTGGCAATGCCAGCTCAGAGACCGAAGCAGAAGCTCTCTCCTAATATCTTGTAAATGCTAATCCAAGTCTCATATTCTGCACTGTTTGAAGATCACTCTGCATGAATAAGGTCCACATGGTTTATGAAGATTTGTCAAAGCACATTCACACATTCATGGTTGGTGGATGTTAAACAATGCTGTTAAACAGACTATAATTTTCAATATTATTTTTATTAAAGGAATATCATTAAAGTCTGACTTGCTCCATGTTTAAGTGCTACAATTGGGTCCCCAGTACTTCTATCAACCTTGAAAATGTGAAAAAGATCAACCCAGTAACTTAGTTTTGGTAAACCATTCTCTGCAAGCATGTGAAAAAATTGTTTATTGAAATTCGGCTCCCCTTGTGATGTGAGATTTCTGCTTTCTCTGACTCGTCTCAGACTCGTTCCTTTAAAGACTCTGTCTTGACTCGGTCTCGGACCACAGTTAGAGGAGAAGGACTCGACAGAGTCCTCAAGACCAGCGTATTTTTTATGTTCATATAAAAAAAACACACAATAATAATAAAATGCAATGTTGACAGGCATTATTTGAAAATGACATCCCATGGTGCAATGCAAAGATACTGCCATCAGAGCCGTTTATTTAGAAAAAAAGGCAGAAGATGATGCATGTGGTAGGGATTTTTTTAATAATAGAAAAGCATAGTCCATATTAAGACGTTAAGACTGCTCCTCTAAACAATTCCCAATCTAGATTAGTCTGTAGACCTAAATGTTGATAACTGGGGTGATATTAAATCATGAATATGAAAACTGACATGTTTTTATGGTCTTGGTCTCGACTCAGTCTCGACTCCTTGGTTTCGACTCGGACTTGCTTCCTCAAGGAATCGGTCTTGACTTGAACTTGACTCTATTTGAAAACCAACGGACTCTGCCTCGACTCGGTCTCAACCCTTCAAAGACTCGGTCTTGACTCTTAACTTGGCATAGGTGGTCTCGTCCCCATCACTACTGGGGACATCAACGATTTATTTGACATTCTAAAAAAGTCTTGTGAAATGTCCCATTTTACTCTTTCTCCGCAGCGTTTAAAAAAAAAGTTGCCCGCCAGCGTTTTTCATGATTTTCACAAAAGTTTAATGTCTTCCAGAAAATGTTCTTCTTCAAATATATAAACATACAATATACCAAATGAAACAGACCCTCTGCTTTCAAACGAAAAAAAAAACCTGTTTCATCCTACCTTCAGTAGTTCTTTTGTAATCAGCTTTTGAATATGGGTAGGTTTCTGCAAAAACACCACATTTTGAGCAAAAAGCAGAGATAATTCAATTTTTGTGACGGACTTTTCATAGAGATCACATTCAGAGCGATCTTTATAACAGACACGGACATGCAGCAGCTTGCCATAGGGCAATACTTCCGGGTTTAAAAAGTTGCGAAGAATAGCGGTATTGCGGAAAGACGGAAAAACTCGTCATTGGAGGGGAAGAGTTTTCTCTTGATTGACGAGATATCTCGTCAATGGCGGGGAAAGAGTTAAATGAAAATGAATTTTAAAAAACGATTATCATCTTGTCTTTATGTCCTCCTAAAACCATATGAAATGTATTTGTTTGTGAAAAGGAGAAAAGGAGGGGTAGAATCCTTATCTTCTCTTTGACACTAAGACACTGGCAAATAAAGCCATCAAGTAGTTTGTATGACTTGTGTACTATTTGTAGTCTACAGCACGAGTTACAGATAGAAATGTAAGTAATTATTCTCTTTTTAGCAACCGAATCTTTCAAACATGTTAAGGAGCATTACATTTCCGGCTGATGTCAGAGGTATTCAGGCCAATCACAACATACAGATTAGCTGGACAATCAGGGACAGTTTTGTACAAAATCTGTGCGTTTCAAGAAGAAAGGGAAATCTGAAGCTTCAAAAATGTACGGTATGTGGAAATAATGTGTTTTTTGAACCATAAACCATGTGAACACATTGTATTATACCAAATACACAAAAGTTTTCAGCAATAAAATAGGTGCTCTTTAATGGCTGTAATTGCTTGCAAATGGGTCTGAAATGGATAACTGCCTGTTATTTACATCAGCAACAAGTCTCAGTCTGTTATTCAGTTTATTTTAATGAGCGAGCTTTATCTGCTTTCCAAAAAGAAAAGACATATAAAGAAAAGCATAAAAAGTACTGTATTATCTTTGTAGAGAAATCAATTCATCTAGATCATTGTGTCTAGAATGAAAACTTACTTGTAGGGTTTAATGTTGTTTTTGTACCAAGTTAATTGTTTTACTTATAAATGTCTTTCATCATCACTACCTAGCTACTCCAAATGATTTGTGATTTATGTTAGAATTGCAGATGATTTAAGTGGCAAAATAAGAAACAACTAAAGACTGTTTAGGCTGTTGCCAAGGGTTTGAGGGTGTGCATATCAAGTTTGCATAGATTTAATGTGTTTTAAAGGGCATGCTGGATTTGGGAGTGGGTGGTGTATAAGGCATTTCTTTTAAAGCTCAATCACACATTTTCAGATCATATTAAGATCAACAGACTAGGCATCATCTATCAACCAACAGAACTATGGGCCCAGGCTCTTTACTCTTGTTTTTAATCTCAACCTATAACATTTTGATTAGTACTACTGCCCTAATACCATTGAGATGGCCAGCTTACCACTTTCAAGTCAAAGCCATTCGGTGCAGTATATCGTGCAATTTAAATTAACAAAATTAACATTTGTGTGTATGTGTGTGGGTATATATGCTCTGTATTAGATATATGTCGGCCTGAGGAAGTGAGCTTCCCAATGGAGTCTTGGTTCCTCCGGAGATTTCTTTCACATCTACTCAACATCTTAGGCTGCTTTTCTTTGCCACTGTCCCCTTTGGCTTTTGGTTGTTGAGGAATTATTCTTTATAAAACTGCTTGGGAACAATATGTACAGTATTGTGAAAGTGTTATTGAATTGAGAAGTGCAGTGGGACCGATTTTAACTGTATTATAGGCTAACAAGTTTTTACTATTTTAAGCAAAACTGCAATCCTGCCGACTACGCCAACTATGACTATGCTAAATATTTTAAATCTCAAGATAATTTACTTACTAAGTCCAATTTAAATCATCAGCAGTGTTTAGTTTGACCAGCAGTTAATAATATTTATACTATAATACTGTTTATTTTTTCCAGTTTGCTCCCAGTTCTCCAGGGGAGTGTATGCTATCTTCGGCTTCTACGATAAGAAGTCTGTGAACACAATCACGTCATTTTGTGAGACGCTGCACGTGTCCTTCATCACACCCAGTTTTCCAGCCGATGGGCTCAACCAGTTTGTTCTACAAATGCGACCTGATATCAAAGGTCCTCTCATCAGCCTAGTGGAATATTACAAGTGGGAGAAGTTTGCCTATCTATATGACAGCGACAGAGGTAAACACACTTTCTCTCTCTTTGATAAATGTATGCATTCTTTATCATCTTTTTTTCTGAGGCAAGACTTTCACAGTGAAGCTTAGACACAGACTTACACACATACTGTACACTAGAGAATCCAATCAATAGCCCTATTACTTTGTGGTGAAAGCCTTTTCAGGGAAGACCATGTGGGTCGGGAGTGTTTATAGATAAGCACATTTGCTCTTTCTCTCCCTCTCTCTCTCTCTCTCTCTCTCACACACACACACACACACACACACACACACACACAATATTATGCCGTATAATGTTATGTCTGGAGACTGTAAAAAAGATGATATGATGCGTTTTTAACAATAAGCAAGTTGTCTACACTGGATGCAAAACTGCTTTAGTGTTTTTTAATACTGTGGTATATAAGAAGCTAAAACTTATCTTTTGAAATATAATTATTTGGTCTAAAAAATGGCTGGGTAATTTTTAGCCCATACTGGGTAAATATTGGACAAAACACATGCTGGGTTAAAAATGAGTGCGTTTACATGCACAGTCTTACGCCGATTATGCTTAATAAACTGATAACACATGGGGTCATGTAAACGCGTAAAACTGTTTTCTTTAATCGGGGAAAGCCCATATTTGCTCATTACGCCGATTTCGCGTGGCATGTAAACACCTTAAAGAGTAACTAAACCCTAAACCAAATTTTTTTAGTTAATGATCTGTAAGAATGGGGCTTTAATAGTGCTGTTCATTGATTTTAGTAAGTTTTCTGACATTTGGATGTAAAGTGTTTCAATACTACAATATATGGTGTAAAAACGTCTGAGTGCTGCCCTCTTCAGGTTGAACGGTGGCTACTACAGTTGAATTTTCCTATTGGATGGTGGGTCCAAAAAATGACTTGTGACGTAAGCAGGTTCAAGATCACCACGCCCTTGTTACGATCTCACCACACACTCAGTTCGTCCCCTCTATCTCTTTGGGATCTGCCCACTTTTCTTGCATTTTTCAAATATTGCCAGTGGGTGGAGTCAGGCTCTGACCAGGGGTTTAGTTACGCTTTAACCTGCTTTCTCACGGTTTTGTCCATGTGCGCATTACTCCGCGTATGAAAGATAAACGTCACACGCGGAAGTAAGCGCAAAGTAACGCATAAAAGTCTCCGCTGGACTAAAGCAGTTGGCAGAGAAACTGTGAAAATAGAAGCTTATGTTACATTTACTGGTTCTGTAGACACGAGAAGAGATACAACAGTACAGCTAAAGACAGATATGGCGTTGGCTTTTTGATCGACTATTATGTACTATAGGTGGTGACGTCACTGCCTGCGAGAAAACTGATAATTCTCCAAGTACCATGTAAACGCAGTTGTCTGCATAACCGGTTTATTGATTTGCATGTAAACGCATGAAAACAGTTTTCTATAATAAGCAGATTTTTGATAGTTATCTGCTTATTCTGTGCATGTAAATGCAATCATGGGTTATAATAACTCAGCAGTGGTTAAAACAACCCAGCATTGGGTAAGTTTTAACCCAGCAGTATGTTCTGTCCAATAGTTATCCAGCATGGGTTAAAAAATATCCCAGCCATTTTTAGAGTGTTCTAAATTCTCCTTCAGCCTGTATCCCACGTCTAATTTAGTTAGTGTGCTTGAATAATTGCCTGTCTAAAGTCAGGCTCTATAGACAATTTGTGCAAGAAAACAACAACTGGAGGAGGCAATACCATATTATTATTATTATTACCATATTTTGGTAACATTATTTCTGTAAATTCATTTTACCATATTATTTCTGTAAATCATATCTTAACAGCTGTCACCTTTATAAACAATTAAGGCTGACAGGCTACACTGCAAAAATGAATGTCTTACCTAGTATTTGTGTCTTGTTTTCCAATATAAATATTTACGATTTCTTAAATTAAGCTACATTTACTTGGTAAGGAAAGTGGCTTAAGATATTAAGTCTTTTACAAGTAAAAGTATCTGCCAGTGGGGTAAGAAAAAATAAACATAATTCCGCATAAACTTAATTCATTCAACTTAATTTTACATTTATTTTTCTTACCTGACTGGCAGATATTCTTACTGTACTTGTTTTAAGCATAACCTCTTAAATTTCATAATTTATAATTTAAGTAAACAAGACTTAAAATCTTTAGCCACTTTGCTTATCAATTAAATGCATCTTAATTTAAGAATTCTTAGTATTTATACAGGAAACAAGAAAAAATACTAGGACATTAATTTTTAGCAGTGTATTTAGATGCATTTTTATTTGATTTTTACAAAATATGCATTTTTTATATATATTTTTGAATGCTATGTTCCATGTTCCACTTAAAATTGAATTTTAAATTTAGAGAAAGTGGATAATATATAAACCCATACTTAAAAAAAAATCAAATATGCTTAAAGGAACAGTATGTAGAAATGTATATCAATTAATCATAAAATGGCCCTGATATGTCACTAGACATTAATAAATAATTTTCATTTTAAATACTTATATCACTGACAACGGTGTTCTGGTCAGGATATTGTCATTTCAGGGTTTCCCGCAGAAAATTTGTTAGTTAAGGTGGTAGGGTTGGCCGGTTGGGGGTGCCGAGGGCGGGGCAATCAAATGGGCGGGGCGTATGCGTCATGATGAAAATTAAAATATTTTAATAAAGTAAATAAATAAAATATTTCTTTTTAAAACACTCAAATAAAACTTCATTTTGAAGAAACTATGACAAAAAATTAACACATACTAGATTATTAATGAATTAAATGTTTTTACCTCTAACAGGAATAGCTGCGTGATGAAGTGAAACTAAAGGGTCAATAAACACAAACTAAAGCAGATGTTGTAGAATGTCTGGCGAACATATGATGGATAGCGCAAAAATTGTAAAAACTGATTATTTTCCACTATTAATTACATTATCTTAAATGAGTGTAACTACTGTAGCATGTAAATAATGCACATAAATAAAGTGAGCAAGAGCGCTCAACAATTATATCTAATCAACAGGCACGTGAAACCCTAGCAGGTTGCTCAAACAACAAAATGACCAGCTAACTTACTTTAAATTTGCAAGAACTATAGACTTATGCAATAACAGGCTTAAATAAACCCTAAACATAAGTCCACTTACAGTTCTCACAGACACGCGTTTTATTAACTGGCTATCCTCCAGACATGACGGAGCACGTCTTATCTTATTTCGGCCGTGTGGTGCGCGTGCACACTCGTGGTGTGTAGCGCGTCTGCGCTATTCTATGAGATATTTGTTCAACTGGCTAGTTATCCTCCAGACAGTGACGGTCCGGACCACGTCTTTCTCATTTCCGCCGTGTGGCATGCGTCCCTGCTTGCGGTTTGATGCGCATACGCGCTATTCTCTGAGATGCATTTGACGGCCTTTTGTGCAGCAAATTATTATTATTATTTTTTTTTTTTTTTTGACGAGCTAGTTAGGGCGGTAGGGTTTCCAAGCTTAGGGGGGCCGCCTTAACTGAAATATGCTGTGGGAAACCTGCATTTAAAAAGTGGAGTTGCAGCCCTTAACTGATGTTTATGTTGTCATTTTGTGTATTGGCCACCAGTTGTGTGATTGCAGTACCAGTTTTGGCCACAATCCTACATACTGTTCCTTTAATATATTCTTAGGGCCGGTTTTCCGAACAGGGTTTAGATTTATCCAGAACTAGGCCTTAGTTAAATTAGGACATTTAAGTAGTTTTTACAAACATACCTTACAAAAAGAAATACTGGTGTGCATCTTGATATAATATATCAGTGCCATTGTTTTGTCCCAAGATGCACACTTATATTAAGATATTTCAATGTAAGTCGCTTAGCTCAAAAACTAAGCGGCAGTCAGAATATCCTATGGCTTTTAAAGCTTGATGCTTTATGGCATTAAGCCTGGTTAAGACACAATGTACAGGATTTGTCTTTCAAACCTATTTGTACATAGTATTTTTTAGCATTGTCTAAATTTCTGTGACTATGCTGATTGAGTACTCTCACCATTAAGTGTCTGGCATGTGCATCTCTGGTTTGAGGCACAGAAATAAATCTCTCCCCCAAGACCTAGATATGAAATCAACCGAGAGAGAGAGAGAGAATGTGAGGAGGGAGCTTGAGAGAAATAGAGTATGAAAGAGCAAATGACCAGGAGAATGCTGAATATGATAAATGAAGAAGAAAAAGTGCCCCAGGGGCTTTCTACTACAATAATAATCCTCCAGAGATCAAGGTCTCTGAGTGTAATTTCAAGTGGTGGTTGATTAAAGTAGAGGAATCATTAAACAGAGAAGCAGTCGTAATTGAGACCGCAACTAATTTAAAAACACAGTGAAGCTGGCAGACATTAAGCTTAACAATTAAAGTTTAGAACTGTCAATGAAGGAATAGTTAACCCAAATATGAAAACACCCTTATGGGGGTCCAAATAGGAAAATATTTCTTTTTCACCAAGTTGGTGTACTTACAGCATCAACCATTAGGGTTTGTAGTTCAGAGTTTTTTAGAGAGAATGTGATTCCCAAGGTAGCAAAATGGCGGCAGTTAGAAAAAGGCCTAAAACCTAAAATCTTCAGCAGAGTAATGAAACGTCTTATGGTGACATTTGATGTAATGCCCTCACATACACACTGCTCCATCTTTTTCTCTCTCTGTAGGTCTCTCGACCCTGCAGGCAGTGCTGGACACAGCAGCAGAGAGGAAATGGCAGGTAACAGCAATAAATGTTGGGAACCTGAAGGATGAGTGGAAAGATGAGGCATATCGTTCCCTCTTTCAAGACCTCGAGAACAAGAAAGAGAGGAGAGTCATTTTAGACTGTGAACAGGACAAGGTCAAGGACATTATGGAACAGGTAAAGGGCACGCTGAAATCTCTTAAAACATGCACACACTTACAGTACAGACAAAATTGCTGCACACTTGTGAGGTTAGAAGTGTATTTAAAAAATTATGTGCTGCGTATGCCCTTGACATTTATTATAGGCAACTTTAATTAAATTGCTCTAATGAAAGACATTTTTACTTGCTTTTCCACAGGTTATTACGATTGGTCGACACGTAAAAGGATATCATTACATCATTGCCAATTTTGTAAGTTGTCATGTAATAATATAACTGTCGGTTAAAGGGATAGTTCACCCAAAAATTTAAATTCTGTCATCCTGTACTCACCCTCATGTTGTTACAAAATATGAGTTTTTTTATTCTATCAAGCACAAAAGAAGATATTTTGATAATAGATGGTAAGCACACAGTTGTCAATACCCATTGACTTCTATAGTATTTGTTTTTCCTACTATGAAAAACTACTATGGAGAAACTATCGTTTTTGCCCAAGAAACTGGTGAGATGTATTATATTCAATCTAAGTCAACAGTGATTATACAGTAGCGTGTTTGGTTTCATTGGTTTATTTATTTTTGGGCTATCGTTAGACGTCTATGAAAAACAGCCCAAATTTTGCCTTGTTTTAGCCTTGACGTCTGGGCTGTGTTTGGATCTCTATTAGACGTCTTTTAAATGCAAAAATGCTTGTTGGGAACTCTTTTAACACAAAATACATACATTTCAAATTTGTTGAATGTTAAAGCAGCATTTCGCTTTTTTGTGTTTCAGGGTTTTGTGGATGGAGATTTGTCCAAGATTCAATATGGAGGAGCGAATGTATCTGGATTTCAGATTGTGGATTTTGATGACCCTCTTGTTGCTAAATTTGACCAGCGCTGGGAGGCGCTGGAAGAAAAGGAGTATCCTGGAGCAGACAGCAGAATTAGGGTGACAAAGAGCCTCAAATATTCAAAGTACTTCTGCAACACAAATGCAGCACACAACATTTTTTTACATATTGTACATATTTTCTTGCAGTACACTTCTGCCCTCACATATGATGCTGTTCAAGTAATGACGGAGGCGTTCCGATTTCTGCATAAACAAAGAATTGACATCAGCCGGCGTGGCAACAACGGAGATTGTCTGGCCAATCCTGCGGTGCCGTGGGCACAGGGGGTGGAGATAGAGCGTGCCCTCAAGCAGGTCTGCTTCACCAACATGCTATTAAACCTTTTGGAATGGTTTTCCAGATAGGGCTTATCCTAGTCCCAGACTAAAATGAATGTTTGCTTTAAAAACATTTTGCACTGACATATCTTAACAAATATCAGTGTCATTCTTTTGTCTCAAGTAATGTTTTCTGTAAGGTATGTTTGTTTAAACTAGGGGAGAACCGGGGCGAAAATAACAAAGCGATTTTCTCAGAGCCCTGATTACATTTGCATTTCAAACTATGACAGCATTTTTAGCATGCAACCCTTGACAGAGCTGACAAATATCACGTCATTTCGTCATCGTTTTGCGCGTCTAGGTCCAGAAAGCTGTTTTCGACCATGATAAGTCAATTCCTAAAGTGGTCATTTTTTTCTTATAACGCGTTGTGATTCACATTTCATGTTTTACAGTACTGATCAATCTATAGGTTATTTAGTGCTGTAACACATCCTGAAGTTTTTCAAAATAAAAGTTAATTGGGTTTAAATGTCAGGAGTTCCTGTCGGGACGAAAGTAACAATGCTTATACTGTTGCTAAATTGAAAATTATGTTGAAAATGTATATATTTTTTATTTGATTTAATTTCATTTTATAGTGTTGATACTGTTGAATTTTTGTTATTCTCAACAATTCAAGTTTGTACTGTCGGGTGCTACTGTGCTTTTGAAACATTTGATGAAACTGAAATTTAAAATGAAAATGTAATTTCATAATTGTTTGCAAAGATAAACAACAAAATAGGTTTGCAGATATTAACAAGGTCATAGTCATGTATATTTACTAAGAAAAACAAGTCTATAAAAAAATCTATCTTGTTCTGTAGTGTAATTTTCGTCCCAGTTGCCAGGTCAATAGTAACAATGTGCTACTTATGTTCAAAGTGAAATTATAGTGAAGTTGTTTTACATTTGTTCAAAATTACACCTGGTATTAATAGACCACACTTGTGAGTTATTGACCACATCAAAAATATATCTCTGTCTAAAACATTATCTTTTAAAATTACGTTTTCTGAAAAATTGTGCTTTCGCACCTGCTCTCCCCTACTTAACCTGATAAGGAACACTGTGCCGTACACGGCACACCCCCTCCCTTGCACGTGAGGCTGCATTACGTCATTGTAACTTTGAAGCATTAAATCTTCAAAATATACGGTCATGCGGCACATCGTTGTAAAGCTTAGACTTTCGGGATTCCAATAAGCGCACACAGAAAGCATAATATGATTTTTAGCAGTCATAAAACTGTAATCTAGTTGTTAGTTACCTGAACCGGGCGGCGCCGATTTAGGATATTTACTTACCTTCAAAATCTTTCCTTTATCCGCTTCGGTAAAATTGTCCAAAACAAATTGTTCATAAATCCCCAAAAGTCCAAGGAAATGGAATATCCAAGCCTTTTAATCCAAAACGATTTGTTCATCTCACAATCTTGACGTTTCTGACCGAATTACGATATAAATAGTGTATACAATAAGTTCACTAACAGACATTCGTTCGAATCTCACTTTTCATTCACGATTTATAATGAATATATTCGGATGTCATGTTTATTGTGCAACGTCTGAGGAACAAATGCGCCCCCTTGTGGATTTTCAGCCGTTCCATAAGAGGCTACATGTCCTAATATAACTAAGGACTAGTCTATTAATCTAAACCCTGTCCGGGAAACTGCCCCTTTATGTGTGTGTGATAACTTTAAGCCATTAAACATTTGTGTTTTGGGCATGTGTGTCTATTCAGGTGCGAGTTGATGGATTGACAGGAAATATTCAGTTTGATCAGTACGGCAGGAGGGTGAATTACACAGTCAATGTCATGGAGCTGAAAAACAGTGGCCCTGTAAAGGTAACACACTTACCCAGTTACCTTCTAGGTAACACTTACCTTCTAGGTAACTACTTCTTTTGGTGACGTTGATTTTGTGATTTGACGTGCGCTATTTCGAGAGAAGTGCCCATATAAGGACTTCCACTAAACATCCTGCACTGCTTACGCAACAGAATCAGTACCCAAAATAAAAACTTGCCAGAAGAATCCAACTCTTTTACTGTGTTAATACTGTAAGTCTGAAAAGTTAATTCTATTTAATACTTTAAAACGCTAAACAAAATCAACTCTTTGTGTACCTATTGCCATATGGACGACCAATCTATAATTACACTATATCACAAGCTTAAGCTGCACATAAACCACTAACAGGCCTAGGAATCAGCTGAATTTAACCTTATTTTTGGTGCTGAATTTGAAAGAAAACTGCTGTATTCTTTGTTTAACAAAGCTAACAGCTATTTCAGAATCGCCTGTGTTAGGAAGCGTAAAATGTAAAGAATATTAGGCATTCCAATTCTGAGATAACTTCTGGATTTAGTTTTGAAGCTGTCATTGAGACTTTTTGGGAAGTCTTTGCTTTGTGAAGTTACTCACTCTTGGCACACTTGTTTAATTGAACACTCTATCATTGCTGTACATTTTCCCAGATTGGTTACTGGAATGAGGTGGACAAAATGGCGGTCACAAAATCAGACCTTTTCCCAAATGACACCATGGGAATGGAGAATAAAACTGTGGTTGTGACAACAATCCTGGTAAGACCTTTTAGTGCATATGCATTGCATTATATATCAAGAGCAAATGAGAATGACCTACATTTGTATGTACTGTATGTGGATACATTTATGTGCACTATGCATGCTTGTTTGTTGCAGGAGGCACCGTATGTAATGCTGAAGAAGAACGCAGAGTTATTCACTGACAATGAACGTTATGAGGGATACTGTGTGGATCTGGCCGCTGAGATTGCAAAGCATTGTGGATTTAAGTACCAGCTGAGGATTGTGGCAGATGGGAAGTATGGCGCACGAGATGCTGAGACTAAAATTTGGAATGGCATGGTTGGGGAGCTGGTGTATGGGGTAAGAGCTACAGCACACGCATACAGTTGCCATCAAAAGTTTACGTACACCTTACAGAAAAACTGGAAAATGCTGAAATTTTGGAAAAAGAAGAGGAATTTTGATAATTAAGGTTTGTTTTTAATTTAATTTAGCCCAGAACATGTTATTTCACATGAGAAAGTTTGCAACAGAATAATAACAGCATTTCTATAAATAACCCAGTTCAAAAGTTTAAATACACTTAATTTTTAACACTGCATAATGTTACCTGGACAATCAATGAATTTTTTGTTTTGTGATTGTGTTTATGGGTTTCTTGTTTGTCCCGAGCCATTAAACTGTTCACTGATCTTCAGAGAAAAAGTCCTGCAGAATCTTTGCTTTTCAGCATCTTTTGCATATTTAAACCCTGTTCACCGGTGACTTTATGATGTTGAGATTCATCGTTTAACATTGAGGACAATCAAGAGACTCAACTATTACAATAGATACAAAACATTCAGTTATGCTCAGGAAGTCAATAACATACATTTAAAAGTCATGTGTATGTAAACGTTTGGACAGGTTGGCCAGTGTAAATTGTCATTGTTTTATTCAAATATCTTATTTTTTCATTTAGTAATGTCCTCCAGAAGCATTTAAATGTTTCTGCATGTTTCCCAGAAGACAAAATAATAACAATTTAAACCAATTATCATTTTCAGAGTTTTACTGTTATTGTTCTGTGTTGCGAACTTTCTGTAAGCATTTTTTCATGTGAAATATCTTGCTAAGGGCAGGACTAAATTAAAAACCATAATTTTTAAAATTCCTCTTTTTCCCAAATTTTTATGTAAACTTTTATACACAGACAAAACAAACACAATTCTTCACAGAAATAATGAGCATCAGCATATGTATGATTTTAAAATCAACATGGGCTGCAGGTGTGCAGATTTGCCCAACCAGGCAACCGGCAACAGACCGCTGCCTGCTCAAACATGCAGATCAGACTAGACAAAGACTAAATGAGTTGGCCCACTTAACTAGCAATAATTTGCTGATTTTCTAGCTTAAACCAGCTGCACCAAAAACATGCTGGGCTGGCTAAAAAGTTTAAAATCAGACATTAGACATCTAAGAACTTAAGTAACCTCAACAATGTGCATATTTACATCACAGACACAAACAAGAACAAACCCCTGACAAACACTAACACATTTTATTTTTGTCTCTTCTTCATTCATTCTTTTTCATTGTTGACAGAAAGCAGACATCGCTGTTGCTCCTCTAACCATCACTCTTGTCAGAGAGGAGGTGATCGACTTCTCAAAACCTTTCATGAGTCTTGGCATTTCCATTATGATCAAAAAACCACAGAAATCCAAGCCGGGCGTCTTCTCCTTTCTGGACCCATTAGCCTATGAGATCTGGATGTGCATTGTATTCGCCTACATCGGAGTAAGCGTTGTGCTCTTCCTTGTTAGCCGATTCAGTCCTTACGAGTGGCACACAGAGGAGTTTGAGGACGGGCAGCTCGGCCCTAGCGAATCAACGAACGAATTTGGCATCTTTAATAGTCTGTGGTTTTCTCTGGGCGCTTTTATGCAGCAGGGATGCGATATTTCACCAAGGTTGGTGCGTGTGGTGGTGTGTTTTGGCTTTGTGCATCAACGCTTTTCCCATTAATGCCGTGGTTTGTATAGGTTCACAGTCCTGCAGCTCTTGCTTCAAATCCATTTCTGTGGAAATAATCTTGTCAACCCCCCATTTGTTCAATGGGTAAGAAGAGAGAGCGAACACAGGATTAGGAATGTTTGATCGAAGTTACAGTTTAAACTTCAGTTGAACATTTCTTTTGTGAACATGTACTCATCCGGTTGGGAACAGTAAGATGCACAAGGTCTCTGTTTCCTGCACTCTTGGAGTGGTACCGTGTTTCGGCTGCATATTCCCCATTTTTAAGGGTCTGTAACGTGATCAATGGGGTCTTCTTTCTTTCTTTCTTTCTTTCTTTCTTTCTTTCTTTCTTTCTTTCATTACTGTTTAGAATAAGCCTTTGCTTCTGCTAGAGTGTGTGTATTGTTGACAATGTTTGCTGTGTGTAGGTCTCTGTCTGGTCGTATAGTTGGTGGTGTATGGTGGTTTTTCACCCTCATCATCATTTCCTCTTACACGGCCAATCTGGCTGCCTTCCTCACTGTGGAGAGGATGGTGTCACCTATTGAGAGTGCTGAAGATTTGGCCAAACAGACTGAAATCGCCTATGGGACACTGGATGCAGGCTCCACCAAAGAGTTCTTTAGGGTGAGACACTGAAGCCGGGCCTTGTGAAAAATATTTTTAGTTGAAGATGGATTGTTACGCTGTGTCCTCCTAAGTATGCATGATGCAACCACAGAAAGCAAATAATTGTAATAATAATTTCAAATTAATTTGAATAATTTCCCTAACCAGACACAGTTTTAGGCACCTTGATTCCAAATTGTGAGTGAGATTTTAGGGCCATGCCACAATGAAATTGTATTGGTCTAATATCATGTTTTACCTAGCTGTGTATGATTGGCTGTTAATGTTTTGCATCACACAGCATTTAATTTTGTATGATAGTTAAATTTGTGTCAGCTGCGTGCGTGCACTATTCCGGTTAAAGTGCCCATATAAGGAGTTCCACTGTACTTCCTAAATGTGCCCATAAAAGAAATAGAGCAAGATTGTTACGTATCGTTCATGTTTAAAAAAAAACTTTCCGAAACTTAAATGAACCCTGGCGAAGTGCATTCGGCACAGAAATACTCTGTCACACATCAAACTGCTTTTGCCTTTGTTAAGCATGAGGAATCCAAACACATCTTAAACGGTGTTTTAAAGGGACACTCCACTTTTATTGAATATATTCTAATTTTCCAACTGCCTTACCCTGCGTTTGCACCAGCCGTGTTTGAGGCGTCAAAATCGTGTCTACCGTGCCTAGTTTGCCGCTTGAACAGTTTGAGTGTACTCGCTTCATTCGTGCATGAAAGCCACGCGTAAAATCTAGTCATTGATACATTCACGTGGAAATTCGTGTCATGGGAGGGCCTTCTGTGACTCCGCTCGCTTTCTGTAATCATGTCACTACTAAAGCAAGCTTCTGATTGTTAACGTGGCACGTTTTTTCGCCAAGGTTTAAATTTTTCGACTTTGTCACGGAAACGCTAAATTTCCGCCATTCGCGTGAACTAGATGCGCAAATGAGGCGGAATCAAGGGGTGCTTCAAGGGGGTTGCACGCCAGCGCTGTGCAGCGCTGTGCGGTGTCACGTGTAAGACAACTCTCATATCGCACACCGCATGTGCACGTTAAATAGGGTGAGCTTAGTCAGAGTTTATTTCAAGATCCAAAATATGCGTTAGCAGCCTTTGTTAATCATTAACGATTTGGGACAAATATGATGTTATTTAATGTTAAACAACTGCTTTGCCGCCTATATGCTGCTGCACCTCCATGCTGTGTTTTGTTTTGATGACGCATGCAGCGATGAAACACTGGTGGCTGGTGTTGCCAGATTGGGTGTTTTTCCCCTACACATTAAGGCCTGTTTACAGTGTGTTTTAGCCGGGTTTTCGCGTGGAAGACTATAGAAATCTGCCAACCTATTGAATGACGTTAAACTGAGAGAGGATGCCGTTCATAAACACCAGAATGAACGAGTTCACAGTAACGTTCCTTAGGCAGTAATACAGTACGATCAGTTCACGTTCGCCCAAAATATGAACGAGTTCATGAGCTTTCGTTCAATTAACTCGTTCAGGCACAACAGTTTCAATATTTTTCATGTTTAAAACTTGAGTTTTCTGTAGTTACTTTGTGTACTTATACTAACAGAAAATTTTATTTTTAGGCAGATATGGCTAGGAACTATACTTTCATTCTGGCGTAATGATCAAAGACTTTGCTGCTGTAACATGGCTGCAGCAGGCGCAATGATATTAATGGATGCTAATGGTCTAATCATATTCAATAGACTATGCTAACCTATGCTAAAACTGGTACCCGGCAGACCCGGAGATCAGCTGAATAGATTCCAAAATGGTAAAAATCAAATGTTTAACTCTAGGGGAGCTGGAAAATGAGCATATTTTCAACAAAAAGTGGAGTGTCACTTTAAGTCAGAATGCATGAAATAGCTTTACCCCCCCCAATGAAAAATGTATTGTTAAATGCATGATATTTGGAAATACTGTAAAGTAAAAGTTTTTACTTCTGCTTTCATTTCCCCCTTTATCCAGAGATCCAAGATCGCTCTCTTTGACAAGATGTGGCAGTACATGAAGAGCGCCGAGCCGTCTGTGTTCGTTAAAAACACGGTGGAAGGTGTTTTGCGAGTTCGGAAGTCCAAAGGCAAATATGCTTACCTTCTGGAGTCCACCATGAACGAGTACATCGAGCAGCGCAAGCCTTGCGACACCATGAAGGTTGGAGGGAACCTTGACTCTAAAGGCTACGGCATCGCTACACCCAAGGGATCTGCTTTAAGGTGGGTGGAGTAGTATAACAATATGGCCCATGTTGTTATAGTATCCCACCTACCCTGATGTAGGCCGGGGGTCCCTCTTTAAAATGAGGTAAACTAGGTAAAACAGAAGCGAGCGTAGAGAGGAGCGCTAACCTAGGCAAGAACAGCAGTGTAGGGAGTTACCAAGGAAACTGCAGAGATGGTGAGGTCCTTAGAAACCTAGCTGACAGCTGACAAGCAGGTTGCCTAGCAACCATGCTTTCTGAGAATGATGGCGTAGAAGATATATGTAGTCAGAAACAGATTGAAGATATCTTCTGGTTACCAGTAAGATCATAGATTGTAGTTGAACAGATGCTCATTTTAAGCAAATTCAAGAAGAATGAAGTCAGTGAGCACTAAAGCTGGGCAATTTAGCAAGTAAAATCATATTGTATCGCAATAATATTTAATATATATTTATATATCTTTTGTATTTGTTTTTTTGTATATACCATAATTATGCATTTGATCTAAAGTTGCAACAAAGGCATGCGATTTGTTTTTATCAGAGGAGCCGTCTTTTCAACAGCAATAGCAGCCAAGTAGATTCAAAATGTTTAATGCAAGAAGTAAAGTACTATAAAGCTTTTTCCTTTAGGAAACATAATGGCATGTCAAAACTATAAGTTAGTAGATTTATTTCGTCACGAAAATCACTGTGAATATATTGAACATATTCTCTATATCACCCAGCTCTAGTGAGCACCATTCTTTAATAAATATGAATGAATTAAGGTGATGTAAAAATAATGGATTAGCTTACATTATGTGCTTTTCCTCCAGGAATTAAGTTAATAATTGAAGAGAAGGTTTCAGATGTGTTTTTTTTTCATTAGTCTAGAAGTTTAGAGGATCTGAAGCCTTTTTTTCACCTGTTTGTTTTGCTTATACAGTAGTCACCTGCCATGTATTCAATGAAGCGTTTAATGGCAAACAGTTCAGCTTGTTCATCTCATGAATAGGTCTGTTTACTACCCTTTCAAGGCACTGCTTAATCTAGCAGTGCAAAAATTAAATGAAATGGTGCACAAAAACATGCACAATTTATGAATCGACTAATTGCATTCAAATTGTACAAATTTCCTAAAATATATATTTACCAAGTTTGCCATCACAAACTGTTTTATTGAACGCATGCCGATTTTAAATGACTGAAGCAATGCCTTCTTGCAACCAAACTGTGCTGTTATGACAAAAGCTATTTATTGATAATCAATAATGAATCAATGCATGCGATTGGGCACTTGGAGTTTGAATGGTCACCATATGCATTACCGAATGTTAAAGCAGACGTTTCAGAGGCTGGAAACCAAGTAACTCGATTATGAATGCACTGTTTGAACTATGCATGCTGTCTCTTGAAACCTCTAACCAGATTTGTCTGCTTCAATGCTCAAATTGTTATGAGAATATGAGTATGTGCCATTGCGTAATAATTAATATTATTACTGATCTTCCTCTGTTCTAGCCTCCTGCCTCAAAAGTTTGTTTAAACAAAGCTCGGCCACCTTATAGCTTAATGGGTTGTTTAAAGTTATTTTGATTGGTTGATTGATTAATATATTGATTGATTGATTGATTGTCTAACCAGTGTTCCATTCATTCAATGCGACTTGTGGGGGCGTGGCCCATTGCAGCCCCGCCCCCTTCGTGCTGTCTGACAAGTATGTTTTATCGTTTGTTTAAGAAACGCGGTAAACCTTGCAGTGCTAAAACTGAACGAGCAGGGGCTTCTGGATAAATTGAAAAACAAATGGTGGTACGACAAAGGAGAGTGCGGCAGCGGAGGCGGGGAGTCAAAGGTCAGACCCGTGCTTGGGAATTATGGGTAAAAAATGAAAATGTCAACGAGCGGGAAGCACTATCAGTGGTCCCAGTCAACAAGCTAACCAGTTATATCTATCAGTAGTTCACTGCAAACATTACAACTGCTAAAAGAAACTGACATACATACCGAATATACGTCCAGAGGTGTGAAGCTTGTAGACAGGCCCTGTGTTTGCTTCCCGCCCGTGGCGATGAGCCTGTGCACATCTGGCACGGCAAAGCCGTGTTTGCCGTCTGCCAAATGGAGCGCAGACTGCCGATCGCCACCACGCTCAGGGCTGAATCATTACCAGCGCTGCTAGCGAGTGCAAATGTTACTGACAATAACATAAAATAACATTGGTAATGTTATTTATGTTATTTCCCATACGCGAAGAACGCCAGTAAACCTTGCAGTATTGAAACTCAGTGAGCAAGGCATCTTAGACAAGCTGAAAAACAAATGGTGGTACGATAAGGGAGAGTGTGGAGCCAAGGACTCTGGAAGTAAGGTCAGTCACTGCAGGGAGTGTGTGTGTGTGTGTGTGCGCGTGTGTGTTTGTTTGCGTAGATATGTGTGCATGTGTGTGCGCGTGTCTGATCCAAACACCGTCAGGGATAGAATGTGCGCATGAAACCTGTAAAAACACCCTCTCGGTTTGGGAGATCCAAACCAGCAGACTTTGTGTGTATGTGTGTGCGTCTTTGTGCAACTGAGAAAAAAGTTTGTGAAAGTGAGAGAAAGCGAGAGGGCGTGCAAAATTAAATTTAGCCTGTGTGTGTGTATGTGTCAAAGCAAGTCCCCAACACAGATTAACCACCACATGAATCAGAGTCTGACCTGTGTAAACTATACGTAATGCCTATGCAATATAGCAGGGATGTGATATAAATACAGTAATGCATGCATAGCAATCACATAATTGTACAGTAAACGTATGCTTATATGATCACTCACACATACACTTACCTGTATAGCTCAGAATATCCTTGTGCTCCTTCTCTGTATGTATTTGTGCTTTATTGACAACTTGTCCTGTTCTTTTGATTTCTTTTTTAAAATCTTTTACGTTCTCTTTCTCTCTCCCTTATTTCTCCTCTCTCTCCCTCTCTTTCCCATGCGGTCTCTCCTTCTTCCTCACCAATGCTGTGTAAATGTTGTTTGTATATTTGCCTTTTACTTAAGCTGTCATTTGTTATAATTCTGTAGGTGGCGTCTTTTTTCTTCATTACGTGCATACACTGCACCGCATTTTGTCCTAACTGTTGCACCTGTTTAGCCGTCTGTGTACTCTGTGTGATTCACTGATACACACTTACATGTACACACACATCTAGTGTTACTGTTTCAATACGGTTTAGTCTGTGATGTGTTTTTTAGATCATATTTGTAATTACTTAAGTTATTATACAGTACTTGTAATCAAATAAACACAAACTTATAGTCCGTAGCTCTTTTTTTTCTCTCTCTCACATTTGACTTTCTACCTTCAACCCATTGCAGGAGAAGACTAGTGCCCTCAGCCTGAGTAACGTTGCGGGCGTCTTCTACATCCTGGTTGGCGGTCTTGGTCTGGCTATGCTGGTCGCTCTGGTGGAGTTCTGCTACAAGTCTCGCGCGGAGGCCAAGCGCATGAAGGTTGCCAAGACTCAGGCTCTAAATCCCCCCTCTTCCTCGCAGAATTCTCAGAATTTTGCTACTTATAAGGAAGGGTACAACGTTTATGGGCTGGAGAGTGTTAAGATCTAGTGGGGTAGGAATGGCAGAGATTTCTGTTTTTTGTCATTTTTTTATCGTATGCCAAACGCATCATCGCCACTTCACAATTCTTCAGCACTCACATGCATTTGTCAAAGATTTTAAAGGGGTCATATCATAATTTTTGCATTACCTGAGATTCATTATGAATGTCAAAGATAGGATAATGTCGACACAATATTGATATTTTTCACACAATTTACTTATTCAATTCAATTCAATTTTATTTATATAGCACTTTTCACAATTGGTTATTGTTTCAAAGCAGCTTTACATTAATAGAAGCAGTGAAAAGCACAGAAAATCGACAGATAGCACAACATAATACATGATAGCATAAGCAGCTAAATTTGCTGCGGCTATGAATCAACATTATAAGCGAGCGTATTACTAATGTAACGTATAGTAGAGGGTGCTAAGTTAAGCCCAAGAAGGCTGCCTCCCCGGGTTGAAAAACCCCCTAGGAGAAAAAACTCCCAGACTTTTTAGCGGGGAAAAATAAAAAAAGTCCTAGGAGGGAAAAACCCTTGGGAGATATATATATATATATATATATACATGTAAACGGATAAGGAGATTAAGTGGAGATAAAGCGGGTTCTGCCGGTGGTCGTTGGTCAGGCATCAGCTGGGCATCACGTTGAAGGACAGCCAGTAGATCAGAGGTGTGCCGACTTTCACATTTACCGGAACTGGGTCTGTTTGTCTCATTGTCCTCGGGGTCGAGGACGAGACAGGGAGAGAGAAACAAAATCTTATTAGCGTAGGGGTCGTTCACATGTAATGCAAGTGTCACACAGTGATGTGGTTTAAATCAGCTTGGTTCCAGACAGGCTAACTATTGCGGCATAAGTATGTTACCCACAGTTGAGGATTTAGCAAATTGGGGGCCCAATGCGAAGGTATCTATGGTAACTATGGGTCACCATCCGATCTTTTAAAGAAAATAAAACATGTCTGTATACCGCTGTTTTCACTGTCCTCAAAACGGGTCGATGTCTTCATTGTTTTGTGAAGTCCCTTCTTCAGAAATTCGCAACGAGTTCTGATTGTGTAGCTTGTTTAGTGTGTTGTGATTCAATAGCAGCTTAGCTTAGCAAAGCCGCTTGAGCCAAAACTGGCTTATTCATGTGGGCGGACTTTAGTCAAAAACTGTTTTATTGGCACCATTAAAGGAGGAAGTAGAGGGCTGTAGTACAAACCGGCTGTTCGCTGAAGGCTTTGAAAGTGGACTTCTGTTAAGGAAAATATATTCTCTGGCAGTAAACTTTAAGCTTTATCATTTTGCAGGTATTATTTATTCTCTAACAGCAACATTACACACTAACTAAAATGGGATCAGGAAGAATGTGACCTTTAAAATAACCACCAGAGCAATATAACCTTGGTATAAGCAGAATATTTGAAAATTATGCACACCCACGATGTAACGGCACTTTGCATACCACCTTGGTTGTGCATTATTTTCAAATAATTCAAGGGCCCGTCGTCAATTATTCCTTACATAACTGTTTTTCATCCTTTCTCTGACAGGTATCGTTTTTAAGCGTTCAAACTGTGATTTGTAATCTTCTGCATGTAAAATAAAAAACAAGACTTGCCCACGGGGAGTGGGCTCGCTATTGGGTCCCATATAGTTGTCGCTGTTCTGTCTTATAGTGTTGTTTGAAGTGCCTATTTCTACTTTCTTCTCACGGTTGTGCCTACCAGTGTTGTTTTTGGCAGCCCTTTTAGTTTTAGTCTTAGTCTTTTGGATGAAAATGCTTTTTAGATTTAGTCACATTTTAGTCACTAATAAACTTGATAAGGTTTTAGTCAAGTTTTAGTCGATGAAAACGCAAAAAGGTTTTAGTCCAATTTAAGTCAATTTTAGTAAAAAAAGTATTCTTTAACAAATTAATTTAGGTTAAAAAGTGTGGTGTATTTAATACTATTTAAATGTGCATTGCTGTTGTTTTAGTCGGTGTGCCTTCTGCGCATGTCATAACAAAAAAGTTGAGCCGGATATACGCTCATATGTTGAATTTGTGTGTTACGCTGAGACCTTGCTTATAAAGTTGAGAAACGCGTGCCTTGCCTTGTTGTTTAAATACACCACAAAAAGTATGGAAATGGGCTTAGGTTTGACAAGTAGATACATGTAAAACCTTAAGCTTACCATGAAATGTGTCACAAGCCGAATGTCGAGTTAAATTTAATGTATATGATATGTTGTCACCGTGACTTGTTAGTTACCTTTAAAAAAATATCAGAGTGATGAGCTTTCAGGTGCCTCTTGAGGTTGGTGGTATTCTTCTCACCTAGTTTGTGGCCACATTTACCGTCGTCTCCCAATATGCATTCCGTTTTTCTATCTGATAGATTATACTGAAAGTTTGTCCATAAATCATCTCGTCATTTCCGTTTATTGCCGTCACCGCGACGGGACTTCGAACTCGCCAGTCGCAGGTGTGTTGTCATGATATGAAATCTGGTGCGTGTGCGCGTCATTGCGGCAGCCGGGTTGTGGTGGTGGGCATTGAGTGAGACTGCGTTGACCCAAAACAAGGATAGGAAGTGGCAGCTAAAAACAGACAGATTTCATGCAAAATAGGCAGAAATGACATGCATTGTGAACGTCAGACTTATAATAATTTTCGTTCCGTCTCGTCTTGTCAACGAAAACTCGAAAGCGTCCCGTCATGTTTTCGTCACCTTAGAGACATTTTTAGCTTGTCATCGTCGCGTTAGCGTCATAAAAAATAGGTGCGTCAACGAAATCATTTCATTATCGTCATCGTTGACGAAAACAACACTGGTGCCTACCAGGTTTTTTGTACTGAGGAAAATGTTTTAAGTTTTAAAACAATAATTTTTTTATAATATGGCCCCTTTAAAATACAGAGCAATGTGGGACACAATAGAGGATCATTTATGGTAAATTGTGCATATATGCATATCTGATTGAATCACAATCGACATAAAGATGAACAAATAGAAGAAGGCTAAATATACATATGCATAAGCGGTGGGATAAGCAGACAAGATTGATGCTTCATATTTCGTTTAGTTGTATTTATATCATTCTTTTCTTCTTGATTGAAGTTGCGTTTTCCGTTTGTTTATCATCTTTGACGTTTGTGGTTGTGTGTGGATTGGCTTCATCTCTTGCTTTTGACATAAAGCTCCGCCATCTTACTCGATCCATTAGCATTTTCATTCTCCACCCCATCTGCTCCTCATGAAACATCTACAGTGTATATATAACATTTATCAGTATTTTAGATACCTGTACGATGCTTTGTATAATATTAATGAATGTGTCTCTGCTTTCTCTTTCCCTGTGTGTGTGTTTTGTGCTTGAATCGCTGTGGATTCATATGTTGTGTTCATGTGGGCGTGTGTTTGAGAGCAGATGACGTTCACAGATGCTATGCGCAGTAAGGCCAGGTTGTCTATAACGGGCAATACAGGGGAGAACGGACGAGTGCTGACTCCAGACTTCTCTAAAGCCGTCCATGCTGTGCCGTACCTGAGACCTGGCATGGCAATGCCTCTGAGTGTGAGCGAGCTGTCCTGAGTGCCTTACACAATCACACAATACCCACACATTGGTGCAAGCATGCTGCACCTCCATAAACACCCAAACGTGTATATATTACTACACATCTACACACACCGACAGTATATATATATATACATATACATAATAGTACTGAATTACTTCATATACAGTGCATTACATCTACTCACAGGATGTCAGATCTATACATGCACGTGTAATATTCATGCATATGCACACTTTAATGGAAATATACAGTATTATGTTTACTGTTCATCGACTTTCAGCGTTTGCATATGTACAAATACATAAAAGACATACAGGCCATTGCTGTGTGTACATATGCAGAAAACATTCACAAAGCTTGGGTAGCCACGCTCCTTTTTACATTTGAAGGTCACACACACTCATATGCATACACAATATGAACAATATCACCCACATACACTGCTTCAGTTTTCATTCACACTGTAAATGATGATCGCAATGCTGCACTGAAGATCAACGTTGAACATTGAAAAGAATTCCTATGGGAAGAACTTCACACCTGTTTCCATAGCAACGTGTTTTTGGAATCTCTAATTCTCAAGAACTCAAGCACACTTGAAACATCCGCATCAAATGTGATTTTGTTTACTCAACACGGTGATATATTAAAACAAATGTTTGACTAGAATCATTTCTTACTATATGAGCTATGTAATATAAAATATGTATATAATTATACTTTTGTTCATTTGATGTTAACGACACTATGAAAATGCTTGATCTAAAGAAAAAATGAAATGATTTAAGTAGCTTTGTTTTCTTCTCACTGGTTTGATTTGTTTCAACGTGACGTATTTTTGGATCACTGTGTTTTGATCCTGCTATGGAAAATGCAAGCAGTAGTTTTATAATTCTGTCCTTCAATCAAAAAAAGATAATAGACTATTTTACCTTCTACATTTCACAACTTATATTGAAAGTGTTATATTGACTGAGATGGATTTGTACGTGAAAATATGAATATACAATATTAGAATATCCCAAAATGCCAAATATTGATGTGTGCCAAAATATGTAGAAGCATTTGTTTATATTGTGGGACTGTATGGAGAAATGTAAAGACACCCTTAACTCAAGGGTTTGTTTATTCTCATATTTGTTTTTTTGTTTTGTTTTTTCTGATTAATATCAAACAAATTGTACTTTAAATGAGGTGCACTACAATATGCAGTTTTAACAGTGAAACGCATGTCGACCTTTAGTTATCTTTGTTTTTATAAGAGCGATGATTAAGATTAGTATATCACTAATATTAGTTAACTAGGACATTCATTTACTAGTCCAGACTAAGAAATGGAGACGATTATT
Source organism: Paramisgurnus dabryanus (assembly GCF_030506205.2). Classification (NCBI taxonomy): domain Eukaryota; kingdom Metazoa; phylum Chordata; class Actinopteri; order Cypriniformes; family Cobitidae; genus Paramisgurnus; species Paramisgurnus dabryanus. The sequence continues at coordinate 41,914,580 of NC_133340.1, read as the reverse complement.
ATAGATAGATAGATAGGATATATTGATAATTCTATTGATAAAGTATATGCCGATCACCCTTTTCTATGCCATGCTGTGTAACTGAAATATTGTTCATTAGTTTTATATGTATATGTATTCTACATGTAAATAGGAACCATTCATGTGTATAACTTAAATCTTGGATGGTACACTAGTACACACACAAACGCACACAAGAGGATTCCCCATATTGTGCATTTGAGAGTTTGGAAGCATATTCAAGTTTTCGGTGCAAAACTTGAGCGTATTACCAAGCTATCTCTCGCGTACAGACACCGTGACGGACTCATCACAAGCATCAGTTCAGTCGGAAAGTCTACCATGGGATAAAATGGAGGACATTTTTCTAAATGGAATGTGGACCGATTGCTTTATTTTTTGGAAATTTTTGGAATAAACAGAGACTGAGAATCCTCTGATATTATGTTTTCTTCTGTTTTATGGTTGGGGGGTAAAGACCATGTCTATATATCCTGTGTATATACAAAATTGCACATAAGTTGATATTTAGAATTTTTTAATGAAAGCTTTAAGGTTTAGTCAGGGAGTTGTAGCACAATCTAGTGGTGAGAATGTGAATTGCAACTAACTGCTGAGTCCAAAGTCACCTGTCCTTTCTAAACGCATAGTAAAGCTATGGTAGCCACCACAGGACAAACACGTCAATGTCTAAGACAAAGTAGTGACAAAATGCACTCTATAAAACAGTTTGTCCATTTAGGGCTACTGTAGAAACATGATGGCGACTTCCATGTAAGGGGACTCGCGGTGCATGAAGATAAAAACTACTCATTCTTCAAAGGTAATAAAAACAATACAGTTTATTGATATTATAGTTGATATTATAGTTATGTATATTATATTGCATTTTTGTTAATAAATCTACCTACATTTTCCATATTGCACCTTTAAAGGTGCAGTGTGTAAATTTTAGTGGCATTTAGTGGTAAGGTTGCTAATTGCAACCAACGGCTCAGTCCACTGCTTACCCCTCGCTTTTGAAATGCATAGAGAAGCTACGGTAGCCGCCACTGGACAAACATATCATTGTTGGAGACGCTTAGTAAAAAAAGTTTGTCTGTTAAGGGCTTTTGTAGAAACATGGTGGCACAAAATGGCGACTTCCATGTAAGGGGACCCTCAGTGTATGATAAAAAGGTCTCATTCTAAGGTAATAAACACATAACAGTTCATTATGAAAGGTCTTTATACACCCCTGATAATATAGTTTTGTATATGATTTTGCATTTCTGTCAAGAGATCCTTCTAAAAAATTACACACTGCACCTTTAAAGGTACACTGTGTAGATGTTATGGGCTCATTATAGTTGTGCGTACGTCCTATGGCGTAGCCGCGATGACCACTGGTAGGCAGTATCCACGCGTGTAGGTGCATGTCAGGCTACGGATAACCTAAGGTGTAGACCTTACTCATGACTATAAATTGGACTTATGTGGCATCTAGCGGGGAGGTTGCGAATTGCAACTAAAGGCTCAAACTACTGCTCACCCCTCAGGTTTGAAGCACATAGAGAAGCTACAGTAGCCACCAAAGGAAATACGTGTCGAAACGCGCTCTATAGAGTCAGGTAGGGCTAATGTAGTGACATTGTGGTGGAAAATGGTGACTTCCGGGTAAGGGGACCTGCAATGTATTAAGATAGGAATGCCTCACTGTAAGGTAATAAAAGTAATGGTTCCTTATATAAGGTCTTTATACACCACTAAAAACAATCTGTATATTATATAGCATTTCTGTCAATAGATTCTCCTTAAATGTATACAATGCACCTTTAAGGTGTGAGAAAGATTGGCTTTGGCAGGAAAGTAAACAAGTCTGCTGTTAAACAAACCAGATCAGTGTGGCACATATTAGTTGTTGACTTGGTGATCACTATTCAGTATAGTGGGTTTGTCTGTGATAAAACAGATTTGCTGATATTTTTAATCTAATGTCCTTTAAGCACAGGAACAGATGTAACCCAATTCATTCTATACTGGGAACACCAGCATTGTGCTTCCGTATGTATACTCATGTAAACCTACTGTACTTTAATGGTGTGTTCAATCGTATGAGTGAATTTTTTGGATTCGTGTTTGCTTTCTTCTAGATCAGTAAAAGACCATTGCCTCGTGTTTTGGTGATGCCATGTCTTCAAATTAGGATACACACACACAAGCTGTCTTTTTTTAGGCACTGGTCCCAGGCAAACAGACTGGCAGAGCAGCTGCAGCCTGGCAGTTGAGTTTCCTCCTGCTGTTCCAAGTTCCTTAAAGGCATCATCAGCCAGTAAGATTCTGTATTGTCCTATAACAAAGTCTTTTACTACAGCCAATTAACACTTGGAATCAGATCAATGAGTATAAAACATTCAGATGTCACAGGATGGTGGAATTGATGGTTATTTTACTGTACAAAACATAATGCATGTAAGCAAATTGTTATAATTTGTTTGTTATTAAACATATGAGGAGTTCAGATGCAAAACCCTCTAAGTGCATCTGACATGTTTTCTGGTAAATTAGCATTTTTATCAGGGTCTTATGTTTAGGTTCAGTCATTTTACTTTAATGGGAATGAAAAGGTTATTAGCCAGTAACTGAAATGTTTATTATACAAATGTCATTTTATTTATATTTATTAAATTTGACTGCTGCAAAAAAAGTGCATGCAAGTTTTTTTTGCAAAAACTCACTTCTAAGTAATCCACTTCTTTGGACAAGACAATTGCAAAATCACTAAAGATGCAACTAGAAACATTGCAAGTGAATAAAGTCAGAATGTAAAAATGAAGAAACTAAACCACACATTAGAGAGGTTGTATTCATGTCCAATCATGAGGGAAACAATCCACGGTTGTTTTGCACACCTTCACTGAAGAAAATGATTCATTCAATTTACTAAATTTTTTAAGGTAAGTGGTTGCAATCAATTTATTTAAGCTACATTTAAACAAAAGTTTTTTGTTTTGCTTTGTATTACTAATGTTTTTGTTTTAATATAGCTTAAATAAATTGATTGCAACCATACCTTAAAAAAATTTAGTAAATTGAATGAATAATTTTTTTCAGTGTTCTTTCATTTAATTAATCTTTCGTGCGCATAAAAAACATGTACACTAAGTTGATGTGGCATTTAGCAGATTCTTTCAACAAATCCATGTGATGTTTAGCTGATTCTGATAACAATTTCTGAATGGCCTGAGGCCGGGATTAAGCAGATTTGAAGCGAAGGCATTTCATAAACATATACAGTAGTACATGCCAAGAGCATTCGGTGAATATCATCTCATTTTTGACGGAGGTTGCATTTAGGGGCTTTGGCATATAAGCTCCTTATATAGAGAGAATACGTTAAAGGATTAGTCCATTTTCTTAAAAGAAAAATCCAGATAATTTACTCACCACCATATCATCCAAAATGTTGATGTCTTTCTTTGTTCAGTCGAGAAGAAATTATGTTTTTTGAGGAAAACATTGCAGGATTTTTCTAATTTTAATGGACTTTAATAGAGCCCAACATTTAATACTTAACTCAACACTTAACGGTTTTTTTCAACGGAGTTTCAAAGGACTATAAACGATCCCAAACGAGGCATAAGGGTCTTATCTAGCAAAACGATTGTCATTTTTGACAATAAAAATAACAAATATACACTTTTAAAGCACAACTTCTCGTCATGTAGATCCGGTCGTGATCCGCCAGCTGACCCCACGCAATACGTCATGACGTCAAGAGGTCACAGAGGACGAACGCGAAACTCCGCCCCAGTGTTTACAAGCCTCTTGAAAGAGCACCGTTCCTACATTGTTGTATGTCAACTGATACTAATTAATGTCTTTGTGTCAGTTTATTGTTTACAATGGTCCGCAAATGTGCGTTTTATATATGTAACACGTGACCTCCCTACGTCACTATGCATTTACGTTAGGTCGCGCTAGACCTAGCCTAGACGAAAAGTTGTGGTTTAAAAATACATATTTTTTATATGTATTAATAATGACAATCGTTTTGCTAGATAAGGCCCTTATGCCTCGTTTGGGATCGTTTATAGACCTTTGAAACTCCGTTGAAAAAAACTGTTAAGTGTTGAGTTAAGTATTAAAAGTGGGGCTCTATTAAAGTCCATTAAAATGAGAAAAATCCTGCAATGTTTTCCTCAAAAAACATAATTTCTTCTCGACTGAACAAAGAAATACATCAACATTTTGGATGAAATGGTGGTGAGTAAATTATCTGGATTTTTCTTTTAAGAAAATGGACTATTCCTTTAAGAACAATGCACAGCCCTCAGTCAGGTTTGATTTTTGGCCCTTGGTAGGAAAAAGTTTGGGAACCCTGCTTTAGGGTATAGAGATATATCAGATATTTGGTTTTTCTACCACTGTACCTTTGGCGATGCATCGCTAAACACATAACACAGATCTTTATGTCTGTATTGCTCATCAAATATTTTGAACTAGCAACAGGAGATGAAGCCACCACAATTGTTTGAGCAGCCATATTGGTATGAACAACAACAGAGGGCCTCATTGACCGTAGATAATTGACCGAAAAAGAGTGCCCTACAAGAGTGCCCTGTAAACACATACAATTGATTGGGGAAGCTGTGGTTTTACTTGATAAAATCAAAGGAATTACATTTCTCAACCAGTTTTAATGCTTTACGGTCTTTGCAAAATACAAAAAGTTGTCTCCAGTTATTTAGAATCTTGATTGCTATTTGGAAAATGATTCATTCACGTTCATCAAGCATTAATTTGGCTTATTTTTTTCACTTCATAATTGTGTAAACAATGATAATGCAAACTAATTGAATGTATATGAAATATAAATTGGTCAGAACAGCTTGAAATGCTGAAAAAAGTATGTCTTTAACATTGTATTACTATATTTTACTATCCCTGCTGAAAATAACAATATAACCACCACAGAAATGGTTTTCATTAAATGGTTACCATTAGGAACCATTGGCTTTTTACCCATACCAATTTTATGACGTCACAAGTAATTCAGTTCTTAGATCAGTGGATGGGGCATGCGTCCCCCATTTTAATCCTTTTCTTGAATCTGGAAATGATCAGTCCCTTTTTCTTTGTCTGTGCAGTTGTTGTGTACAATATTTTTGTTGGAAAACTACTTTGGGTCATTTGCAGCAGAGTTTAAAGCAGTGTTGCCCTCAAGTGGTGGTGATTTGAATTTCAATTAAAACTGCCATTTTTTAATCTATCACTGTATAATCAAACTAAGGGAAAAGCTTTTTTTTTTAAAGAATGAGCATTTAAAGGGCTGCATGTGCAAAAAAAGCATGGCGCAAACATGCACACATTGTTTGATATGTTTTAGAACATAGCTTGTGTAATTGTATATGTGTTTTCATGTAATTTAAAACAATTCAATTGTTGTTTACCATTGTGAATTGCAATGATTGAATTTTAAAAAGAACATTCAAATAATTAAATAGGTGTGGGGTTTGGAGTGGTTACTGTGTGTGGCTGATGGGTAGCGACAGCGACACAGATATAGATGGCGCACCCAACATATTAGAAACAATGGTGAAAGAGAAAAACACCTATAAATCACTTTAAACAAGAAAATACAATAAAGTACCGTAAAACATCCCTGATAAAAGATACAAACAACGAGTCTGTTTTTAGTGAATACAATGTTTTTTCTTCTGAATTAAACATGATGTACAATGACATCACCGCATGTTGTCATATCGGTTGGGCGGTAGCCCTTAAAAAAGGACACCTAAGGAGTTAATATTAGTACCGCAGAGGTATTGTTGGTACATTGTTAACAAATGTATACATAACTGTCCCTAAATGGTACATATGAGAACCATTTTAAAGGGTACTACCTCAGTGACAGCTAGGGACCTTTCTTTTCTGACAGTATATTTATTCCCTTTATTGTGTTTATTCCCATGCGCTAGTTGTCTTATTCCATGTGCTAGTTATTCTCATATTATTATCACATTACATTTTAGATTTTATATATGATGGCTTGTTTTTTACACTACTTGTTTGCTCTGGCCAGCAGAGTGCGCTCTTAGAACAGATGTGTTAAAAGCAACACAATCAAAAAGTAAGTTAGTTTAGGGCAGGGGTGCCCAAACATTTTCCCACCAAGGGCCAAAAATCAAACCTAACTGAGGGCCGTGGGCCGAAAGTAAATGTTGCTGTGTTATATTAAAATTAAAGTTGCCCTGATTCTCCTAATTTATAATTTTCTAATATTAAACATTTTAAATAAGCAAACATTACTCTGTTTATGCATAACTAATGCAGTTTTATTTTCAAAGGTAAATAAAAAATAAATAATTTTGCCTTTTCCTTTTGACTGCAACTGGCTTGACCTCTCCATTATTAGCTTATAGTACCAGAGTTTGTTGAGTTTTGTGACGCATGCTATAAACCTTCAAGTAAAAACCTTCATTTTTGAAATGTACAAAGAAAACAAAAAATTTTACATTTTCGAAAATGTTTAATTAGAAATATGAACATCTGGGTCAATGACGTTTACCCTTTTTCTTTATCTCATCTGGCATGACGGGCCAAATTAAAGGCCAGGGACAACACACAGAATCCACACATCCCATTTTTTACACATTTGGGGGCAGTTTCCCGGACAGGGATTAGACTAGTCCTAGACTAAAAGAAATGTAAGAGCTGTTCAAACTAAAAACAACTTGCACTGACATATCTTAAAATACATCAATGCCCTTTGTTTTGCCTCAAAATGCACACAAATAATGTTTTTAGTAGGGCATGTTTGTTAAAACTAGTTATATTTCTTAATTAAACTAAGGTCTAGTCCTGGCTTAAGTTAATCCCTGTCCGGGAAACTGCCTCTTGGTGTTACGTTTTTAACACAAGTATTTTAAAAGCATAACACAAAATTGTGTAAAACATTAACACATGAGTGTGTATTGGGACAGGAGACATTAACTGCATGGGGAAAGTAGTTTCGATGTTGAAGATACTTTTTATTGTATATACTTTAAACTCTTTATACTCATTTGTTCAATCATCTTTTTATTAAAACCTATCCAAATAAATGAATGGAATCAATAACTTGCCATCACTGCCATCAACATGCATATAATGTTACCTAAATTCAAGTAACAAACATCACACCCTACAAAGAACAAAGCAAAACACAGGTGATGATGACGCATCATGAATCATCTGGTTCAACTGGTTACTTGAATAAAAGAAAAGCTGCTTTTGTTTTTATAAGAATGAACATTGTGGACATTGGGTATTTGTAAATAGAAACATGTACAGTGTGCTAGGACAAGTTCGAATTATGTACTTTATTGGATGATTTCCCGTTGCTCTTAACTGAACATAATAGATTGTCTGTTTATTAAAGACATACTATAGTTATGAACAAATTTCAAACATACATCCTTACAAGTAATGCCTAAAGAATCACTCCTAAAAAGTGCACAATTAATAGATATTTTTGGCTAAAACACATATAAGATAAGACAATATAGGTTTGCTTAAACTAAACTGAAACTTAAAGATACTAAAACTGGAATGGTGGGATGGGATTCAAGTCGCATACAATAAAGGAATTTTCACAGTAACAAAGAGTCACGTTGTTTACAGATTTTATACGTCATAAGTAAACTTAGGTTCTGTTTCTGTCAGATACACAATAACAACAAGTGATTTACTATTTTCCTGCCTTTATTGTTAAACTGTAAATTTAAAAAATCATAGTTAACAACAAAAATTATATATGCTATACAGACTAAAAAGCATACACATATTGGTGTTTTAAAAATTACAGAAACATTACTTTAGAATGTTCTCCCAAAAAAGTCATGAAGTAACTTGAACAAATATATTTTACTTTATATATTTTGTTGACTGGACTTGAATACTTATCCAATATGTACTTTATTGGATGCTTCCCCGTTGCTCTTAACTGAACATGATAAATTGTCTGTTTATTAAAGACATACTGTAGTTATGAACAAATTTCAAACATAAATCCTTACAAGTAATGCCTAAAGGATAATTCCTAAAAAGTGGTTAATTAAAAGATTTTTTTAGCTAAAACATATAGCGTAAGCCAATATAGGTTAGAATTGTGATCAAGGCAAAAAAAGTAAAACTTACTTAGCTAATAAACATTATTTTTTACCACATTGTCTAAACTGATTGCCACATCCATGACATTGATAGAATCAACAAAAATATGTTAGTATACAATAAATCTTCTAGAGTAAGGATTTGTTCATTTCACAATTATAAGACTGTGAGAACTTCAGAAATTTGTTAAAGTGCTGCTATCCATTAATCTTAAATATTCAAAATAATCTCTCAAATTATGTACTGTATATGTAATACTATATTCAGTGCATTATAAGTCTTCATGAACACACATTCAAGGAATTTACTTTAAATACTCCTTTCTCTTTGTACTTTGATTCTTACGGCTCTTTGACACTAAATCCTTGGGTTTGTTGCCTGCTGTAAAGCCTGAGAGCCTCACAATCCCGGCTGTCTTTCAATTTCAAGACTGTTCCATCTTACAGAAACATATACTATACTCTAACCCCAAACCACAGCAAAGTTTTTAAGTTCGAAGGTTTAACATAAACTACATAAGATCCTTGAACTCGGCAACAAACCACGCCCACATGATGTCATCAGATTCTCACTAGCCTATCATCAAAGCAGGGCGTTCCCAGAAACTTCGAGAACACCATGTCGTCTATAAAAGCACGCACTCTCTTTCTGCTTTATCACTCAACTTATTTCAACGCATTCGGACATCGGAAAAAATCAAATGGATGACCCAGAGCAGCCCTCATCATTTTTCATCATTACTGATGACTTGGTTAGAGGCTTTCAGCAGATGAGCCTGCAGACCTCTATGGGTCACACTCCTGGCCAAGAGAGAATGGAGGCTATGCTGGCTTCTGAATTTGCGAAGTTAAACATCACCTCCCGCAGACCCAGTGCGTATACCGGCTTGAAACAGGTAAGGTTGGAATCAGATCTAGAGGAGTTGATGGTACCAGCCAACAAAAAACTCTCCACCGACGTCTCTACATCGGCTCAGAGCTTGAGAACCACTCGCAAACGGCGTGCCGACACTTTCTGCGGAGTGATCCAGTTAAGAGCACTGTCTGTAGAGGCGACCGGACCGCCCAACGAAAAACCTAAACTCTCCACCGACGTCTCTACATCGTCTCAGAGCTTGAGAACCACTCGCAAACGGCGTGCCGACACTTTCTGCGGAGTGATCCAGTTAAGATCACTGTCTGTAGAGCAGACAGGACCACCTAACAAAAAACGGAGAATGTGGTTTTCCACCTTATCTGTTGATCTCTTGAAATATTTTGGCAAATAAAGATTGTTTAAGATTTGTTGTGAGTTTGTATGTTAAGTTTAATGGACAGTCGTAGCCCAGTGGCTAGAAAGTTGGGCTTGTAACCCGAAGGTCGTCGATTTGATGAAGAGTGGCAAGCAACGACTGTTGTGCCTTGGAGTGAGGCACCTTTCGCCCAGCTGCTTCCGAGGCGCTGTGTTTGTGTGTGTGCAAGAGTGGTTGAAAGACAGGTAATACCTGTCTTTCCTACCTGACTTCAAGCCACAAATGCATTCTTCTGAAAAAATCAAATGAATGACCCAGAGCAGCTCTCATCATTTTTCATCATTACTGATGATTTGGTTAGAGGCTTTCAGCAGATGAGCCTGCAGACTTCTATGGGTCACACTCCTGGCCAAGAGAGAATGGAGGCTGTGCTGGCTTCTGAATTTGCGGAGCTAAACATCACCTCCCGCAAACGCCGTGGGTCTACCGGCTTGAAACAGGTAAGGTTGAAATCAGATCTAGAGGAGTTGATGGTACCAGCCAACAAAAACTTAAACTCTCCACCGACGTCTCTACATTGCCTCAGAGCTTGAGAACCACTCGCAAATGGCATGCTGACACTTTCTGCGGAGTGATCCAGTTAAGATCACTGTCTGTAGAGGCGACCGGACCGCCCAACAAAAAACCTAAACTCTCCACCGACGTCTCTACATCGTCTCAGAGCTTGAGAACCACTCGCAAACGGCGTGCCGACACTTTCTGCGGAGTGATCCAGTTAAGACCACTGTCTGTGGAGCAGACAGGACCGCCTAACAAAAAACGGAGAATGTGGCTTTCCACCTTATCTGTTGATCTCTTGAAATATTTTGGCAAATAAAGATTGTTTAAGATTTGTTGTGAGTTTGTATGTTAATTTTAATTGACAGTCGTAGCCCAGTGGCTAGAAAGTTGGGCCTGTAACCCGAAGGTCGTCGATTTGATTCCGAAGAGTGGCAAGCAACGACTGATGTGCCTTGGAGAGAGGCACCTTTCGCCCAGTTGCTCCCGAGGCGCTGTGTTTGTGTGTGTGCAAGAGTGGTTGAAAGACAGGTAATACCTGTCTTTCCTACCTGACTTCAAGCCACAAATGCATTCTTCGGAAAAAATCAAATGAATGACCCAGAGCAGCTCTCATCATTTTTCATCATTACTGATGATTTGGTTAGAGGCTTTCAGCAGATGAGCCTGCAGACCTCTATGGGTCACACTCCTGGCCAAGAGAGAATGGAGGCTATGCTGGCTTCTGAATTTGCGAAGCTAAACATCACCTCCCGCAGACCCCGTGCGTATACCGGCTTGAAACAGGTAAGGTTGGAATCAGATCTAGAGGAGTTGATGGTACCAGCCAACAAAAAACCTAAACTCTCCACCAACGTCTCTAAATCGCCTCAGAGCTTGAGAACCACTCACAAACGGCATGCGGACACCTTACCCGGAGTGATCCGGTTAAGATTGATGTCTGGGGGGCAGACAGGACCGCCTAACAAAAAACCTTAACTCTCCACCGACGTCTCTACATTGCCTCAGAGCTTGAGAACCACTCACAAACGGCGTGCTGACACTTTCTATGGAGTGATCCAGTTACGATCAGTGTCTGTAGAGGCGACAGGACCGCCTAACAAAAAAACTAAACTCTCCACCATCATCTCTACTTCGCCTCAGAGCTTGAGAACCACTCGCAAATGGCATGCGGACACCTTACCCGGAGTGATCCGGTTAAGATCGGTGTCTGGAGGGCACAGGACCGCCTAACAAAAAACTGAGAATGTGGTTTTCCACGTCATTGGTTGATCTCTTGAAATATTTTGGCAAATAAAGATTGTTTCAGATTTGTTGTGACTTTGTATGTTAGGTTTAATGGACATGGTCGTAGCCAAGTGGCTAGAAAGTCGGACCTGTAACCTGAAGGTCGTCGATTTGATTCTGAAGACTGGCAAGCAACGACTGATGTGCCCTGGAGTAAGGCACTTTCCCCCCGTTGCTCTCGAGGCACTGTGTTTGAATGTCTGCAAGAGTGGTTGATAGACCGGTGATAGCTGTCTTTCCTACCTGACTTTATTAGATGAATGCGAAAACAATGCAGCTATTGGTGACTCATCTGTAAACAACTGTGGTACAGTGCCAACAGTGGTGCTATAACCGCCCAACCTATTCAGATGTTCACACATGCCACATTTTCATTCGGAGCTATAGTGATGGAAGGATTTGACCATTACATTCAATTCATTTATTCTCAATGATTAATTCCCTTCTAGAACTGATTGAATCCTCAGACACAATCAGTGTTTCTTCACATGACTCAGTAAAAATCCAAAATTCCCAAACACCTCCAACACAAACAACTTTTTATCTTATTATGGAATGGAAAAGAAAATTAATAATGAGTGTTAAATGAACAAGATTCGTACCTAGTGACCTGCGGTATATCTCAAACAGAGATTCCAGATCTTACATATGCTGCTGTCAACTCAAGTGACAGATAAGCAAAGTTTCAAACACAATCACAAAACACAGTTCACTGTAAAAGCAGGCAGTGCCATATTTTTCATTATTCTTCATTATTAATGTCCATTTCATATTCTTTCTTTTTTCTACCCTTAATAAGCCTTCTTTACAAACATTGTGCCATTATTTTAATTTGCCTTCCAAGCAACACACCCTTTTGTAAGGCAGTCCCAGAAAGTTTAAGTGTCCTGAAATGAACACCAGTCTTTTCTCTTTCACTCTACTGGTGTGTACTGTGTTTACCTGTATTGTTCAGATGCGCACATGATCTCTGGGGCTGCAGTGCTGTAAATTTAACACACTACACTCGTAAAATTATGGTACTACATGATGCCATTTTTGGCTGTATGGTTCCAAAAAGAACCTATAACATCCAAGCAACAACCAAAAATGGTTCTGTTACTGTATGTCATCGCTGTACAGATCCTTTTGTAGCACCTTTATTTTAATCTTGTAATTATTAAGTAATCTTGAAGGTCTTGTATTATCTGTCTCAGGTGCTGTTGATAGGTCAGAAAGTGGCCCTAGGATCTTGGCAGGACGCCCGTGTCCTAAGGCCAGGGCATATGGTAAGGTGATACACCACCCACAGATCCAGTACTGTAAGTAGATAATGAATAGTTCAGTATTGTCACATTCACAGTCTCTTCTCCAGTCTTTTTCCCTGGTTTTCATAATTTATCTCCTTCCGGACCACATTTCCAATGCTCCTTTACGCTCTGTCACCTGTCTCCATTTTGCCATCACCCACACCTGTCAACTAGTGATGTGACATCTGAAGCGAGGCTCTGGAGCTTGTGTCGAGCAAAAAGGGGCGTTCCAGATGAAGCCCTGATTCGAGGCCTCATTCTGAGTATCGCTTCCAGATAAAAATTGTTTGAAAATCGTGCCACTTGTGTGTTTTGCAGTAGGCGTTTGCATTGGTGTTGGTTGTATGTAGTAGCGAGTTTGTAGTGAGTTATAGTAAGTTTGCAGTATAGTTATCATTATATATCAGAGCCTGTATTATATATTATATTACACTTAGTTTATAGATTATTAGATTATTAGAGTAAATTATACAGTTCAGTAGATCATTAGAGTAAATTAGCATATATCTAGTTCTAATACCTATAATACGTAATTGTATTATTATATATATTATTATATATATATATAGCGTATATTAGTAGTAGTGTTATTATTATATATATTATTGCTGTTATTATTATAAGATTAGACTGTATTAGGGATAGCCTAGAAAGTTGGTCTAGTGCAAACGTTATTGGCAAACCTAGAGCCCCTTTTTTTCTTATAATGGAGCCAGCAAGAAAGAGGAGAACTTCTCCTGTCTGGGAGCATTTTGCATTGGTTGCTCATAACACGGTTTGTGTAAATTTATATAAGGTACCAGTGTAAACACTTTTCCGTGTTGCAGTTTGCTGTTCCATACTTCCAGTCCCATAAGCACTGCACTATTGCACCCTCAGTTCCATAAGCACTACATTATTGCACTCCCAGTCCCATAAGCACTGCACTATAGCATTCCCAGTCAGCACTGCACTCACAATAATTTCTTTACACTCTTTTGGGGAATTCACTGTTAACACTAACCCTAAGAACTACTAAATAGTTGAACACAAAGTTGTGTATGTGTGAGTTGTGTGTACATAGGTTAACACAAGCAGAGTAAAATACTTTATTTAATACACAGGTAATAGAAAAAGCCCACACCATGACAATTTGGTTGCTCAGGATGAATAGATTTGTGTGCGATACATTGCTTTGCACAGCAGGTGTCAGTAGAGAGCACACTGTTTCTTGAGGCTTCGGGTAAATGAACAGTTTCAGACCTCAGTGGTTCAGGAAGCCTCATTTGGCCATCACTACTGTCAACGCACTACCTCATCAACTACACTCCATATAAGCTCACTCTGTTTTCCCAATTGTTGTCTTTGTTTAATATGTCTAATACTTATCTTAAAGTGGACATTCCATGAAAATCAGACTTTTTCCATGTTTAAGTGCTATAATCGGGTCCCCAGTGCTTCTACCAACCCAGAAAACATGAAAAATAGCAACCCTGTAACTTTGTTTTGGTTAGGCTCTCTCTGCAAGCATGTGAATGTCGCCCTGTCCCAAATGGCACACTCCGGACTTGTGGTCCTCCTCAGAGTCCACACTTTGATGACATCACGTAGTCCAGACTTTAGGGACCCTTGATGCGAGTCCACGTGGGTGCACCGGAGTCGTATTTTGGGACAGACTCGAGCATCACACTGGAAATAGGTAGAGAAGTTGCCCATCAGTGTGAACTCCTCCCTTCCGTCGTCTTTGGCCATGATTGCCCTTTCGCAAGGACTTCTGGGTTGGCAAAGTGCGCGAAGCCTGCTGCAGTGCGGGCTTCGCTGAAGACTGCATCAAGGGGGCAAAGGAGGCGCTGATGAGCACACTTCAAAGCGTAAAAATGACAGATGGGACACCCTACGGACTCGTAGTAAAAGCGAGAACGCGCAATTTAAGGCCACGAGACCGAAAGTCCACATGAAGTGCGCCACTTGGGACAGGGCCTATATAGGTCTTTCGCATTTCACACCCCCCATGACGTATTAAGGGGATCTTATTATGATGATACCGCCCCTTTATCTGTACTATCCAACCATGTCGCAGCCTCACGAGTGTGAGAGACAGAGAGAAAGAACGACTGACAGCACGATGCGTTTGTATTCCCTCAAACACAAACAGTAGCCTACAATCTTATAACTTGTAGTTTCAATGGTCTTTCTAAAGGTTGAATTAATGTTCTAAAGGATTAACCTTACCTTAGTGAGAGAGTGAGAGCAAGTGAGTGAATAAACGAGAGAGAGAGAGAGAGAGAGAGAGAGAGAGAGAGAGAGAGAGAGAGAGAGAGAGAGAGAGAGAGAGAGAGAGAGAGAGAGAGAGAGAGAGAGATTGATTTTTACATCACTTTATTTCCAATAAATAGGGGTTACTTCAATACAAAAAAACACTCACTCACAATCACATATCAAATAACACTTAGAAAGTAAAAAATAAATCATCATCTAAAACAACACACAAAGCCTCCTTGCAACACCATATACCTTCAAACGTGATTATGTCATTCACCATTTTATAATAGTTAAAATCAGCTGTAACTCTTGCTTTTACCATTCCTGCAAAAACTATTGTACTATCCTGAGACAAATTTTGTTCCATTTTCCTTTTTCTACTCATGTAGATGGCCATCTTAGCTTGGCCTAACACAAAATTTAACAATTGGCATAAAAACTTTTTTTTTGCAACATATTTAAAACCCAAAATAAAACCTCTGGAGAAAACAACTCATTACATTTCTTAAATATATCTCCTAACAGAAGAAACAAAACCTGCAATCTGTCACAACTTAAAAAAGCATGAAAAACTGTTTCTCTTTCATTGCAAAAAGGACAACCAACTTCAACCTCGGAATTTAAAATAGAAACAAAAGCATTAACAGCGACAATTCCGTGTAATATTCTCCACTGTAGATCTCCTACTTTCTTGACTAATGGCGGCTTGTAGATTGCCCTCCATTCGGGTTTCCTTTCTGTGTCTAAATTAAAAAACGCCTGCATGGAGTATCAACTTTCATGTTTAACAGTTTTTTACAAAAAGCTATCACACAAAATCTGTACAACAATTTACCTGTGCATGAAGAAAACATTGTATCAGACAAATCATCAGCATAAAAGAAAACACCATACACATCTCTTAGATTAAGTGAAAAAATCAAGTCAGGAAAAATGTCCGTAATGTTCCCTTTAAAGTGCCCATCATAGAATTCTGCAAGTAACAATTTTTCATCTGAGCAAAGCAATGATTGCCACTTTTGTAGCAACTGTGCAATTACACGCACTGATCTAAAACCCAGTCTCTGTGCCAGTGTGTCCTCATTCTTAAAATCAGTCCCAGTTATTTCCAGTACCTTTTCTAGGGTAAAAATTCCACTAGAAATTAGTGACCTGCTAAAACCTGGAATGCAAACATCCGTAGACACATCCCACCGTGATCCATAAACCAAAGGCTCTTTTAACAACCAATACAAGGAAGGTGACAGGTCTTTTTTAAAATGAAAAAGACTCCATACTTTTAAAATGTTCCTGTAGAAAACAGGCAATATAGACAGATTCATTTTTCCAGGGTCCATTAAGAAAAGTGTTTTGTCCAGTCCCAAATTTTCCAATTTGTGCAAAATAACAAAAGCAGCAGCACACCATTTACACTCAGTGGGGCCAAATAATAATCTCTGAACAAAAACTAACCGAAAAGATGCCAACTTGCTCTGTAAATGCACTAACCCCTGACCACCCTCTTCTTTTGGTAAAAATAAAATACTCTGCGATACCCAGTGCATTTTATCCCAGAAAAAATCAACCAGAAGAGCTTGTATCTTTGAAAGTAATTGCAGAGGAGGATCAACACACTTCAACTTATGCCATAAAGAGGAGGCAATTAGATTATTAATTATTAAAATGCGCCCTCTGTAAGACACCATTGGCATCAAACGCTTCCATTTACTTAAACGCCCTTTTACTTTCTCCACCACTCCTTCCCAATTTCTTTGCATTGTCACCTCATCACCCAAAAAAACACCTAAATATTTAAAACCTTTACTCCCCCAGTTTAAACCTTCAGGAAGCTTTGGCTTTTCATTTGACCCATTACCTAAAAATAAGGCTTCACTTTTACCCCAATTTACCCTCGCAGAGGATAGACTTTTAAAACTAGTAAGTAGATCTGACAGAGCCTTTACATCATCCTGACCATTAACCATTACTACGACATCATCAGCATACGCTGACAAAATTACTCTACCCTTATCAAAAGGCAAACTAAATCCTTGCAGCTTTGCCCTTACTTGATTAAGTAGGGGTTCTATCGCCAGTGAGTAAAGCATACCAGACAACGAGCAACCTTGCCTTATTCCTCTGTAAACGTTAAAAGGAGCACACAAGTTGCCATTCACTTTAAGCAAACTCTGTGCCCCACTATAAAGAACCTTAATATAATTAATAAAAGTCTGACCGAAACCAAAAGCTTCCAAAACTCTCCACAAGTAGCAGTGCTCAACTCGATCAAAAGCCTTCTCCTGATCTAAAGAGATTAGGCCACAATTCAAATTGAAAATCCTGGAAATCTCAAACACATCCCGAATCAGGGATATATTATCAAAAATGGATCTACCCGGGACACAATAAGTCTGATCTGAATGAATGACTCCGTCTATTACCTTCGACAGCCTATTGGCTAAGGTTTTAGAAAGCAGCTTAAATTCACTGCAGAGCAATGAAACAGGTCGCCAGCACTTTATCTCTGTTAAATCGCCTTTTTTTGGCAGGAGGGTTAAAACTGCTCTACGGCAGCTTAAGGGCAATTGACCTTCTCTCAAACTTTCATTTAGTACATCTAGCAGATCTCTGCACAGTACTGACCAGAAACTCTTATAAAAGTCAACTGGTAAACCGTCAATTCCCGGTGCTTTTCCAACCTCCATTCCCTGGAGGGCTTTATAAACCTCTCCCATGCTCAAAGCGTTTGAGATCTCAGTGCTTGCTTCCTGTGACAATTGGGGTAAATTATCAAAAAAAGCACTATCATCATCAAAATTAACCCCAAGCTCATTCTTATATAACTCCTCATAAAACGAGTTTGCTCTCTTTCGAATCTCAGCAGGATCAGTCAATAAAACTCCAGTCTCAGAACGTAAGACATGCATTACCCTGCTCTGCCCATTTTTTCTCTCCAAATTAAAAAAGAATTTAGACGGAGCATCCATTTGATTCAGACTTAGAAACCTCGACCTGATCAGTGCCCCTTGTGTTTTACGACCAAGTAACTCAGCTAACTGATTTTTCTTTTTGCGCAAAGAGTCCAAATGACAAAGATCACCAGTTACTTCTGCCAATTCCTGAAGCTTTAAAATCTCGATTTCCAGAATATTCATTTCCGACATTGTCTCTTTTGTAACATTTTGGTTATATTGCATGCAAAATTGTTTTATTTGAACTTTTCCGAAATCCCACCACTGCCGCAGAGAGCTAAAAGAACCTTTTGTATTTCTAAACTCAGACCAAAAAACTTCAAACATTTCTTTGAAATACTTGTCACTTAGTAAACTAGTATTGAACTGCCAATAGGCACTTTTTGGTTTAAAAGGATTAACAACTACATTGCATTGTACCATACTGTGATCAGAAAAACCTGTAGGAGTGATCATACATTTCTTCACAATATTACAGTGATGTTTAAAAAAATAAAACCTATCAAGTCTGGCAAGGGAAATAACATTGTCTCTGACATGAGTCCATGTGTACTGTCTTTGCAAACCACTCAGTTGCCTCCAGATGTCACATAGCTCATGTGTTTTTAAAAGTTGAATTAAGCGATTCCGTGAGGGCATATGAGGTTCAATGTGATTCCTGTCCAAATTGGACTCTGTGCAATTAAAATCCCCGCCCAATACAACATAATCATTCTCATCACAATCTTGTAGAGCAGAACACAGTGAATTCAAAAATAACATTCTCTCCACACAAGCTGTGGGACCATATACACAAATAAAAACAAAAAACAGTTTGTCAAAACAAGCTCTAACTTTTAGTATCCTGCCCTTAATTATCTCATCCACCTGGTATGTATCTGGAGTAAAATTTCTTGAAAAAAGAATGGCCACACCACCGCTAAGTGAGGTATTGTGGCTCAAAATGGGCAGTCCATCCCACTCTCTTACCCAGTCAGCATCAATCTTCACATCACTATGCGTTTCCTGCAGCATTGTAATATCAACTTTCTTTTGTTTTAGTAACTCAAAAACTGTAGCTCTTTTCCTCATATCTCTTGCCCCATTAACATTAATGGTAGCGATGTTGACTTCACACATAAAAGATATGAGGAGAAAAATCATCAAATTGCAGATAACCAACACCTTAAGCATATCTCTTTTAATCCTTCCCATCTCCATCTTCAGCAAGATCAGAAGCGACTTTCCTCACTATCTTCTTCAGTCGGTACACTTCTTTGTTTGTAAACAGTCCCTCAGACATGAACAACCTCGCCTTGTCCACAAATTGTCTATAATCCGGGAAAAACTGCTCAACACGAACCCCTCTTTTGTTTTTGGTAGCTCTCAAAAAGAGTCTGATATCATCTGCTTCATAAGTGTTCTGAAAGTCAATTTGAGAAAGACTTACGCTTGAGTCAGAGGACTCGCTGCCACTTTCCATACCATCTTCAACCACATCTGCTTTTTTTGCTTTAACAACTTGATAGTCACCCGGCTTTTTCCTCTTCGTCGGGATTTTAAAGCTTGTCTGTTCCGTCTCCATTTCTAGTCCATCGTCGATCGGTAATCTGATTCGTGAAGCTGAGGACTCACTTTTATCATCTTTTGCACGTACTTCAGACAAAATGCTCGCAGATCCAGTTGTACTCTCCAATCTTTCAGTTGCAAAAACCTCCGCGCTTTCATTCAGCGGCTCCTCAACCACTTTGTTCTTAGCTGTGTCCATCTCCGACACCGCTGTGTTTGACGTTCCGGCCTGAGCCACTTCACTATCAGCGGCCGCCGTACTGTTCTTGTCTTTATTTGGACATGCACGAACTAAATGCCCAACTCCTCCACAATTAAAGCACTTCATTTTCTCCGTTGTCGCGTAGATTACATAGTCATATTCATCCACTTTTAAATGCAAAGATAATTCTAACTCTTCATCTTCATTGAGGATCATGTAAACAAAACGTCTAAATGAGATCACATGCTTTAGCAAGGGTGAAGTACATCCGATTGGTATCATTTTGATAGATGACACAATTTTTCCATATCGAGATAGTATTCTTACTAATGTCTCGTCACTTATAAAAGGCGGTATGTTAGAAAGAATTACTTTCTTCGAAGGCACTGAGAGAGGGAGTACAGGAGTGAATAATCCATCAATGGTTAATCCAGTCTCCACTAAAGCATTAGCTTTCTCAACGGAACTGAGGAAAATAACCGTCGCGCTGTTCATTTTTGATGCTGACAAAATATGGTCATGTCCAACAATTCCTCCGATAGCCAAACAGCAATCTTCCACACTCACTGCGGCCGCTATTTTAACTCCATGGCGCCGGGTGAGTTTACTCAAACACTGTAACCGTGGGGCCGCCATGCTGCCTGCCGTGAATAAACACGACCGCACGCGGCCCACACGGGTTAAACGGGATAAAGACTACTAAACACTAAAAAAATAAACAAAACAAAACAAAAAACTTTAAAGATAAACTAAAAAAAAAAACAAACACGGATCTCTAACCACGCTCGTACTGCTCTCACGATCAAACGGTCGCGCCGGAAATGACGAGAGAGAGAGAGAGAGAGAGAGAGAGAGAGAGAGCCACGCAACGATTCACTTTCATCAATACAAGTATGTTGTTTAATATGTTTCTCTGAAGTTTATATGAATGAACACAAGGATTAATGCACTGCACGAGACAGAGTGAGAGAACAACGCGTATTCACTATCATACACAATAAGCATAAATATGTTGTTTAATGTTTCTCTAAAGTTTCAAATGAATACGAGGAGTTACAAGATAGAGAGTGAGAGACTGACAGAAACGCGAATGTGTTCAAATATGTGTACACAATAAACTTAAACATGTCTTTTGATCTGTTTCTCTAAAGCTTAAGCATTAAACGTGTTGTTTTATTACAGATCATTTAAATGCTCGTGTAGTTTGGTCAAAAAGTAAACTTCTGAGTGTTTGTGGAAGTGTATTTTATTGTAACATGCTGAAAATCATTGTGCCTGTTTAAAACACTGGCAGCATGAGACCTAAAAGTCTTTATTTTTATTCCACAATGTTCCCCATCTGCTGATAAACATGCATTTAAAACGCATAAAACAGATGATTGACTTTTTAAACTTGTTCAAATATATAAAGCTGAACATTGCTTACTAACTTCTTTTGTGAGAGAATCTTCCTCTTGATGCTCTCCGCCCACCTGAGCAGCTCATTTGGATTTAAAGGGATACACACAAAAACGGTGCATTTTTGCTCAGCCCCATAAAGTGCCTATTTAACATGCCACAATAAATTACCTATATGGCATTTTGAGCTAAAACTTCACATATGTACTCTGGGGACATCAAAGATTTATTTAATATCTTAAAAACGTCTTGTGGAATGTCCCCTTTAAAGTGACACTTTGTAGTTTTTCAACCTTCATAATATATTTTCAAAACCCTAGGTTGAATGGCATGTCTACCATAGCCTGATGGGGTCTGTATCGCTTTTACTCATACTTTTAAACTTGGGGTTTCGGTAGTAACCCGAGCACAAAAAGAGCTACAAAATTCGACTGCTTTACGGCATACGTCACTTCCTCCCCTTCCTCAAATTAGGACGTGAGAGCACAACTATTTATTTTCCTGATGTTTTTGTCATGGCCGAAGCAGCAACTAAGAAAAAGAAACCTAACGTTTTGTCGGAGGAGACCAGAAAGAAAAAAAAAGGGAGAGTGACAGATGTGACTGTGGCGCCGTGGTAGTGTCACACAGACCTCGGCGCAATAAGGCATTGAAGATTTGAAAATTAAAACAGCTTATTATAATATGTAGGTAGGCAATGGGCCTGTTTAAAGTGATAGTTCAGTTTAAAATGAAACACATGTGTTCACATCACCTTCTTATTCATTTAATGTTTAATAGCGGGTTGCGAAACAACTTCATAGGTGCATACTGCCATCTACTGTATCGGGTGCTTGTGAGGGCGTATATATACACTTTTATATATACACTCACGTTTCTCTGGGGAAAGTGTTGTATTAGAGGTAAAAAATTATATAAATACTGCTCGGTTTCTCGAACAAATCGATCATAGGACATTGATGTGTCGTCACGAGCCGCAGGGTTTGATTTGGATTTGTCTGTGCATGTTTTTTTCTCTTTCGGATTTTGTTACCATCCATTTTCATTATACAACTGACACTGAAATGGTTGGAGTTAAAAATCTACATTTGTGTTCTACTGAAGGAACAAAGTCACCTACCTCTTGGATGGCCTGGGGGTAAGCTGATAAACATAAAAGTTTCATTTCAAGATGAACTATCGCCATCCATCTTCATGTGTGTGGAAATGTGTTTATGTTGCTGTGACAATGCGATTTTTAACTGTGTTGGGCTCGGACATAAATATTTGAATGGCGGTCGGGTTCCGTAACCGCCCTGTCGGACGCGGGCCAGGCTCGAACAGAAAAATGCGACCTGATCCGCACTCTACCGTGGGGACGCTAGACGTGAAAAATACATGTCTAGCGCCCCCTAGTGGCCAAAAAGTTTTGCGGTGTGCCTTTAAAGTAAATTTATTAGACCACCTGTCTATTTGTGTCATCAAGCATCAATAAGTGTTTAATGTGTACTCTTTCCTTTTCAGAGAGTTCTCAACGTTCCAACGTTTTTGAACAGGAATGTCAAATTAAATTTGAGGTTTTATACCCAAATTTGAGCTTTATACACATTTAACTTTTCTCAGAAGTCAGAAATTAATCAAGCATAACATTCAACCATTAAAACTTAATTTTCTTTTAAGGACTACAAGTAAATAATTGGGCATCGGAATAAAACAATAAAGGGCTTTACTATTTTTCTGCCTTAAATTTTTTTTAATTTATGGATAACAACAATTATATACTGTAAAAATGTAAGTTGCATTAACTTAAAAAAAAAAAACACAAAAAAAGTAACTTATAAACTTATTAAAAAAAATTCTCTCTTAAGGTGAAAAAAAATGTGACAAAGCTTACATTTTTTAGGTCTTACCAATTAAAGCAATTTGAAAAAGTTTTTTCACCTTAAAATTTTCACAAAGTGTATTTTATTATTATAAATACTATCACTTAAGAGCTTACACATACTGGCGGATTAACCATTAAGGAAAAAAAACTAATTATTTTGGTAATCACATACTGTAGGGGAGCTAATAGTTTAGGGCAGCTAAACTAAAAGTAGATTATTTAGCAGTCTGTCAATTTACTGACTTCAAACAGAATGACTTGTTGTTTCCATAATCACGATCCACCTTTCTGAGAAATCGAAAGCAGTTTGCTTAAACTAAACTGAAACTTAAAGTTACCAAAACTGGAATGGTGAGATAGGATTCAGGTTGCATAGAATAAAGGAATTTTTAAAGCACCAAGTCACCACATCAGTTCAGTTTAACTCTGCATTTAGTGAATTAGCACTGTGCTGCTTAACACTGACTGCTCTTTCATCTCCAGTCACTTTTATTCCTGTTAAATTATTTTAAACTCATTTTTTACTGTTTTTATAAAATCACATTTATTGTTTCTTAGATTGTTTTCTAATTTCTATGTAAAGCACTTTGAATTACTTCTGTGTAAATAAACTTGCCTTGCCTATTATCGCAGGCCTGGATGACACAATTTTCTTAAATGTATTCTGTACAGCCCTGTTGCCAACTTTAAACCATGGGAGGGAGCTCCTTCTTTGGTCTTGTTCCAAAGTTATGGAATTCATTGCTCTTTTCTATACGAGGGCTCCATCTGTTGATCGTTTTACTTTTCTTATCTGTTTAGTAAAGCTTTTAAACTATAATAGTTATTGCCATTGTGATTCATTGTGGACCAGTGATTTTTTTTACAAGCAAATGGGCTGATTCTGATTGCTGATCTGTATTTGATTATGTAACAGACAAGAAAGACTGAAAGTTCAAAAACAAGAACTTTAAGACCTTAAACGTAAAGTATGCCCACACTGCCCGCTATAAGGTCTTCAAATAACTATAGCTATTTGAATAAGAGGCAACAACTGCATCTTAAGCATAATTATCAAAAATGCAACAGCCAACTTGTGGTATCAGAAGTTGTTTTAGTCTTAAATTAGATTTAATTGTTCTATAATGTATCATAATTATCATTTTTCTATCATTTATATAGGATATATAGGATAATGTGAGAAAAGATAATTTACAGGGAAAGTATTAATTAGTGGTAAAAACAAGATTCATAGCTGGAGATTCATAGTTATGGTGCATTTACAGTAAATCAATATTTTTATTTTGTACATGCAGCATATACAGGGGCGGAGTGGGACCCAAAAATCTACCGGGAAATTTCATAGACCACCAGCCCTCCGTGGTCAAAAAAAAAAAAATGAAAAAAGAAAATGTTCCCTGTAAATAAGCAAATCCTGAAATCTAAAATTACAATAAAATGACTGCACAACAACATGAAATACCAAGTGTCATAACTATTATTTAAAAGATCTTAAAGTCAACAACAGTTCCCTAGTTTTAGGTAAGATTAAGCTTACTATGGTTGCAAAGCAGTTGCTTATACAATTATTAAGCCTGTTTTTAGAGAGATGTTTTATGTGACAAAATGTCAGTCATCATGTGATAACGAAAATATAACGCAACTTACATGTTCTGAGCAGGTGTTGTCAGTGAACAGGCTGTAAACTGTTGGCTAAGTTACATACACTCGTGAAAAACTGATGCTGATTATCTGGGAAACATTCTCTAACAGCAGTCAAGTTGTCATTGTTTGTGTCAAAGTTGTGCATTTGTTGTAACATTAAAACAGGAGATCAGACTTAGGCTACTCTGTGCTGCTCAAAGTGATGCTCGGAGCTCCATTCCTCGATGGGTGTGCGAGGCTATGCTTTTTTTATTGGTTGTTGCATTAAATCTTACCCAGATACAACAGTGCTATTTTCTGATTGGCTATTGTGAAGCCTCTTTCTTTTCTTTTTTTTTTATTGGCTGATAGAACTCCAGGGGAGACGGGCTTGATAGAGAGAGCGGTGCGGCCAGATAAATTTTGAGCGCTGAAGCATATTAAATATATGATAAATAGTTTTTAGTGTGGCCAGAGTGCACGACTAAAGACTGAAAGCACGGCTATTATCAGACCGGCCCTCGCGGCCTTAAAA
This sequence comes from Paramisgurnus dabryanus, assembly GCF_030506205.2. Taxonomy (NCBI): domain Eukaryota; kingdom Metazoa; phylum Chordata; class Actinopteri; order Cypriniformes; family Cobitidae; genus Paramisgurnus; species Paramisgurnus dabryanus. Next base: position 41,889,720 of record NC_133340.1, on the reverse strand, counting down.
CACTACCGGCCCACCGGGAAAAGTCCCGACTCTCCCGATTGCCACTCCGCCCCTGAGCATATAAACGGGGTGCTGACTTCTAGGGCCTATATTATTGTCATATTATTCATAGTATTTATTCATGTCTAAAAGCCTGAGATGTGCAGCCCTGTTTGTTGTCACACACTTTCCATTACAAATTCTTCCATTTAGACTTAGACATAAGACTTTCTGATATAACTTCCTTTGTTACACCCTTAATACTCCTACTTTATTAAATTTTTTTAAATTAATTTAACTGGCCTGTCATTAAAGCCATTATGTACCCGATGCAATCTCAGAAAGTTTTGGTGGAATAAATTGAAAGAACAAATGATCATGATAAAATTGCATGATCACGCTCTCTTCGCAATGCTTTCAGTGAAGGACAGTTCATCATCAAAGACTACACCAAGGTTTTTGGCAGTTTTGGAATGAGTAATGTTTGTGCTGCCACCCTTTCATGTGACCAATTCGTTTCACGTCAACAACTGCAAACATATCAGGTGTTGGTAAAAAGCTACGTTTGCATCTGAAAAGAGCTGCCTGGCTCACTGTAATTGATTCACTCTTTGAATTTGACAGCTCTTCAGTTCCCGTGGCCTTATAGGATTGAAAAGTGTCCATCCAGTGCTTACTAAGATATTTAAGATATCAGGGGAAGCAGTTGACCATCGGGGCATTTTTCACATATGTTTTTTGCGCAAATTAATAATTACACGTATTGATTTTCTCCTACTACTGTATAGCGGGCCTGGATGACAATTATCTTAAATTTATTTTGTACCAGTCTTGTTGCAAACTTTAAACCATGGGGAGAAAGTCTTTCTCTGGTCTTATTCCAAGGTTATGGAATTCATTAGTCTTTTCTATTATGAGGGCTCCATCTGTTGGATCGTAGTCTTTCCTTTTGTCTTTCTTATCGCCTTTTTATGGATATCAACTTTTGTTGCTTTTAAAACATAGAAAGTAGACTGTCAGAGTCAATATTTGGTTTGTGTGAACAAGCTGTTTGATTCAAGAAAAGCTAAAATGATTGTTAGGGGTAACATTTGGTCATCTGTTGTTTTCTAACTCGTACTACACTTGCATGTGTTTATAGGTCTTGCATGCTATATATGGCATATTACCATTTTACAACAAAGGGCCAAAATTAGAATAAAAGTAATACAATATACATAAATAATCCTTTTTACAGTTGATAATTATATGAGGCAAATAAGCATAGGGCTAGTTCAGATTCTATTTCACTGAATGTTGTAGATTAAGTTTCATTTGAGATAACACGTGTGTTCGACTTTATGCTATTCACCTTATTCCGCCACGCCCCTTTTCAATTCTTCGCTCTTCCGCATTTTGTCAACCGACTTCCGCTGCGAATATGGCACAGTGCATTCGGTAGCTAGTTTGGTGGTTAGAAGATTGTTTGTAGTTCACTATAACTTTAGCAAAATGACAAATATCGCACCTGCTGTAAATGTTTTAAATTAGGAGCACAGAGAAAACTTCATACGACGCTCGGATAGTCTTATAATGTCCCATCAATCGTCTCGTGGTTAGACGATATGAAGCAGCCGCGCCAAGTAACCTATTGGACATATTTAATTACCTCGTCCTGTCAGAAGTAGCAGCATTGAAAATTATTAAAGTACTTATGCCTACCAATATTTACACAGTGATTTCATCTTTTTTAAAGCAAATGTGCACCTTAGCCAGTCCAATAACTATTTCGTTTTTATGTGGTAATGTACCATGATAGAATTCATTTGCAAACTTGCCAACACTTATTCCTTCAAATCAGGAGACTTAAATCCTTTTAAGTGGAATCTAAAGCTCACATATGGTTTAAGAAATTCCTTACAGATAATATCTGATCACACTGTAAAGGTTTATATAACTGCATGACAGGTAACATCTGATCACATTGTAAAGGTTTAATATAAATGCATGACAGGTAACATCTGCTCACATTGTAAAGATTTAATATAACTGCACAACATCCTATCACATTGTAAAGGTTTAATATAACTGCATGGCAGGTAATATCTGATCACATTGTAAATGTTTAATATCACTGCATGACATCTGATCACATTTGAAGGTTTAATGTAACTTTACAACAGGTAAAATCAGGTCACATTGTAAAGGTTTATAAAAATAACTATGGACTAAGAAACTTTTCAGCAAGACCACCCTGCAATGAATTTGTCACGACTCCTGGGTGATCTGTGGTGTGTATGTGTGCGTTTGTTTTTACCGGTTGGTGACGGTTCCTCACGTGTGCACTTGCCCCTCCCGCTCGTTTCTGTAATCATTTGCCAGCTCTGTCTTGTTTCCTATCTCTATTTATGTTCCTCTGTTCTGTTTCTTGTCACGCGCTCATTGTCATGGTTGATCATAGTCACGCGTCCAGTCCAGACAGTTGTTTGGTAGTTTTTGTCGCTCTTCTCTGCTCTTGTCTCAGATCCTGTCGCCGACATTTGGATGCTAGCATCAGCTCGGAATCCTCAGCCGGTGTGTGACTGTGTTGATGTCCTCATCTGAACTTTGTCCTTCTCCAGTGCAGCTGGGTTGCCTCGCCTTTAGGCAGTACACCAGCCTTTCCGGATTTCTGAGGAGTTTCGTGCTGATTGTGTGGATTACCTCTCCGTCGGAATTCCTACCTTCAGTGAGGATTATATCGCTAGTCGCCGCGTGTGGTATCCGTCATCTCCAGTGGACTGAGGATTATTGTGTTTTCTATTTTCTACTGTCTCTTCTTTTCTGAATAAACTTCCTTTCATTCGCATGAGACTCGACTCGGAGTTTTCCCTGATAGAATGAGCGCGTCAGAGATGGAGTCTGCGAATTCAGAGGATTCAGATCCGGTGCAGTCTGCTCTTAATCAACAAGGGGCGGTTATCGCTCAGCATTCCTCGCTGCTCACTGCAGCTGCCAGAGACTTCCGTACTTTATCAGAACGGTTTTCGGAGTTAAGTATCCGATTGGACCAAATCACCCAGCCGATCGGAGGGCCATCTCTTCCTACGTCTGGCGGAGCTCCGCCCAACGTTGATCGTGAGCCACACGCGGCGACTCCTCCCACCTTCGACGGCGACCCCAACACCTGCCGGGCCTTCCTGCAACAGTGTTCCCTAGTTTTCGCTCTCCAACCCCGGAGATTTGCCAGCGCTACATCCAAGGTAGCATTTGTTTTGACTTTACTCACCGGGAGGGCGAGGGAATGGGGAATGGCTGCTTGGGGGGCCAAGGCCCCATGCACGGCTTCGTTTGAGGCTCTCGAGGAAGAAATGCTGAGCCTTTTTGATCGATCACTCCGAGGCGACATGGCGGCAACCGAGCTGGTGAGGCTACAACAACGAAGATCGTCCGTTACGGATTACACCATCTCATTTAAGACGCTAGCCATCACCAGCTGGTGGAATGATACGGCACTTCGGCCTCAGTTCCTCGAGGGTCTCAACCCCTCCATCCAGGACGAAGTCGCTGCACGGGACCCTCCTACATCTCTAGAGGCGGCGATTGACCTGGCGCTAAGAATCGAAACACGACACCATCAGCGAGATCTCCGCCGGTCGTTTCGCCAAATCGCTTTTTCATCAGAGGAGTTGGCTTCATCACCATCGCTTGATGCAGAGGAACCTATGCAACTGGGTAAGTTCCGCCTTACCGCCGCCGAGAAACAACGTCGCCTGTCGAGTGGATTGTGTCTATACTGCGGTAAGGCGGGGCACATCGCCGCTTCATGTCTGGTAAAAGGTACCGCCCGCCGATGAGCTCGGGAGTTTCGGTGGGCGTGTCATCTCTCAAACCTCCCGTAAGCCGCACTGTTCTTCTTGTCATTGTGATTTTTAATCAGTCTAACTTCCAGTCGCAGGCCTTGTTGGATTCCGGGGCGGAGGCGAGTTTTCTAGATGCCGGGTTGGCTGGATCCTGGGATATTCCTGCTATCCCTTTGTCATCCCCTCTCTCTGCCTGGACGTTAAAGGGACAGCACATGGCTATGATCACCCATCGCACACCCCCTGTGAGTTTGTTTGTTTCTGGGAATCATCCTGAGGAAATTGAATTTTATTTGTTGGATTCTTCCCAATCACCAGTCATTTTAGGGCATGACTGGTTGTCCAAACATAATCCTCACGTTGATTGCCAGAACAGTGTTGTCTTGTCTTGGAAGTCTTCATGTCATGTTTCATGTCTTGCTCCGGCTCCTTCTGCTTCTTTGTGTTCTACTTTTCAGATTCCTGCTGCCGATCTCTCGGGGGTCCCGGCGGATTACTCTGATCTGCATCGAGTGTTCAGTAAGGCTCAGGCCACATCCCTACCTCCTCACCGGTCATATGATTGTTCCATCGAGCTCCTCCCAGGTACTTTTCCGCCTAAGGGTCGAATTTTTTCCCTTGCTAAACCAGAGAGAGAGGCTATGGATAAATACATAAATGAAGCACTTAATGCCGGTCTCATTCGTCGCTCCTCGTCTCCAGCGGGTGCTGGTTTTTTCTTTGTTAAGAAGAAAGACGGGTCTCTTCGTCCATGCATTGACTATAGAGGGCTTAATGACATTACTGTTAAGAATAAGTACCCCTTACCGTTAATGTCTTCGGCTTTCGAGTTATTACAGGGAGCACGCGTGTTTACCAAATTGGATCTGCGCAATGCTTATCATTTGGTACGCATCAAAGAGGGCGATGAGTGGAAGACAGCCTTTAATACACCATCAGGACACTGGGAATACTGCGTTTTACCATTTGGGCTTTGTAACGCACCGGCTGTCTTCCAAACTATGGTAAATGAGGTGCTGGGAGACATGATTAATAAGTTTGTGTTTGTGTATCTTGATGACATTCTCATCTTTTCTCCCTCCATGAAGATACACTCCCAGCATGTTCGCCTAGTTTTACAACGGCTTTTAGAGAACCAGCTCTTTGTTAAGGCGGAGAAGTGCGAGTTCCACAAACAGTCGGTTTTGTTCGCTCTGGGTGAGTGGCGTCACTGGTTGGAGGGAACCTCGGAACCCTTTCTGGTCTGTACGGATCATAAGAATCTTAAATATATATGTTCGGCCAGAAGATTAACAGCTACACAGGCTCGCTGGGCACTTTTCTTTGACCGTTTTAACTTTTCCCTCTCGTACCGGCCTGGCTCTAAGAATACTAAACCTGATGCCCTCTCTCGTCTGTTCGATCACTCCGAGTGCGAGCGGACCGAAACGATCCTCCCGGAAGGGAGGGTGGTCGGTGCCCTCGTCTGGGGAATCGAGCAGCAGGTGAGGGAGGCCGGCCGAGAGGGGGAAGTGCTGGAGGAGTGTCCAGCGGGTCGTCTATGGGTTCCTGAGTGTTTGCGTTCCGATGTCATCCGGTGGGGTCATGAATCCAGGTTTGTCGGCCATCCGGGAATTCGGAGGACGTTGGCCGCCATTCGTCAACGTTTTTGGTGGTCTTCTATGGCCATGGATGTCAGACAGTTTGTATTAGCCTGTTCAGTCTGTCCTCGTAGTAAAGCATCTAATCAACCCCCCGCTGGTCAGCTTAAATCTTTGCCCATCCCCTCCCGCCCCTGGTCACACATAGCCCTTGATTTTGTCACCGGGCTACCGGCGTCTGATGGTAACACTGTCGTTTTGACTGTGGTGGATCGTTTCTCTAAAGCGGTTCATTTCATTCCCTTACCTAAGCTCCCTTCTGCCAAAGAGATGGCTCAGGTTCTGATTAACCACGTTTTTCGGTTGCATGGTCTTCCGTCTGATGTGGTTCAGATAGGGGTCCTAAGTTTGTCTCTCGGTTTTGGCAGGAGTTTTGTAAGCAGATTGGCGCCAAGGCCAGCTTGTCTTCTGGTTATCACCCGCAGACCAACGGGCAATGTGAACAGGCTAATCAAGATCTCGGTCGAACGCTTCGCTGTCTGTCATCACAACATCCGAATTCAGTGTGCCAACAGCTTCCGTGGGTCGAATATTCACATAATTCCCTTCCTGTCGCATCCACTAATTTGTCTCCTTTTGAATTATCCATCGGTTATCAGCCTCCCCTTTTTCCATCACAGGAACCCGATGCAGCGGTTCCGTCTGCCTTAGCTTTCGTTCGCAGGTGCAGACGTACCTGGAAGAGAGCCAAAAACTTGTTAGTACAGACCTCCAGACGAACCAAAGCTGCGGCTGACCGTCACCGGCGACCTCCACCCCGTTATGTGTGTGGACAGAAGGTATGGCTTTCCACCAAAGATTTGTCTCTCCGTGAGCCTTCTCGTAAGCTGGCTCCTCGTTTCATTGGGCCATACACCATTATTAAGGTCATTAGTCCGGTAGCGGTTAAGCTTAAGTTACCACTTACTCTTGGTCGGGTTCACCCTGTTTTCCATGTATCCAAGGTTAAACCTGTGATCTTTGCCCGCAATAATTCTCCTGTCTCTGCCCCCAACCCCCCCGCCCCTCGTCTAGTGGATGGTGCCCCTGTCTATACGGTTAGGAGGTTACTAGATGTTCGCCGCAGGGGCAGAGGTTTCCAGTATTTAGTGGACTGGGAGGGCTATGGATCGGAGGAGAGGTGTTGGGTTCCGGCTCGGGATATACTGGACCCCGGTCTGATCGAGGACGTTCGTCGGCGACAAGGTGAGCCCCCCTCTGGTCCGTCATGTGCCGGTCATGGAGGGGGGGGGGTACTGTCACGACTCCTGGGTGATCTGTGGTGTGTATGTGTGCATTTGTTTTTACCGGTTGGTGACGGTTCCTCACGTGTGCACTTGCCCCTCCCGCTCGTTTCTGTAATCATTTGCCAGCTCTGTCTCGTTTCCTATCTCTATTTATGTTCCTCTGTTCTGTTTCTTGTCACGCGCTCATTGTCATGGTTGATCATAGTCACGTGTCCAGTCCAGACAGTTGTTTGGTAGTTTTTGTCGCTCTTCTCTGCTCTTGTCTCAGATCCTGTCGCCGACATTTGGATGCTAACATCAGCTCGGAATCCTCAGCCGGTGTGTGACTGTGTTGATGTCCTCATCTGAACTTTGTCCTTCTCCGGTGCAGCTGGGTTGCCTCGCCTTTAGGCAGTACACCAGCCTTTCCGGTTTTCTGAGGAGTTTCGTGCTGATTGTGTGGATTACCTCTCCGTCGGAATTCCTACCTTCAGTGAGGATTATATCGCTGGTCGCCGCGTGTGGTATCCGTCATCTCCAGTGGACTGAGGATTATTGTGTTTTCTATTTTCTACTGTCTCTTCTTTTCTGAATAAACTTCCTTTCATTCGCATGAGACTCGACTCGGAGTTTTCCCTGATAGAATTAAGACGCAGCTTTATCAGAGTCATCAGGAGCTGATCCCAAGTGTTTATCTGGAAGCTGTTGGTGTATGTACTGGTGATGTGCTTAGCGACTGTGTAATGCATGCAATATCAACCCTGTTTAAAGCTGACAAAGATGGTTGTTTCTCAGCAGAGATATGTACATTTGTGCCAGCTCAATGTCACAGGGTGACTATGATAGGGCGGAACCAAAAGTGGCGGAGAAAGGTTCCGCCCGAAGATGGTTTCCGCCCGGGCCTGATTTTTAAAGACACCATGGGCATGTTCAATCTCACACCGGTGCGCAACGTTTTGCTACGGTTTCCGGGTTGAACGACATGTTTCCTGGAAACGGTGTGCAACGGAATGCAACAGGTTTTAGAAGCGTTTTCTCTTGTTTGGTGGGTGTGTCAGAAATGTCAGCCCAATCAGCGGCAAGATGTATAAAACCACGCGATAGTAAAGAGACAGCTCTCTCAATGGGTTCAAGTTGGAATGTTGTCTTTCATTTTGGACAGCAAGGTCAGTGATTGTAACATCGAGGGTATTTTACAGTATTAAACACACATTTATAACGATTTCATCAGGCTTTAGAAACATTTAAAAAAGAACACAAAGAATGGCCTCTCAGCTACCGTAGTTGCAACTCTTGCGTCATCACAACAGGGTGTTCAATGCATCACCGTTTCAGTTTAATAAACGTTGTGCAACGTTTTGTCGGGGCTGAACGCAGCCCATGTTACTTCCTGGTCTCCCTAGCAACAGAGATTACGGGCAAACGAGCAACAGGTGTGACAAATTAAGCTGGCCACTCATGATTGGAGGAGGGAATAGAGACAAGACACATAAAAAGGTCCAAAGAAGCACAAACAAGGAGAGTTGTTTCGGACACGAGCTCCTTTACTGCCTAGGGCAGATCCAATCACACGCTCTGTCCTTGGAGGAGCCGGAGGGCGCCGTTGATCCATGGAGCGCTTATAGCGAAAGGAGAGAGTGCGGCAGCCGAGAGAGGCAAAAAGGACGGAGCCGTGAGAGTTAAAGGAGCACTGCACCGAGTGGATGTTGTGCTGGTAGTGTTGACGTACTGTTTGTTGCACTCGTCCGGTGCATTTGTTGTGGGCTACCTATCTCTCTCAGGCTGAAGCTTATATGGCTGTGTGGACTAGGCATGGGCCGATTACCGGTTTCAAGGTATACCGAGGTTTAAAACAGTCAAGGTTTCAAAACCACTAAAATGTTCTGTGATACCGTCTCCAAGGTATGAGCTGTGTTTATACAAAATTCATTAAATCATGAAGTCATGTGATTGATTTGATGTTTACATTTAATATATATTACGAAAATATTATATATGTTTTGAAAGCATATTATAATTTAAAGGCTTTATTGTACCTGGCATTTGAAAATTACACATTTTAGTGTTGCAATGGCAATACCGCAACACCGTGAAACCGTGGTATTTTTCCTAAAGGTTATCATACCGCCAGAATCTTATACCGGCCCATGCCTAGTGTGGACTTTGTGAACCTTAATGGTTGAAGGAAGAACGGAAGCGTTGGAAACTGAAACACAACAAAGGAGAGGAAATGGAGTAAGCATGAGTACATACATGCATGGAAGTGATTGAGATATAGAAGATTTCTGTGTAACCCTGTTGGGGGAAAAGACGCCCGTTTGAGTGGCTGGAGTCGACTGTTGTGTGAACTAAAACAGGGGATAGTTGGAGGAAAGGTTTACAGCATCCGTGAGTATAAACATTGAGTTAGAGGACACACTTCATATTAACCTGTCTTTATAGCAAATATCTCCAGGGAAACGGAGAACGGCCCTACCCCTAAGCAAGCGTGGTGGGTGAGCCGAAGGAACATTGGCCGAAGCTAGTCACAGCGACGAAACTACTGACTAGACCGTATTATCCATCGCCGAACGGACCCCGGCAAAGTGGAGAAAGGCGGGCGTCCTAAGTGTGCACTGGATTGTGGTGGGTGAGTCTTTGTGCTGTGGAACTTCCACTTTGACGTGGTGCTGTGTATTGCTGTGTGTTTTGTCAGACACACCCCGCCTTCATACGCCTCGTCGAGGGAGAACGAAGAGGCTGCCGATCACAGTGTGGTTATTTATATATGTTGTGAGCACGCCCCAGGTGGAGAGGAACTGTGTGAAACCCGTACTTACTGTACGCTGTGTCCAGCAGAGAGGTGAGAGTAAACCAAGTCCAAGAAACTGCGCCTCTGTGTCCCAGCCTCTGTCTGTGGAGAAAGAGAGCGAGAGAGTGAGCGACACAAAAAGGAACTGTGTGAAACCCGTACTTACTGTACGCTGTGTCCAGCGGAGAGGTGAGAGCAAATCCGCCCCAAATAACTGTGTCTCTGTGTCCCAGCCGCCGCCTGTGGAGGAAGAGAGGGAGAGAGAGAGTGAGCAACACGAAGAGGAACTGTGTGAATCCTGTACTTACCGTACGCTGTATTCAGCAAAGAGGTGAGAGAGAACCAAGTCCAGATAACTGTGCCTCTGTGTCCCAGCCGCTGCCTGTGGAGAAAGAGAGAGAGAGAGAGTGAGCGGCGTGAGAAGAATCCTGTCTGTACCGTACTCATCGTACATTGTCCCAAGTGGAGAGTGTAAGGGTCCAAATATGACCCTATCCATCCGTTTGGCCCAACGACGGAATCCAAACGAGGATTATAACGCGTTCTGTCTTTTCCGGCGCTTGCAGTTGACGTTTTGGCATTTATGTAATTTTGTATTATTATCTGACTCCAAGATAATGTTAATATAAATCGGATTGAGAATTACTTTTAACAGTTACAGAATTTGGGTGGATGTTTGGTTATTCTTGTTTAGCCCTACTTGTTATTGCATCCGTTCATTCGGCTACTCATGTCGCTTTGGACTCACGCACCGGCCGTTTATTAATATTTAATAATCATGCGGGCCCACGATCACAACCGAATCAGGCTTGGTCGCTGCTAGAGGTTTGACCATATGTTCAGAAGGCCGCCTTTTACGCGTGCTCATCTCTGAACATACTTTATTTAGTCCCCATAGAGGTGCAACTTAATTATTACAATATTTATTTCTAACCAGAGGCTCACGACCACTATCATAAAACAAACTGACCGTCTTCTCCAATGATAGCTTTGTATAATCGTGTCATAATTTAATATGCAACTTAGATAGATTAATATTGAAATATCCAGAGGCTGAGGCTCATCTGATTTAGAGTGGTCAGACAACATTTACTTGTTACTCTAAACAGGAAATTAGCCTCCACGCATCTAATTTAACTTAAACTAACGCCAAGTGCTAGTCGGATCTCCAAAATCCTCCGCTGATGTACTACTATGCCATCTAGTCTGGGATTTTGGTCCGTAATACTAGCCTGATTTTCAGACATTGCGGTAACAAGGATACATCGTAATTTACTAATCATGTCAATAACTTTCGTAGCAACACAGAATAATCCAAACACAATTTATTAACCAGGTAGGTAGCACATAATTCAGAAGCCAATTTACATTCCAATTCAAATACGAAACAAACGAAAAACCATTGCATACCTGGTAAGGAGATGAAGATCTGGTTACAGATTCCTCAAAGTAAAATAAAAATACATGATGCTGTTCCAGGACAGCATCATGGGGGTGCATTTCTCGATATTGAAAGTCCCGCCTAAATCTTCTACACATCTCCTTAAATAACCAGAGAACAAAGCATATAGGAATTTGGTAATGATTGGTTGTTGTAAAAACTAAGGGCTGTCCTTAATCTGTATACAGTGGGTGATTGGTTTATGCTTAGAAAGGGAGGTGTCTATCAACATTGAATGAAGTTTCACATATACTTTAACATTGAATTCTGTTGTTATCTGAGTGAGACCATCGTAACCACTTGCAATGAGACATTCCAATAGAAAACAAATAAGATACAGATTTTAGATTCTTTGTGCATGTAGCATTTCATATACAGTTTGCTTTTAGAGAAAAGAATACAAATGTATGACACCCTAAAGGTGTGTCTTTGAAACCCAAATGTGTCTCAGTGGGAAGTCCACTGTGAATCGTGGAGAGTGGCTTTTCCCGCGCACTCACTTTGCCCCCATGCAGTGTCCTTTGGGGAGGTGCTATCTTATTTAGGAAATTATCTTACAGCTCCGCCGCTTGATCATATCGGAGAACATAACAGTCCCGATGAGATCAACATACAGTAAGATGTTAGCTCTTGGTGGTGTCCAATCTCTGTAGTGTTCAAGTTCAGTGTGTCAACCAAGGCCTGCGTGCTTTGTTCAATGAATGTCCCATTCTTTTGCGAAAAAACCACCTGTTTTTAGACGTTCTGTCCCTTTGAAGAAAGTTGTCACCTCTGAACGGTGATCTCCTCTGATTTCAGACATCGTCAGGTGGGGATCATGTCATTGACAATACATCACTGTGTGAAACACTTGCACATCTTAAGGACCATTCATTGATTGAACATTGATCAATACTGATAGACTCAGCAACATTATCAAGAGATTCATAGGGTAAACCATAAATAAAATAAATAAAAAACATAGCACATGATACCTTGATGTGGAAAGTGCAAGTGGTACGGTCTCACCAGGTCAAATATATCTGATCTATAAAATTACCAATGTTCTTTCCCACTGTTGTATTTGGAGTTTAGTTGAATTTAAATGTACTTGGTCTCTGGATATTGAAGAAGAAGATGCAAAAGATCAGGTTAAAACAACAAGGCATAACATTGAGGTATGCATATTATAAAAATAAAACCCAGAAAATAAAATGTTAAAATAACCTTGAGATATGCATGTTACAGATTGTATGAAAATAAAACCCAGGAATGGTTAAAATGATCTTCAGGTATGCATATTATAGTTTGTATGAAAATAAACCCAGAAAGTGTAAAAATAACCTTCTTCAGGTATGCATATTATAGATTGTATGAAAATAAAACCCAGAAAATGTAAAAATAACCTTCTTCAGGTATGCATATTGGGTCATGTGAAAATAAAAGAAAATAAAAACCAGAAAGTGTTAAATAACATTCAGGTATGCATATATTGGGTAATGTAAAAAAAATAACGGAACATGTTAAAGTAAAATTTGGTAATGCATCTCATAGGGTGTATCAATAAACGTGATAGTAAAATATTGCTACAATAGATTTAGGTATGGGCATGGTAGACCATATATAATAATAATAATAATAATAATAATAAGCACATAATGTTGTAATCATACCATGCACACATCTATAATGAATGTTGAGGGAACTCTGAATTTTCTAATATAAGCACCTTGTAGGTCTAAGATTAACTTAGTATATGTTCAGAACATGTTGAGTCCATGAGCACAATTGAAGATTCAGAATCTCATGTTAGATTTCTATGTGTGCAGGTATGTGCCTATGTGTATATGTATCTGTATGTGAATGTGTATGTATAGTCCATACATTTGAAGATTTAGAATCTCAGATTTCAATGTGTTTGCGTGTATAAGTAGGTGTATGAGTGTAGAGATATGTGAATACTTATATAGGTGTGTATCTGATATGTCGGCTAAGTCACATTTGATATAAGGAGTTGAGATGTAAATGGTTTGATTGATTCTTGAAAATTGTTTGTGCTGTTGTTTAGTGATAAGTTGAGGATCAGGGCGCCAACTGGTCCTCACTTATGACAACAACAGTCAGATTATTGATTTGAGATTTAGACAGCAAGTTTGTTATTGCAATTAGAAACATAATCATCAAAGTGTGACTTTGCCATGTAAGTTTCTTATGAATGTTGTAGTTTTGGTAATATGGGTGTGAATGATATCACTTTAGCATATGTGTTAGATTAGATGTCTCTGTTGTGTAACAGGAGAATGTTGATTTTAAATGTAGTGTTAAGTTTGGAATATGTTGTGTGGTGTGTAGTGTTTATGTCTGGATAGTCTTTACGTCTATACCAGATGTGTTACGAGATTGTTTTAGTCAATGTGTGTGCTGTACAGTCAGTGTTTGTCTGGAAGATGGGTGGATTTTATCTCTAACAATTAGTGTTGCAAATTTTGAGGCCATGTCTATTCGTGATGGTATAGTGTAGTGAGGTGTAAAATGGCCTTTGAATGTCTTCACACCCATCCTCAGTTTTCTAGATTGTTTTTTCTGCAGGGTTTGCTGTCTTTGATGTGGCCAGACATCTCTGGCCAGGATTTACAGCTTTCAACCTGATAAAAAGACAAACAGAGAAGCAATTTAGTTTTTAACCCTTTATGCAATTTGCATTAAGACATGCGGTACAATTTCTCCTTTTGGTGATCAGTCATTAGGGAATAGATGTACCATTGTCATATTATTTTGCAAATTTATTTTCAGAGATTAAATTAGCTTTACATCCTTTGGTCAGAGTTTTTATTTTTATTTTTTATTGACTATTGCTATTGCAGTGTAGTCCGACAGCATATTACTTTAAGCTGTGAAAGCATCTAAACCCTTGCTGTCTGCTGTGAGCATTCAAACTCCATTTCTGCTGGAGAACTTTTCCATAAGCTCAAGTGGCTTCATTTTAAGTTGCTCAGTTCAGTCAGACCTGTGGGCAATTCATCAGCTCATCACACCTTTGACTGCTTCAGATCTCTGACCCAAAAGGACTCTTTTGTTTGATGTGTTCAGCATTTATCATAGGTTTAGTTACCAAATGATTAAAATAGACCTCTGTATTGGATTAAAAAATGGGTTAGGGATTTCCAATGAAGGAGATTTGGTTCACTGTCATCACGAGTGTCATGTAATTTTTCAGTGTTAAAACATGGCAACACGTGACAGCGTGCTCCGCTCCTTGACACACTGTGTAGTGAACCAATTCTGTGAGTTTGGCCTGTGTAAGTTATTTCATATAGTATACATACATGTAATACACCACAATATTTACCATCTGAGGCCTGTTTGGCCATTATAATATAATGTATATTGCAACTTGAGTACAATGTAGATTACATTATATTAAAAATAGTATTAATTAAAAATACATTCATTACTGATCTCTTAAGGATTACCAGATTGATGTTTTTAGTTTGCAAGATGTTCCTTTATCAATGTATTTGAATGTGAAAAGGTTTCAAAGCCCTGGACAGACTGGTGTGAGGAACAGATGTTCAATGGTTCATGCTAATGTATTCCTCTTAAATACAAGTGTCTCTCTTTAAAACAATGTTCTCTCTTGAGAACAATTGATAGCCCGCTATCTGAGCGGGGGTTAAGCCCCTTTTGATCTCAGTTGGGTTTCTCACAGTGAGAGATAAGACCATTTGTGTTTTATTGGCCTGGAACAACATTACATTTTCTTGCAACAATTTTAAGTTTTGCTTAATTGTATCTCATTCATGGAGGAATACTGCATGATTTAGGAGTTATAATTGTAATATGACTTACTAATTCCATTCTATCCTCATTCAACCCAGAGTGATCTTTTAGAAGGCTCACTCACAACAACTCATTTAAATCATTTCCCTACTTGCTCCCTACTTGCTTAATGTCCAGCATTCAATTACACCTCTATGCATTGGGGATTTTTAAATCCAACAACACTGCCTTCAATCATTCATACATTTCCTTCATTCTCCAGCTTGATTACAATATTACCTTAATTCATCAAATATAGATTTTACACTGGTGTTTGCAGCATTTAAAAACCTTACTATCTGTGTGCTTCTCACATTTCAATTGTCCAAGTCCTCCTTTCACATGCAAACACATTCATTGCATTGTAGTTTAAATCATCCAACATCATTTTTCAATTGTTAAAAGTTATTTTGGCACTCTTTCCAGGTTGTGCATTTACTGTCACAACATAAACAATTGTGTAGAATTTGGTGATTTAAATTTAGATTCTAGATGTTTTCCTTGTTTGAGGATCAGAGCAAATTTTGGATGATTTAACTCCAATTTAAGACAATCTTTTGTTTTCCGTAGGCATGTTAACAAAAGATCTTAACAGAGCAAAGCAATTCATTCTTCATTTAACATCACACAGCATTTCCTAATAATGTGGTTTCATTTCATTCTTAAAGGCCCCACCGGATTTGATTTCCAGTCTAACATTAGGTATATTTACAACCTATTTCATAAATGTGGGATGTTTAAAACATTCCCTTAAACATTTTTAAAAGGCAAAGAAAAGATTGACTTACCACATCAGCTGAAGAAATAGAAGAAGATCAAACCTTTAGCTCCATGAAAAGACTCTTATTCTCCAGGGATCGAATCAGTCGTACTTTGTACATTTTGATAAGATTTTCTCACTGGTTGAATATCACGTCTCGGGAATCACCACTTTGTAAGGAGTCCGAATATGACCCCATCCATCCGTTTGGCCCAACGACGGAATCCAAACGGCATGGCCGGTTTATAGCGCATTCGGTCTTTTCCGGTGCTTCCGGTTTTAACATTACGCAACTTAATATCTGACTCCAAAGATATGAAACGTATTGTAATATGAATCAAATTGATGTAATTTGGATAAACGTTTGATCATTCTATTTACTCATGTTTTCATTTAACTCATTCATTCGATTACCAATGTCATATCAGTCCACACCGGCCGTTGTGTGGGTACTGAACACAAACTCGACCGTACTAGAGGTTGTAGCTAAAGCAATTTAACAAAGTCAATCTCTTGTTAAAAGGTCCCCATGTAGCTCTCAAAAATCGCCAATTAAATATAAAACATAAGACCATAATCAGAGGTTCAATCTAGCTCCTTATAGACGCATATAGTTAAATCATAGAACTATATAACAACTTAATTATGAAAAGGTAATTATAATTACCAAATGCGATTACAAAACAACTTAGTTAAGGTTAAATAATTAATCTGACCATACAAAAACCAGAGGTTATGGCTAAAGCAATTTAATGATACCGCTTCATGTTTACGTGCTCTCATTAAATAGTATCCATATAGCCCCCACAGTCGCTTACACAACTTACCATAATCAGAGGTTCAATCTAGCTCCTTCTAGACGCATATAGTTAAATCATAGAACTATATAACAACTTAATTATAAAATGGATAATAGAACTATCACTCCGATAGTCCATGCGACTGCCCACCAACATAGTTAAGAGGCAGAATCTAATTAACATGAATTAACCCCGATCAAAGATTTGTGGTAACAAAGGATATCGTAATACTTTATAGTAACTTTGAAGAGTCAATGATACAGAGCAAATTAGAATGAATGCAAATGTAACAATTTATTAACCAGGTAGGTAGCACATAATTCAGAAGCCAATTTACATTCCAATTCAAATACGAAACAAACGAAAAACCATTGCATACCTGGTAAGGAGATGAAGATCTGGTTACAGATTCCTCAAAGTAAAATAAAAATACATGATGCTGTTCCAGGACAGCATCATGGGGGTGCATTTCTCGATATTGAAAGTCCCGCCTAAATCTTCTACACATCTCCTTAAATAACCAGAGAACAAAGCATATAGGAATTTGGTAATGATTGGTTGTTGTAAAAACTAAGGGCTGTCCTTAATCTGTATACAGTGGGTGATTGGTTTATGCTTAGAAAGGGAGGTGTCTATCAACATTGAATGAAGTTTCACATATACTTTAACATTGAATTCTGTTGTTATCTGAGTGAGACCATCGTAACCACTTGCAATGAGACATTCCAATAGAAAACAAATAAGATACAGATTTTAGATTCTTTGTGCATGTAGCATTTCATATACAGTTTGCTTTTAGAGAAAAGAATACAAATGTATGACACCCTAAAGGTGTGTCTTTGAAACCCAAATGTGTCTCAGTGGGAAGTCCACTGTGAATCGTGGAGAGTGGCTTTTCCCGCGCACTCACTTTGCCCCCATGCAGTGTCCTTTGGGGAGGTGCTATCTTATTTAGGAAATTATCTTACTAGAGCCCGCAGCCTGTGAAGAGAACGAGAGCCTGAAGAGGCCGTTATTTTAAGTTCCCCTTTCTCCCTCCCCTATTTATCATTTTAAGTAAATTAAATAAACTGTATTTTAATATTATTCTTACCTTGTGTGTCTGGTCATTGGGGTGGCTTTGGGAACCTCCTCGAGGTGGAAAAAGGGGCGTGACCTTATTAACATCTGGGTCCACCCCGACCTGTGACAGTCAACACATGAAGCAGAAGCATTGAAGCAGTTTCTCGGACAGAGTTTACAGGACTAGGCCTTAATTATATTAGGACATTTTAGTTTTTACAAACAAACCACATCTTGTGATAAAACAATGGCACTCATATATGTTGAGGTATGTCTGTACAAGGCGTTTTTAAATTATCGTAGCTCAAATAAGCATTTTAGCCTGGGACCAGCGTAAGCCCTGTCCGGGAAACCGCAAGGTTGTTTTCCGATATCACAGTGGTTCTTAAAGTTATTCCTCGAGGCCCACTGCTTTGCACATTTTGTATGTCTCTTTTATCTGACAGACTCAGTTCAGTTCATTGAGATCTCTTCTAATGAGCTGATGATTTGAATCAGGTGTGTTAAATAAGGGAGACATACAAACTGTGCAGGGCAGTGGGCCTCGAGGAATAATGTTAAGAACCACTGCCATATCAGATGTAGGTTGCTTCAGGTTGAGTTGTGATTTTAAAGTGTAGTTGTGTTCAGAGACGGATTGATCCTCCCATTGTGTTTCTGCATCACAGTTTAGGAACACGTTGATTGTATATCATCCTCACAGTTGTCCATTGCATCACTAAACATCAATGCATCTGTGAAAATAATATAACCATAAACATTTTTATGTTAGTATTTAAAAGAAACTTGCATCATGAGAATTAATATATAATGGCACCCATACTTAAACAGAACAGCGTGTGAGAGAGAGATGCATTAAAAAGAGACAGTAATGTTATACACACAACCTCTAACTTCAGTGTTAAATAATATGTTGTTTAATATGTCATTATCAACAATCTGAATGAGAAATGAACTGACCTTCTAGCATCTGAAATCTCGGTAACTTGTATGAATCACGTGAGCTACTGTAAGAATGTACTTATATATTGTTATCTTAAATATAAAAATATAGGTGGGCAATCAAAATCATTCAAAATAATTGCATTTTATAAACTAACGTTACTTATCTTAAGTGTATTCGTAGAACGGACATCACAAATCTAACGTTAGGCGAAAGAGCACAGCTTACCTGAAACTGACCACCTTTTCAACACCCGGCATGGCTTCAAGTTACCGGAACATCGTAGTCAAACCATTACTTGGGATTAGGGTGTTCCTCATTCGACTTCCCGTCCGTTAAAATTGATAAGAAACAAACATAAAGTACGCTTTTTAAGTTTAACGCGTTGCCTTCAGCCACTGCCTCAGCTGCTCATCATATGCAGCCGGAAGTACGTTGACAAAATGAGCGCAATGGCGCCGCCCTTGTTGTCTTCTTCTTCTTCTTCTTCTTCTTTTCGTTTAATGGCTGCTCACTCCTTGGGAGTATTACTGCCACCTACTGTATACCTTGCGCATATGTGTAATATATCTGAATTGTGAGAAGAAAAAAACAAAAACAAAAAAAACACAAAAAAACCCCTTTTAACACCCCAGAGGATCCGAGCCCAAGCTTCAGCTGACGCTGCGTGTTTCAGCTCCTCCAGCTTCCACATTGAGCTCCTCAACCTCCTGGATGTTCAGAGCAACTTGCTCCTCCTTCTAGATCCTGTGATCTAGTCCTGTACGCTCTAAAAATATCATCACCTCCTTAAGCCTCTCTATATCCCTCAAACCCTCTCCCAATAAGTCCATGATACTCACTGGCCTATTCTTTATATTACTAAAGAGACCATTACGCTGTTCTTCATATTTACTACACTTAAAAAGCACATGTTCTACTGTTTCAACACCATCCCATTCATCACACATACCATTCTCATGCTTCCCCATTAATGCCAGTGTTGAATTTAACCCTGTGTGACCCATCCTTAATCTAGAAATCATTACTTCTTCCTTTCTATATCTTCCATAACACGATTCTTTATTCCTCACTGATTTTACAATATTATAATACCACCTACCTGTACTGCTACTTTCCCATCTTTGTTGCCATATTCTTATTACTTCTCTATTAATTATTGATCTAACTTCATTTCTTTCTAAAGGTATCTTAATATCTACCATATCTTTCCCTAACGCTTCTTTTGCCAATTTATCCGTTGTTTCATTTCCTACTATCCCAATATGTGCCGGTACCCAACAAAAATATACAATTATACCCTCTATATTAAGCCTATATAATAATGTATAAATTTCTACCAGCAGATCTTCTCTATCAGTTTTTGTTGACAATATTCTTTTAAGTGCTGAAGCAGAATCTGAGCAGATTACAGTTGGCATCCTATTTGGCTTAATCTGCTCTAACCACTGCAATGCTACTATTATAGCAGTTAGTTCTGCTGAATATACAGACAATTTGTCACTCAATCTTAAACTTACTTTCCTCTCAAATTTTGGAATGAATACTCCTACTCCCACTTTCTCTTTCACTGGGTCTTTAGATCCATCTGTATATATCTGTATACAAGAATAAAAATGTTCTCTCATAAAACCATTAATATCATAACTATTAGTATATCTTCCTTCTGCTTTTTCCCGATCCTCAAGCAGTCTCAATTCAACATTAGGTTAAGGAATATTCCATACTGATACCCCATTTAATGGCATATTGGGGCAAATAGCTACATTTTCCAGTCTACATTCTTTAACCCATTGTTTATACTTCCATCCAAAACTATTCCCATTATCCTTTTTATATTCCCAACAATCATTCCATGTTAATTTTCCATCAAATATTAATCCAAGGTATTTAAACTCTGTCACTCTTTCTAATACTTGACCATATAATTTCAAAATCACTTGTTCCATTTTCCTTTTCTTTGTAAAAACCATATATTGGGTCTTTAATACTGAAAACTTCAGTCCCCATTCCACTGACCACCTTTCAACTTCATTTATTGCTTCTTGTACTCCTTTAACTACATTCCCTAAGTTCCTACCTCTTTTCCACACGGCACCATCATCTGCATATAATGCTTTCCCTATACTTGGTTTGATTCTTTCAAAAATATCATTAATCATTATATTAAATAGAATTGGACTAATTACACTTCCCTGTGGAGTCCCATTCAGGATGTCATGCAATGTTGACATTTCTTCCCCTATTCTAACCTGAAATGTGCGTTTAAACAAAAAATCTAATATCCAGTTATACATTCTTCCCCCTATTCCGATTTTTTCTAGCTTAATTAACAATCCCTCCCTCCATAAAGTATCATATGCCTTTCAATATCAAAGAAAACAGCAACAAGATATTCTTTCATTATTAAAGCTTTTTTAACCTCATTCTCAAACAATAGCAAAGCATCCATTGTGGATCTTTTCTTCCTGAACCCACTTTGAGCTGATGATAAAATTCCATTTTTCTCCAAAAAATAATTTTATCTTCTTACTATCATTTTTTCCATCACCTTACATAATGTAGATGTAAGAGCAATTGGTCTATAACTACTAGACTTTCTTGCATCTTTACCTGGTTTTGCTACTGGTATTACTATTGCATTTTTCCATTCCTTGGGTAATATGCCTTCATTCCATATCTGATTATACAAATCTAATATTACTTTAATAGCTACATCCGGTAGGTTTTTTAACATACTATAGCTGATCCTGTCTCTTCCTGGTGTTGTGTCCTTTGAATTGCTGATAGCAATTTTTAGCTCAAAAAGATTAAAATCAACATCCATGTTACTATCAACTTTTTGTTTTTTCATACAAACATTCTCATACATTTTACTTAACTCCTGTCTTCTTTTTAAAAACACATCACTCAAGTTTTCTATACTATGTACTACGTTTTGGCCAAGATTTCTGACTTTTCTTTATCAGTTCTGGCCACCTTTCCATCTTCCTCAATTACAGGAACTTGTTTATAATTATTAATACCATTCATTTTCCTTATCATTCTCCATACCACATGCATTCCAGTCTCTCTCCCGATTGTGTTACAGAACTCCTGCCATGCTTTCCTCTTTGCACTTTTAATTACCCTTCTTGCAGCTGCCCTTTTTTTCTGATAATCTATTACTGTATCTTGAGTTATGAGCCTTTTTAAAACCCGGAATGCCTTATTTCTTTCTTTAATTGACACTGTACATTCTTCAGACCACCATGGAACATTTTTCTTTCTTTTCCCACTGCCTCTTATTAATGGAATAGATAGATTTGCTGCTAAAATGATGTCACTTACTAATTTATTGTATCTCTCCTCAATATTCCCTTCCAGGTTCATATTTTTGAAATTTTCTTCACACAACACACAAAACTCCTCCCACTTTGCCTGTTTAAATCCCCACCTTACACACTGACTAAAGTTTTGTTTTTGCACTGCACTCCCTTAAACTCACAAACTACAGGCCAGTGATGACTACTCAAATTTTCCTCTTGTACATTCCAAGTGCACTTACCAGCTAATGCAGCTGATGTTATTGTGAGATCTAGACACGACAAGCCGCCTTTGACTATATCCATTCTTGTTGGTTTCACATCATTCAAAACCACTAATGAGTGCTCTTCTATAAATTCTTCAACAGCTATCCCGTTATTGTCTGTATTCTCACTACCCCATAGACCATTATGTGAATTAAAATCCATACACATAATAATTGTACCTTGTGCACCACCCATCACCTCTTCTAATACACTATTATTTATTTCTTTGCATGGATTATAAAAATTTGATATTCTAATATCTTCATACCTCCCCATTATTTCTATACTTACACATTCTATATTATTGTTTGAATTTATTCTCTTGGATACTATACCTTCTTTAATAAATGTTGCACACCCTCCCCCTCTTCCAGTTACTCTGTCTTTCCTCTCTACTACATATCCATTAATCTTAAAGTCCAAAGATTTATTTAGCCATGTTGTTAGGAACGAGAAACACAAGGATCCCAGCGCAGAGGTGTTTATTAGATGCAGAGATGTTTAGGAGATGACACTCAGTGATATGTATAATAGAAGATACTCTGTGAAAGTCAATATGTATATGAGATGACACTCTGTGAAAGTCAATATGTATATGAGAAGACACTCTGTGAAAGTCAATATGTATATAAGATGACACTCTGTGTTCGTGATGATGTATGCGAGGAGACAACACAGGAGAGACAGGCTCAACGGAATCCTTCTCGGGAAAGGCTCAAAGTGGGAAACACAGCACCGCCGTAGAACGTCCACTCGCACATCCGAAATCCTCTAAGATGAAATCCTGGCAGGGCACAGAGAGAGAGAGAGGCGGTCAGAGTCTTCAGCAGAGTCTGTGCTGGACAGCGCACAGCGGTAGTCCGAGTCTTACGCAGAATTACGCGCCGAGAGCGCACTGCGGCTGGACAGCGCTAGATGTAGACAGGCGCTCAGAGAATCCACAGACAGAGTGTACACAGAGGCTTGGCGGAGGACACACCACTCGGGAGAGACTGACAGCGGGGCGGGGAATCTAAAGGGGTAAAGGCAGCAGAGAGCACGGTGAGTAATCCAAAATCTATAATAGGGGACAGATACTAAGACACGACAGGACTAGAACTAGACAAGCTAGCGGGCAGGTACATACCAAGACGAACTTGCAAAGAACAAAGGAAACGAGGGGAATTTAAATCAAACCGGATTGGGCAATAACAAGGATCAGGTGTGGGACGCCGGTGCGAAGAGTTAGAGACAATGAGATCACCAGGTGGAAGGCGCGCACGTGTGGAGCTGTCAAAACAAAAACACAACACAAGTGAAACAAAGACAAAGCAGCCAATAAAACCGAAATCATGACAGGACTCCCCCCACGACCGCCACCGGGCGGTCCATGAGGGGGCTCACCCCGTCGCCGGCGGAGATCCTCTATCAGCCCAGGGTCTAGAATGTCCCGGGCCGGTACCCAACACCTCTCCTCCGGACCATAGCCCTCACAGTCTACGAGGTATTGAAATCCGCTACCCCGGCGACGCATATCTAGAAGGGACTTAACAGAATACACGGGAGCACCATCTACGAGCTGAGGGGTGGGAGGGGCGGGGGCAGAGGGAACAGGGTTAAGGTGGGAAAAAAGAACCGGTTTCAGCTTGGAAACATGGAAAACCGGGTGAACCCGACCAAGTGCTGGGGGCAATCTAAGCCGAACCGTCACGGGATAAATAACCTTCACTATGCTGTATGGCCCAAGGAATCGTGGAGCCAGCTTGCGAGAGGGCTCACAGAGAGGTAAATCCTTGGACGAAAGCCATACTTTCTGCCCACAGATAAAACGGGGCGGAGGTCTACGGTGACGGTCGGCCACGGCTTTGGTTCGTCTGGAAACCTGACGTAAAGTAAACCTAGCTTTCCTCCAGGTGCGTTTGCAACGACGGACGAAGGCCAGCGCAGACGGGACCACCGCATCAGGTTCTTGGGACGGGAATAAAGGAGGCTGAAACCCCATGGACGCCTCAAAAGGGGACATATTCAAGGAAGACACGGGGAGAGAATTATGGGCGTATTCGACCCAGGGTAGCTGTTGGCACCAGGAGCTCGGATATTGCGATGTCAGACAGTGGAGAGCTCTACCTAAATCTTGGTTAGCCCGTTCACATTGCCCGTTGGTCTGAGGATGATACCCAGAAGACAAGCTAGCTGTGGAGCCTATTTGTCTACAAAATTCCTGCCAGAAACGAGAAATAAACTGAGGACCCCTATCTGAAACAACGTCTGTGGGCAGACCATGTAAGCGAAAGACGTGTTCGATCATAACCTGGGCAGTTTCCTTAGCAGTGGGTAACTTGGGTAAAGGGACAAAGTGAGCCGCCTTGGAGAAGCGGTCGACAATGGTCAAAACAACAGTGTTTCCCTTAGAACTAGGCAAATTAGTTACAAAATCGATTGCGATATGTGACCAAGGACGAGAGGGAATGGGTAACGGTTTAAGCAGACCAATAGGGGCTTGATGAGAGGCCTTATTACGGGCACAAACCTGACAGGCTAACACAAACTGTCTGACATCGGGTCCCATAGAGGGCCACCAAAAACGCTGATGTACGGATGGCATACAAACTTGGACTCGTGACCCCACCGGATGACCTCAGAGCGAAGCGCATTCGGAACCCACAATCGACCCGCTGGGCACCCCTCTGGCACTTCCCCCTCCCGGCCGGCCCGTCTCACCCGCTGTTCTATTACCCAGCGCAGGGCACCCACCACCCGCCCCTCCGGGAGGATGGTTTCGTCCCCAGCGGAACCGGGGCTTTCGAACAAACGAGAGAGAGCATCGGGCTTAGTATTCTTGGAACCGGGCCGGTACGAGAGGGTGAAGTTAAATCTGTCAAAGAATAGCGCCCAACGAGCCTGACGAGAAGATAACCTCCTGGCTTAACGGATGTATTTGAGATTCTTATGATCCGTCCAGACCAGGAAGGGCTCCGAGGTCCCCTCCAACCAGTGACGCCACTCCCCCAAAGCCAGTCTGACCGCCAGCAGCTCCCGGTTGCCTATGTCATAATTTCGCTCTGCTGGGTTTAACCGATGGGAGAAAAAGGCACAGGGATGCACCTTGCCATCCTTAGCAGACCGCTGAGACAAAACGGCGCCTACCCCGACATCTGAAGCATCCACCTCCACAATAAATTGAGCAGCCGGATCTGGAATAGAGAGAACAGGAGCAGAGATAAACCGGGACTTTAAATTATCAAAGGCCTCCTGAGCACTGGAATTCCAGACAAACCTCTCCTTAGTGGAAGTGAGAGCAGTAAGAGTTTGAGCAATCTGACCATAATTTCTGATAAACCGCCGGTAAAAATTGGCAAAACCCAGAAATCTTAATAAATCCTTACGGGAGCCGGGGACTGGCCATTCGGCCACCGCTTTGATCTTGGCTGGGTCAGGACGGATCTCACCGGGGGCAACAACAAAACCCAGGAACGAAACTGACTTACGATAGAATTCGCACTTCTCCGCCTTGACATACAGCTTATTTTCTAACAGCCGGCGTAAGACTCGGCGGACATGCTGAGTGTGTTCCTGCATAGAGGGAGAAAAGATGAGAATATCATCTATGTACACAAAGACAAACTTGTTAATCATGTCTCTCAGCACATCATTGACCAGAGTCTGGAAGACAGAGGGGGCGTTACAAAGGCCGAACGGCAGAACGCAGTACTCAAAGTGTCCGGTAGGGGTGTTAAAGGCTGTCTTCCATTCATCTCCCTCTCTTATTCACACCAGATGATAGGCGTTGCGTAAATCTAGCTTAGTAAAGAACTGCGCCCCCTGCAGGAGCTCAAACGCAATAGACATTAAAGGAAGGGGGTACCTATTCTTAACAGTAATGTCATTTAAACCCCTATAATCAATACAAGGGCGCAGGGAGCCGTCCTTCTTGCCAACAAAGAAAAACCCCGCCCCTGCGGGCGAGGTGGAGGGACGGATGAGACCGGCACGCAGGGCTTCATTAATATACTGGTCCATAGCCTCTCTCTCAGGACTAGGCATGGGTACCGAAACCCGGTATTAAACTGGCCCCGGGGCTAAATTATGAAAGACCGTAGTATCAGTAAGATCTGACGCTATCGGTTCTGCTTTCGGTCCTGGAGAAAAAAAAATAAATAAATGTACTATGTATTCTTGCTTAATAATGTTTTCGTGCACATTTTATCTCACCAAACATTTCTAATTTGCGATTAAGACGTTTGTCTGTGAGATCTGCGAGATCTCTCATGCGCGCCGCGGAGCATGGCTGTCTGTCAAACACAACCACAACAACGAGCGCGGCGCACGCACACGCATAACAGCACGAAAACTACCGCTTAAAGAGCACCTATTATGGGATACACGTTTTTAAACATCCTTTTGTGTGTAAGTGTGCATTAGTACATGCTAACGATATTCAAAAAGTACATACCTCAAAGAAAACGGTGACGCGAGTTATCGTCTCTAACGTTCGAGGACTACAAAAAACACTCGGATTGTAGGCAACAGTTTACTTCCTGGGATTAGTGACGTAGATAAGACCAACATTATCATAGTTCAGCCCTCTCTGCTTTGCTTGGGTACGCCCTCAAAGACGAGGGTGGGGTGGGGAGCGCCGAGTCAGAAGAGAGCTAAAATGGCGGAGGTTGGGAGTCCCTGCTTTGACTCTGTTTGCAAACTCTTGTTTCATTGTTTAAGCGATTAAATCTCTCGAGTAGACGCTGTCTCTTTAGATGCGAGGGCAAAATAGCACTTTATGGACTTCCACAGAGGACATCATGTTTAATACGGTTCCGGAAAAATCCAGTCAGAAGTTGTTCACGGAGTTTTCACAATAACTGCTTCTCATGAACCGAAGCTGGATTTGCGCGACGTCTCCTCTTGAAAGTTGGATTACTGTGCACTTCTGGATCACAGGCTGTAAGTATTCACGTTTATTATTTGCCTTTTACTGTACATTACGTAACCGGTAACCGGAGATTAACATAATGTGCGTGTAGAGCTAAGCTTGCAAGCTAATTGTTTTGTGTTGTAATACTGTATTTCATAAACAACGTACCATATTTACACACGTGTATGTTGAATTATGCAGGCTTTCGTTTTTTTTATCGATGTTGGTTTAGACATGTTTACAAACTTGCTAAGTTGCTAAGATAAATACAAATACAAATGCCAGCTAAACTGTTACCGGTAAAATTTGTTCTCATGATCAAACTCAAGAAACTCTAAGTACAGATGATTTGTTTAAAGTTATATGTATTTTACTGTTGTATTTACTTAAAGCTTTCTTAGATTTTGAAACGAAGTAAACACGTAATGTGTGTTGCTAATGTTGGGCCATGTAATATGTAATACATTTACGTTTTAATGAATAGTCTAACGATTTATAGTCGTTGTACTCTATTGTTATAATATTTCTTTTTGACTGAATACATGTTTGTTTTATTTGTCTATATCCTAGATTCGCAGCTGTACACATCCTTCTACACTGTATGCAAACATGCAACATCATTACACACAGTACAAGGAGTCAGACTGGCATATGAGGAGCAAAGGTGTTTAACACATATTATGTATTTACCTAGTGAAACCACTACCAGTCTTAAATGTATAACGGATGATGACAAAGTTTTTTTTCTCTGCATAATAATAGGAACCCAGGCAGTAGCATCGTTTCACAATGTTTCCATCACCATCATCAGTGGATGCCTTTGCCGTCCGTACCCTGAGATTTCAGATTTGCAGCAAAAAAAATTGATTTTCTCATTTATTGGAATGCTGTGCAGGTATTTAAGTATTTTAGTAACTGTGTTAAATAAAGTAGTATTTACTTTTACAATAAATTAATTGCTTGTTTATATTTTACAGGTATTTGTACCTTGCAGCCATCCATTACAATGTCACCAAGCCGTAACAAAAGCAGGAGAGGGAAAGTACAAGGCTATGTTCCCAAAACACAAATGACATACCGTAAGCAGTAATGTTTTATTTCAAATACATTCATAATTAAAAACTTAATGTATGAAGCAGGGAAATAAATTATCAAAACAAAAGATTTATTGACTGCAATATTTCTACAGTTATGTGGAGGATGTGATCAGGCTTGTGTTTGATGAGGTATTTGAAGATAAGCTGAAGGAACCCCCGATTCCAATGGACCTGGCATCACAGTTTGAGAGACCTTCAAAGGAGGACGTGATTGCATGCCATCTTCAGTGCAGGGGTCGTCGAAAGCCAAAATTGTGACCGATCTGATCAGGAAGCTCCAAGCGTATCTGGAGAACAACACACGACAGGATGATAACCTTATAGTGTCGTCTTAGATAGCACCAGCTGACAAAGCTTTGATATGCCATTTATCTGAATAGATAGCTGTAAGAAATGAATTGAACAATTTCTGAAACAAGAGCACAATATGGTTACTAAAGTATGTTTATTTGTATATTGTTTAACATTTAAATATATATTTGTAATAAATAAAAAAAACTTTTGACTGACTATTATATTTTCTTTAAAGTTGCATCTTTTGTTCTTTTGGGTACTTTGTTACTATAATGATACTTTAGTGTTATTGGTTTAAAAATGTAATAAAACTTACTCTAGTCCTGCACCTCAAAGGCTTATAGTCGGTACAATAAATGTTCTGTGTGTAGGGATTTAGACAATTTGTGCAAAACCTGGATGATGAATCACGCAGGTAAGAGGCCCTGGAACATGTTGCATTCTCCTTAAAACCTAATAAGTAAAAACATAGCACTTATAAGTAAGCAGTTTTTCATAATAAACTTTACCATAGTGAAATAATGTAGAACATTCATTTCAATTAATACTTTCTTTGTGCTACATTTGGTGTTTCCATATAGTTTGCACAGAAATATAGTATGTAAGCGGTCTTTTATAATAAAGTTTACTATAGTAAAATAATGTTAATAAGTGAAATAGTTTTATAATCATTTCAAAAAATACTTTCTATGTGCTACATTTGGTGTTTCCATATAGTTTGCAAAGTAATGTAGTACGTTATAATTACCTTTTGGATGTCTTTGCAACACATTTTCGTCTTCGTTTAGCATTCTGGCAGAGCTAAGGACACCTAAAAAAGTTAAATCCAATCGCGTTCATTGACGGAGATCGTTTATATCATAACGGCCGTCTGAACTCTCTGGATCGAGCTTGAAGTGGTAAGGCAGTACAGACACCATCGTTTATAGAGAAATATAGCGCTTGTTTACGTTGCCTGTGACTCTCAGTCAGAACCGGAAAATCCACGCGTAGTCAGGGGCGTAACCTTTCAAACACACGCCGAACCCAGTTGACCAATAACAGTTGAGTAGTCATCTGACCAATCCGAATACACTAGACATTTTGGGAGGCGGAGACAGGAACTAAATCCGAGCGTTTTCCAGACATGCAGAAATCGGTGAGGTATGTAAGCAATTTATAAGACTCACAGTGCATTAGTTCAAGTTTTAATAACATGTATGTACTTTGGGATATTACAATAACGTGCTAACGTGCTAATTTATTAGCATAATTGGTGCTCTTTAATACAAAGAGTGACGATGGCGGATAGAGCAAAACATTCAAAAGTGTGGTTATACTTCACTAGAGTTGATGCAGACAACGCTCGTTGTCATACAGGTAAGTGCAACAAGATGTTTGCATGTAAGGGCGGAAACACAAGCAATCTGTCAAAGCATCTTTTAAAAGTGTATTACCTGCAGAAAGAAGCTGTGTCCCAATTCAAGGGCTGCGACCTTCTAAGCATACAACCTTAAAAGGGGAGCACTCTGTCTTTCAAGGTGGCAGCCTCAGAAGTCCGCGAAGAGAACTGAAATGAGACAGTCTAACCCTCGGAGGACCTATAATTTGCGTCACCTGTTGCACGCGCCCACCGCGCCTGTCAGCAGGACACAGCGGAGACGTTTCTGACTTATTTAAATAAATATGGAATCAGAAAAATATTCATTTATTTTAGAAAATATGACACGTTGATGTAGATTAAACTATTCAACAGTATATAAAATCAATCAACCTTAGAAATACGCAACATAAACAGAATAATATAAACACAAGTCACAGCCTCAAGTCGCGCTGCTGTGACGCAATCGGTCTTAAAATACGTCCTTAGAAGGTCGCAGCCTGCAAAATTCAACCATCATCTCTGGTGGTTGCCGCATCAACGTCAGGCATGTATGCTTAAATCATGTTGAATCAACATTGTTCACGTCATTTAAAATAAATGTACAATCTCCCTAATTGGTTTGCTTACCTTACGTTGAAATTCTGTTGATTTCTTTTGGGAGAAATGCTGAACGTTATGCATTCAACATATTTTCTACTTCTTTTTAAAATCCCAAATAAAGAAAAATCAGCATGTAAACATTTATTTAGACTAAATATCCTATTTAGGGTATTTTTTCTGCAGCTTTCACGCTGGTGCATTAATAAATATATGTATAATATTTAGAAATGATATCCAGAAATTAATTTGTAATAATGAAATGCAGACACATAATTAACTTAATCATGTGAACATAGGTTCGTGATCAAATGTTAACATTGGCCAAAGTACCGATAAGAATACCGTTAAAGCACCGGACCGTTAAGCAGTACCGGTAAGAGTAGTAATACCGTTAAAACCTTAACGATACCCATCCCTACTCAGGACCCGATAAAGAATAAAGTCTACCCTTAGGCGGAAGTGCCGGGGAGGAGATCAATAGCACAATCATATGGCCGGTGAGGAGGAAGGGAGGTGGCCCAGGCTTTACTAAACACCTGAGCGATATCCGCATACTCCGCTGGGACTCCGGTCAAATCGACCGCCGGAACCTGAGGAAGAGAGAGAACAGAACCAGAAACAGCAGAACCAAGACAAGACACATGACAAGACTGAGACCAAGACAAAATGACACTATGCTGCCAATCAACGTGAGGGTTGTGTTGCGCTAGCCAACCATGCCCTAAAATAATGGGAGATAGAGAAGCATGAAGAATATGCAACACAATCTCCTCACGATGATTACCAGACACAGAGAGACTCACAGGGGGGGTGCAATGTGTGATCCGCGCCATCTGCTGCCCCTTAAGGGACCAGACATCCAAAGGGGATTGGAGAGGATTTTTAAATTCTTGTCCATTTGCTATTAAACTCCTGGCATTCCAATGTAGTAGTAGGAAAGACATTTTACTGCTAAGAATTTTTACTCTGAGTCATATCTATGGCAGCAGTTCCTTCCTCCGCTCTCAAGATCCTGTGCACCTCCTCTACTGAAACTCCTGTTAACTTGAGAAACTTGTTAGCACATTCTACAATAATCCTCAATTTATCAGATTTCTTCTCCACTTGTGATGTACCATTCACCACCGCACAAATGAATGCCACAAAGTCAATTTTATTTATCGTGATATGCAGATCTGGCTCTTTTCTCCCAGGATTTACTTCTCTTTGAGAATAGAATTCCATCCTATTTCCTTTCACCTTAGTTACCTTCGGCTCAGCTTTACCTTTAGCTCTTATTTTACACATAGCCTCTGCATATGTTAAATTTTGCACTACTTTTATTTTTTGTACTTCACGAGCTTCTTGTTGTACAGGACATCCTGCATATGCTGCGCTATGACCTCCGCCACAGTTACAGCATTAAATCTCTACGCCCTCCTCACACTCGCCGTACTCATGTTCCCCCCCGCATTTTACACATCGCATTCTTCCTTTACAAAGATTTGCAGTGTGACCCATCCGTTGGCACTTAAAGCACCTCAAAGGTGGAGGTATGAACTCTCGCACCAAGAAGCTAACAAATCCTAGCTTCACTCTTGTAGGCAGATTACTCCCTTCAAACTGAATCATCACACTCATACTGTCGCATCTTTTGTTGTCTTTCCACATCTGTAATCTCCTAGCAGAGACAACTGTGCCTCCACTTAAACATCCCTTAATATCATTCACACTTACATTGAGAGGTACTCCTGAAATAACCCCTCTGATTCCACTGCCTATTTCTGTGCAAGATATCTTTCCTCCTGCCAGCGATTTCATTTTCAGAATTTTTTGTTTTTGCTTTTCATCATTACATTTAACCATTATTCTTCCATTGTTTAGACAAGCTACAGCTTTCACTACTCCTATCTCTTTTTCAATTGCTTTCGATAATTTAATAGGATGAGTTTGTTGTTCTGACTGTTTAGCAAAAGTAATCATGACTTTGATTTCTCTTTCTTCCATCTCTTTATTAGCTCCACTTCTTGTTTGTTTTACGTTATTGATTACTAATTCACAATCAGATCCATCACCCATGCTGCCCTTTTTCTTCCTTTTTTTGTATCGTACTTCCTGATAATCCATTTCTTGGTAATTTTCGCCATCCGAAGTATCTCCCCACGCTTTCTCTCCTTCCGCCGCCATTTCCGAGCCAACCGTGTCCCATTACCAGCCGAGCTTTTTCCCGCCCTTGTTGTCGTGGAAAATAAGGTGAATAACAAAGAAATCGACAGGCGGATGACATCAAAGTGCCACGAGAGCGTTTTGAAAGCAAACTCTACTTTGATGTCATCAGCCTGTCGTTCTTGCAGCGCAGCTTGAAGTCGAACACAATCAAAGAGTATAGATGTCATGATTTCGGTCTTATTGGCCGCTTTGTCTTTGTTTCACCATGTGTTGTGTTGTGTTTATGTTTTGACAGCTCCACACGTGCGCGCCTTCCACCTGGTGACCTCATTATCTCCGACTCTTCTCACCGGCGTCCCACACCTGATCCATATTAATTGCCCATCCGGTTTGATTTAAATTCCCCTCGTTTCCTCTGTTCCTTGCAAGTTCGTCTTAGTATGTTCATGCCCGCTAGCCTGGCTAGTTCTAGTCCTGTTCGTGTCGAGTGTCTGTGTGTAGTTTTGTCTGGATCATTTACCGTGCTCTCTGCTGCCTTATCTCTTCAGATTCCCCGCCCCGCTGTCAGTTTCTCCCGAGTGGTGTGTTCCCCGCCAAGCCTCTGTTAACACTCTGTCTGTGGATTCTCTGAGCGCCAGGCTACATCTAGCGCTGTCCAGCTGCAGTGCGCTCTGCGCGTAATCCTGCATAAGACTCGGACTACTGCTGTGCGCTGTCCAGCACATACTCTGCTGAAGACTCTGACCGCCTCTCTCTCTCTCTCTCGCCGTGCCACGCCTGGAACTCTCTCTCTGCCCCGTGTCGGGTTGTTTCGAGTGTGGACGGATGGTGGATGTCCTACAGCCCTGCTGGGTTTTCCACTTCGAGTGCTTGCCTTTACATAAAGACATAGAGTGTTTTTGCTATACATATTTACATTTTACATGAAGACATAGAGTGTTATCTCCTATACATACCTGCCATTTGTGAACCTTATTAAAGACCCTCTGCATTGGGATTCCTGACTTTTGTGGTTCCTGACAATAGAAGCCTCTTTGACACAATAGCGGGGTTACTGAAGGAGGTCTCAAGATGACCGCTGCTTTTATAATCTTCATTTTCGCAAGTAAAATGCTTTTTTGTTTTAACATTCAAACAGACTCACGGTTTACCCCAAACTCGCGCTATGCATATTGCATACATTATTAGAGAATTAATATGATTTGTTATCTGTGGATAAATAAACATGTTCTGTTCCACTGGGAATTGTCGAAGTGAATTGTATTAATTATTTGCGCGCATTTTTGAATATGGCCACATGTGCAATAAAACTGCATGACGACAAAAGGTATGTCTTGTTTTGCATTTATCCCTGTTTTACTAAGTTTTATTTAGTGTTTTAGTTGTGCTCTATCACATCATTTAAAATTCTTGATTGTGTGTTTATTAAGTGTTTATTGGCGGTTGTCATGACAAGATTTGTGAAGGGACATGACAGTTTTGTTATGATATTATATTGTTTTAGTTTATCTGTTGCTGGGGTTGCACTTAGAATTACAACATTTGAAAAACATTAAAAACCATGATTTTCAGTTTCTATTTTTGTTTTTCATTTGTAGCTTCCGTATTGTTGTCTGTACATCCGTGCAGTATGATTTTGTACAGGTTGGTGGAGTATGTACACATGTAATGTGGTTTCAGATTCGTTATTTGCGAATGGCCTTTGATTAAATTTTGCCATACCCTAGGTTTTCGTGAAACGCTGCCACTGCAAAATGCTTACAAAGTTTCCCTTTCTGGGAAACAGTTGTCATGTAAACTGCTCGTAAAAGTACAGGAACACAACTTCCTGTTACATAACATGCAGACCTCTTTGTGTGGGTGTGTGCTCAGTGGTTATGCGGGTAAAACAGGTAAATGCCTGCTTCCAATATAAAAGGGCCAATATTTGATTTCTTCACATACCCAAATGTCCTTTACTGTTCTGTACTGTATTATAACTGCATCGTTAAGAGAAGAACAACTAAGATTCTTCCATCACCTGGAGGCCCACTGTTCCACATCAATTCAACCACAATCAAACACACTACTGGTACTCAATTAATCTTGTTTTGTTGGGGGTGCTGTTGGACTGGGCAGTCTGTTGGACAGTGGGCCTCCAGGCTAAGACAATCATAATCTTAAATATGGTGAGTTCATTTTTTTATTTGAGTCTTTTTGGATTATTTATTATTGGACACCTCAGCATTTGTTGATGAATTCACAGAACTTTTATCAACAATTTCCTCTGAATTTGATTATTTTGTTATTGCTGGAGATTTCAATATTCATATAGACAATTCAGAAAACAATACTGCGATTGAACTGTTAAATGTTTTAAACACTTTTGATCT
This sequence comes from Paramisgurnus dabryanus, assembly GCF_030506205.2. NCBI lineage: Eukaryota > Metazoa > Chordata > Actinopteri > Cypriniformes > Cobitidae > Paramisgurnus > Paramisgurnus dabryanus. The sequence goes on along the minus strand of NC_133340.1, from coordinate 41,855,143 downwards.
GACCCAGCACGTGCAAGGTCCTACACACAATCGGGGACACACTCTTGATCTGCTCATTAGCAAGGGTCTAAACATTTCATCCACTGTAATCAAGGATGAAGCGCTATCTGACCATTTCTGTGTTTACTTTGATTTATTGATCTGTCCTGCCACTGATGCTAGATCTGTCTATATCAAAAAAAGGTTCATAAATGAGAACACCAGTGAGGTATTTATGAATGCTATGTCAATGTTGCCAAACATATCCGCAGACTCTGTTGATGTTCTCCTTGAAAACTTTAACATAAAAGTTAAAGATGCTATTGATGATATAGCTCCAGTAAAGGTCAGGGTGATCACTGGCAGACGTAAAGCACCCTGGAGAAACACAACAGCAGTACAGCGCATGAAAAGAACATGCAGAAAAGCTGAACGTATGTGGCGGAAAACAAAACTAGAAGTACATTATAGCATCTATAAGGACAGTCTTCGTGCTTTCAATGTAGAACTAGGCACAGCTAGACAGACCTTCTTCTCCAATATTATAAATAACAACATAAACCACACTCGCACTCTTTTTGCTACTGTAGAGAGACTAACAAACCCCCCAAATCAAGTTCCTAGTGAAATGCTCTCTGACAACAAATGCAATGAGTTTGCTAAGTTTTTCTCTGAGAAGATCAGTAATATCAGAATGGCAATCAATACGACCTCAAATTGTACTGTGGTCAGTCAGATATCATTGCAACAACCTCAGAAATTAGCCATTCTCTCAGAATTTGACATAATTGATATAAAAACCTCGGAAGAAACAGTACAACATCTTAAAGCATCAACTTGCAGCCTTGACACTCTCCCCACATCTTTTCTCAAAAAGGTGCTTAACTGCTTAGAAACTGACCTCTTAAAAATAGTAAATACCTCTTTGATCACAGGCACTTTTCCAGAGTCATTAAAAACAGCAGTTGTTAAGCCTCTCCTAAAAAAGAGTAACCTAGACAAAACCATACTTAGCAACTACAGACCTATCTCAAATCTTCCGTTTATAAGCAAGATCGTTGAAAAGGTTGTTTTCAATCAGCTGAACAAATTCTTAAACTCAAATGGCTATCTGGACAACTTTCAATCTGGTTTCCGTCAGCATCACAGCACAGAGACAGTGCTCATAAAGATAATAAATGATATTCGCTTAAACTCTGATTCAGGTAAAATATCAGTGCTGGTGCTACTAGATCTTAGTGCTGCCTTTGACACAGTAGATCACACCATACTCTTACATAGACTGGAAAACTGGGTAGGGCTCTCTGGGATGGTTCTCAAATGGTTTAAAACATACCTACAAGGAAGAGGTTACTATGTGAACATAGGTAACCATAAATCTGAGTGGACATCCATGACATGTGGAGTCCCACAGGGTTCAATTCTTGCACCGCTTCTGTTTAATTTGTATATGCTCCCACTTGGTCAAATAATGAAAAAGAACCAAATTGCTTACCACAGCTATGCAGATGACACCCAGATATACTTAGCCCTGTCACCCAATGACTACAGCCCCATTGACTCTCTATGTAAATGCATTGAGGAAATTAACTGTTGGATGCGTCAAAACTTCCTCCAGTTAAACAAAGACAAAACCGAAGTCATTGTATTTGGAAATAAAGATGAAACTCTCAAAGTTAACACATACCTTGACTCTAGGGGTCTAAAGACACAAAATAAAGTCAGAAATCTTGGTGTAATTTTAGAGTCTGACCTTAATTTCAGTAGTCACGTGAAAGCGATAAGCAAATCAGCTTACTACCATCTCAGAAATATTGCCAGAATTAGATGTTTTGTCTCAAGACAGGACTTAGAGAAACTTGTTCATGCTTTCATCACCAGCAGGGTGGATTACTGCAATGGACTCCTTACTGGGATCCCCAAAAGACCATTAGACAGCTGCAGCTCATACAGAACGCTGCTGCCAGAATTCTGACCAGAACCAAAAAATCTGAGCACATCACTCCAGTCCTCAGGTCCTTACACTGGCTTCCTGTTACATTTAGAATAGACTTTAAAGTATTGTTACTCGTTTATAAATCACTTCATGGCTTAGGACCCAAATACATGACAGATATGCTAACTGAATATAAACCTAACAGATTACTCAGATCATTAGGATCAGGTCAGTTAGAAATAACAAGGGTTCACTCAAAACAAGGTGCGTCAGCATTTAGCTTTTATGCCACCTCTAGCTGGAATCAACTTCCAGAAGAGATCAGATGTGCTTCAACAGTAAACACTTTTAAATCTAGATTAAAAACACATCTGTTTAACTCTGCATTTACTGAATGAGCACTGTGCTGCTTCACACTGACTAGACCTTTAACTCAAGTCACTTTTACTCCTGTTTTATTCTTTTTAACATTTTAAACTGTTTTATTAAAATCACATTTATTTTCTTTAATTGTTATTTTAAATTCTCATGTATCTTTGTCTTTATTGTGATCTTATCGTGTAAATCTTATTTTTACATTTTCTTTTTTCTTTTTTATATATTGTTTTCTCATTTATGTGTAAAGCACTTTGAATGACCTCTGTGTATGAAATGTGCTATACAAATAAACTTGCCTTGCCTTGCCTATTTTTCACTTTAAAATCTATATTAGAGATTTGTTCTGATACCTTTTATTTTATTGTAGTCTAAAAGGAAGAAAGATCCAGCTGATAATCCACAGCCGTAAGTAGATCAACATTTACTGCTAATGGCACTCTTTAAATCAGTATCTACTTTATAATATTCTGTCTATAATTTTACTTTAACACATTTACAAAGGTATATGACAGTATCAAGTTTATTAGAGACTAAACTTTAATAAAGCATATGGTTGTGTTTCTAAACATCAATGCTATAAAAAGACTTGGTTGTGTCCGAAATAGTGTACAGGCATCTACTTGTATTGTTGGTAGAAATCTAAAACAACTTTTCTGATACTATGGACTTTCATTTATTTATTATGATTATTATGGTAACACAGATATTGTCCCATACCAGACATATTAATCCAGCATATTAACAGTGGCGGATCTAGACCATTTCAACTGGGGGGCCAATCTGGGGCCAGTTGTACTGTTAGAGGGGCCAGTTGCATTAAGACCTTATTCTTGTCATATTATTTTCTGCATTGCACTGCAAAAAATTATTTTCAAGAAAAAAAAAATTGACATTGACTCTCTCTTTCTGCGTGCAACAACTAAAGTGTGTGTGTGTGTGAGAGAGAGAGAGAGAGAGAGAGAGAGAGAGAGAGAGAGAGAGAGAGAGAGAGAGAGAGAGAGAGAGAGAGAGAGAGAATTATTTACATTTTTATTTGTATATTGTCTTACTTCTATCTTTTGTGAATGTTAATTTCAGTTCCTTGGATTACATTTGTTATTCACAAGAGGTGCACCCCTTCAAGACCGCTGAAGTAGTTCTACAAAATGGGTAGGTTCATGATTAACTTTGAATTTACCTAAACATCTTGATTTGACCTTAAGAAATTAATGTCATACATTCTTAATTTTACATTTCAAAAGAAACAGATTTATAAAGACAGTATAAGCAACCCACTTCTAACATTATTTTTTTTATTTTTTTAAAGATCTCTTTCACAACAGCTGTCGGATGAAAATATGAATGGGCAATGGATTCATAAACTTGTGGGAGAAAAACTTTACTACAGAGTCATACATAATGGAATAGAGGCAATTAATGATATATTATATTATTCTAACATTAACATACAGCAAAATAATTATTATCTTCCTGGCAAAGAAAATAAGATACTTTTAGAACTTTTAACAATTGCAGAAACAAATTTAAGAAAGTGTATAACTTTAAAACAATGTGGGTATATGTGGTTAAAACGTAAAGATGGAATGTATGAGCAATATGGACCATTTTTTAAAAAATCAAGTCAGATGACTGTTCATCTAAGTTAATAGAAGTGTATAATACATTGGTTCCAGAACTAGAAAATAAAGCATTTAAAATGGAAAAATATTTATATAAGAAATCTGATAGCTAAAACATTTTCAAATCTATTAAAACCTATTCCAGAAAGATTTAGACAAAACATTTTTAAAGAGCAAAAAGAATTGTTCCAACATCCAGATTTACTGTGTGCGTTTAATGAATTGAATTACCTTGGTCGGAAAAAGATTACAAATACTAAGGAAAATCTGATAACTTTGTTTGGTAATGATTTAAGTGATCAAGTTTGGAATGATTATTTTATGGCTCTTAAAGATACATTTTTAGAATGGTGGGATAAAAAGGTGAATGAAGCATCCAGCATATTTATAAACAAAATTGTAAGTGACTATTTAAAAATGTGTACTTTTCAGCTCTTCCTTGATGACATTCCAGACACTGTAAACAAAAACTTTATTGGCCTTCTGTACCACACTAATGATTCTACTCCCCCAGTAATTAAATCTGAAAATGTTATTTTGATGGATTGATTGGTGTATTTGTATGTTACAACATTTATAATGATTTGAATAAACAATCCCAGTTTCAAAGCCTCTTCTCTATGTTTGATTTACTTTTTAGAAGCTACTATTTTTTAAATCATGTTTTGGAGACTTTCTTGATATGAGATGTTGCACAAGAGTCCTATAGCAGCAGCATCTAATAGCTAAAACAAGCGCAATGCAGTGGGATCCTGACAGGAATGACAACCTGCTTTTGTTTGGAAACAGCTTGTCACATAATACTTTGTCAGTTTGTTAAACAGTTGTTTAGTAGGTAACACTGGCCCACAGCAAGAAGGTTAGATTGAGTCCTGGCTAAGCCAGGAGGCCTTTCTATGTTCATAGATCCTGTCAACAACGCCAAAATGGCAGATCCAACTATGGCTACGTCCAAAATTGTTATACCACAAATCCAACTTGATAGCTCACCAGATCTCTGTCATGACAGGGTAAAATGACTCAGTCCATAACTCAAAATGTTAACTCTTATAAGTTAAGCCAAAATGCAGATACAGAGATGAATGGGAAAACAGCAGGCAGTTTAGCTTTGTCAATGGTCGGAATAACTTCGTTGATTGACTGTCTGACTGTGTTGATGGTTCCACTAACTTTGTCTTACATAAAGCTGCATAAAGTCGAACAAGCTTTTCACAATCATGTGCAACACGCAGTGCCGAATGAAGCTCAATGAAACCTCTATTGCAGGTATGATGAATAATGATGATGTAGTTGGGTTGATAAGGTTCAAACAAGGAAAAATAGATAAATAGGCAATGGTCCATTTGTGAGAAGGAAGAGGAAACAGTTTTAAACTTCAGACTTATCACCCAGTATATTTGCCATCCAGCACAGTAGGTGGCGATAATGCTCCTTAGGAGTTTATCGCCATTAAACAAGAAGAAAAAGAAGAAGAAGAACAACATTTGGAGGCTAAGAACATTATTAAATCAGGGATGTATCAAAACGTTCAGCAATATATTGATATAATGTATGATGACACAGTTCAGATTTTCACAGATGCATCAAAAAATCAGACTTGGAAAACAGGGGTTGCAGTCCACATTTCAAATTATAATGTTAATATTAAAAAAGGGCAACTGATCATCTGGCCATTTTTACAGCAGAAATGTTAGCAATAATTCTGGATCTACAATGGGTGGAAGAAGTAAAACCCAATAAGGTGATCATCTGTTCAGATTTAATGTCCTCACTAGCATGCATTCAGACAGGATCTATTAGATGAAATGAATCAACTCATTTTTAAAGTAAATCAACAAAACATAAGCGTAGGATTTAAATGGGTTCCAACACACAGGGGAGTGGAGGGGAATGAGAAGGCAGACACGCTGGCCAAGAAAGCTGTTACATCAGAACTGGTTGAACTGAATATTACATTAGGCAGGTCAGAAATTAAAAGTGTTATTAAGGACAAATTAACAGAATGTGGCAGGAGAGATGGGATAAGGAGGTAAAAGGCAGACATTTGTATAACGTACACAAAGAGGTTACAACTAGTAAAATCAGTGGATTGGAAAGACAGGAGAAAACATAATAGAAAACACATACTTCTAGAATGCACACAATACACCAGAGAAAGGGAAAACATGAAGAAAGCAGGAAATAAAGACCTAACAATGGAAAACTTATTGAGTATAACCAGCATACAGTCCTCAGTTAGGGCGGTTATAACTTTCCTTAAAGAAACCCAATTAGCAAGTAGAATTGAGTATTCTTTTCTTTTTTATTTATTTATTTTTTATTATCTTATCTTTTTATTATTATTATTATTATTATTATTATTAATAATAATATAGCTGCAAGCAGCAATACCGGGGTCAAGCCGAAAAGGGCCCAAAAGGATGTAAAATTGAGATTGGATAAGCAGACTGAAGAACCTAGTTAAACCAAGTTTAATTAGTCAAAAGAGCCCACCCCCGTGTCTCTACGATGTTCCGATGCAGAGATATAGCTTTTGCAAAACCGGTTGATAAGGTATTCTCATGGGTTGCTAGGGAGTGAATTGGCAACCATCAGTGATTATAGTCAAAGCCATGAAAGGAACAATCCATGATGACTCATGGTTTTAGAAGTGTTGTTGCAGTAGTTTTAGGCAAAAAATACCATATTCTATCTCAAAACCAGTAGGTGGCGCAATGACAACATTGTGCATGCAACATCAGGTCATAACTGTGTTACATCTAGCTAGTTTTATGACTATACACTTTAGTTTAGTGAAGAAACAGTTGTATGACCATAGGGCTGGCTTGATATCAAAGGTTTTGTTCAATTATAGGGCCACCTAGTGGTGCAAGCATACAATTTTTTTTGTGTGGCCTCAAAATATGCTCATACATCAGCGTATCAAATCTGGTGAAAAAATCTGTTTTCGTTGCGAAGTTATAACCATTTATGTGTAAAAAACACAAAATGTAAAGGTAATTTTTCGTTTTTTGCAATTTTCGGCCATTTCTGATGAAAATTTTAATATAACGCCAATAGAGTTTTTTGTTCAGAAGGTAATGCAATGTTCTTCCTATGGCATTTTCGAGTCGATCGGACTAACGCTCGCGGAGATATTCGCCCGTGTTTTGTAAGTGCTATTTTGCCGCGCAGGGTTAACCGTAAGGCGAATTCTGGCATGTTTGGTATCGTTGGACTCGGCAACTATTCAGAACTCCAAAGAAATAAGTCCCGTGAAAATACGTCAATCGGAGCCAAAGTTTTAGGCGTTTAAAGCATAAGTCTGACCACTAGGTGGCGCTGTGACGAAACTCTGCATGCACCCTAAGTTCCTGACTCGCATCACAAGTACCAAGTATCGTGTCAATAGGCTTAAGTTTGGCAAAGATACAGCCTCAAATCCGTTTTTTTGCGCTCTACGTAAAATTCGTTGACGCGGTTTACAGAAACGGATGGACGAATTGACATGAATTCCATAAATTTTTGCCGTGATGGTCTGTAGATGCTGCATACCGATTTTCGTGGAAATTGGGCAAAAGCTCTAGGACGAGTTCGCAAAAGTAGGTTTTACGAATTATTCAAAATGACGGGAAAATTTCCATGACGGAAAATGACGTCATAGGGTCGAATCGTCTTGAGCCAAGGAATCAGAGGAAACAAGAATTTCGTTTCTAGGACTTACGGATCAGAAGTTATAAGCAAAAACGTAAGTGCAACTTTGGACTGTTGGTGGCGCTAGAGGGTTGGAGATAGAGACTCCAAATTTGCTGTGGGGACACATTGGACTGTCCTTTATCAGTGTGCCAAATTTCATAACTTTCCTACGTACGGTTCTATGGGCTGCCATAGACCGCAATGGCGGAAGAAGAAACGGAAGAATAACTAATAATAAGAAAACTAACAAATACAATAGGGGTCTTCGCCCCTTCGGGGCTTGACCCCTAATTACATCCCAATGTGATCACACCTCAGTCCAGTACATATCTATGAGTCCAGTAGATGGCGGTAATGCGCATTGATTGCAAACCGCAGAAGAAGAAGAAGAAGAACAACAATCATGTGATCACAACAGTCAGCTGACAAGGAAGTCACGCACTTGTTCATTGAGCGGCTTTCGCTCGCAGTAATATTATTCCAGCATTATTTTCATAAAAGCATTCTTTATTTTTTAAATACCCGTTAATTGCTTTAAGGATCTTGCTTATGTGTTTAAGATGAATCCTCGCGTGGCAGCGTTCATCACGCTGTTTTTGTGCGCGCTTTCCACCGGTGCAGCCCAGCATCTGGACACAGGTAATGAATATAGAAATAAACACACCTAATAACTTCTGATGATTCAACTCATATTTGATGTGGTAGTTTACGTCAATGAGTACAATAGAGTTTGATGTGCCTGTGATACAGAGTGGCTGTCGGGTGATCTATACGCGTCTCCTCAGCTCCTACAAGTCTCTAATAGCACAAACTCGTCAGGATTGATCTATGGATTCATATCCTGCGCCGTCTCCGCGCTTTTCTACGGAAGCAACTTCGTGCCAGTGAAAAAGATAGACACTGGAGATGGTTAGTCAATATTTTCTATGCAATTTTCTGCCAAATTCACAACAATGCAAAAAATATACTTTACATCATCTGCTGTAAAAGTGAACTCAGTTCACACACATGCCTTAATGTTTTCATTCATTTTCACCCTCCTGTGTATGAATATACAGGTATGTTTTTCCAGTGGATTCTGTGTGCTGCTATATGGACCGTCTCCCTTGTGGTAAACATCATTCTGAACAGCCCAAAATTTTGGCCTCTTGCTATGCTAGGAGGAGCCATTTGGGCCACTGGTAATTTCTGATCACCTGTTATGCTGTTATAATTTACTGGCTAATATTGATGATAACCGTTCACATTAGAACCCTGAATCCTGTATGCAATTATACATACACCAAAAAGTAATACACTTATACATTCACTATGAGAAAGCGTTTCTTATATGATTTGAAGTATGACAAGTGAAGTAATATAATTTCTTCCTGTGTATGGGGTTTATTTCTAGGTAATGTAACTGTAGTTCCTATTGTAAAGACTGTTGGGCTTGGTCTTGGACTTCTTATATGGGCTTCGTTTAATCTGCTTATGGGCTGGGCTAGTTCACGGTAAGCGCCTGTTAAGAGAAACCACTAAAGATCTAGCGCTTTCATTTTTATATTTATTTATTTATAATAGTCTGTAATAGGAAATTGCATTCATTAAAGACATTAACAAGTGCTGTATATTTTACTATGAGGTTTTTAGCAATATGCACACACATGCTGACTATTTTTGCTGATTTTAGGTTTGGCTGGTTTGGTATCGAAGCTGAAACCGTATCCAAACCAGTACTCAACTACTGTGGAGCGGGTCTTTGTTTTATCAGGTAAATGAGCATTCATATTCTTTTTAGTAAGTCGTACAATTTAAAATGTCATGTTACCATTGTGTCTAATCATTCAAATAATATATTTTCTCTCTCTACCTACCTTTTTCGTATGTTTACAGTGCCATTGTGTTTTTCTTTGTGAAGAGTGATGGTCAAAGATCAACAACATCTGAAGAAACACCATTATTAATAGACCATGTATGCATATGTTGAAGTTGGAAAATTCTTGGAACATATCCAAGTTTATTTAATCCAATTAACTAATGTATCAATCTGACCCACAGTCTGTGAACTCAGAAACAGTGAACGCGACAGATGATTCCTGGGTGGATGCATTAACACCACGCTCCAAACGTCTTGTGTATGTTCACATATTCATCAGTCTAATGTCATTTGTTTATATTTGCAAAAAATAATCAGACCACTTATTGGCATAACAGCTGTTGTTACACAATAGCCTGGGTTCCATTACAGATTTCATTGCAGAAACATTTGTGAGATATTTTCTATGTCGATTTAAAGGTGACATAGAATGATTGAACAGGGTATTTATCCTTGTTCTGTGATGTGACATGTAGACAAAAAAGTTTTTGTTTGGGTCTGTATTGCCTTAGAAGCTTCCCAAAAACCTCTCTCAGATAGCTCTATTAGGGTGGGGGATTTTAAACAAGTGGTTTTGCACCTATTTGGCTCCCCCTACTGGCTTAACTTGCAATCTCATTATTGATTGGCTGACTTTGCTGCCACTCAAAAAATGTGGCCAATTATTTTAAAGTGGAGGGGCAGTTAAATGCCTGTGATGTCATAAGCATCAGTTTTTCAGATTGGGCCGTTTTCTGGCTGACATTTCTAAAAGAGGAATTTCTGAGAGACTGAGATGTTTAGCATGTTTAGCACTTTTTGTATGTTTGTGAATGCGGGTAGACTACCATTTTTCAACAAAGACAAGGTAAAAATGTTTTTTCATTCTCTGTCCCCTTTAAAAAAGCAAAATTACATCTATTTTATTAACTGATATTTCAGACTACTATACCCAGAGTACTTCCCCCTCTATACTGGGATAGATGCACCAGCACATAGTGAGGCGATGGGGTATACTGCAAAAACTGTCACGGGACAGAAGTGAGGGATGGCTATATATAGACCCTTTTACAGCTCACGTGATCAAATAGCCTGCCCGTGCATTTAGGCAACAGAAGCGGTGTTATTCCCCATTGGTTCTAACGTGTTAGCAACTCAGAAAGTTTATTAAAATGGTTTTCCAGCATCAAAATGTCTGGTTGTTCGCGTTTGGTTGCACCAATATAATATACTAATATACGTATATATGTATCTGGCAACTTTATTTTTGGCCATCTGCTAACATCTTCTATCCACTCCACTATAGTACACGGATCTGGCAGCTGCATTGAAAAAGTTGATAAATTAAACTTTTTTTAAAATAACTTTCTCTGTGTTGCTTCACTGCTGATTCTTGTCATACTTCCGTTGCCTAAATGTGCGCGCATACGCTGCCACGTCATCATTGTGTACAAACAGTAAAAGGGTCTATATAAAGACCTCTTTGCGCTGATTGGTTGGATTACATGACAATGCTCCTCCCGAACTTAATTAAATAAACTTCATGGTGCGATTTAAAGTGAACTCAATTATTGTCTGGTATTTTTTATTGGCTTGAAGTTTAGCATGATTCTGAGGCAAAACTTTGAATGCTTATTTGTTGCAGTGGGTCGCTGCTTGCTGTCGTTGCTGGACTGCTGTATGGTTCATCATTTGTTCCAGTTCTGTACATTAAAAACCATGCAGCTGATCCAGATAGCCAATACAGAGGAGCTAGCCAGTTTGGTAAATACAGTTTTCCACATTATAAACCAGGGTTGTTGTTTTGAGGGTGGACAACTAGAAACATTGTCCGTGCCTTGTGATGATAAGAGCCCGTTTGCATAAAGCACCTTAAGTGTTATTTTCCCTTAAAGGGATAATCCATCGTTTTGTCATATTTAACTATGTTATTACCTTAACTAAGAAGAGTTGACACATACCTCTATCATCTTAGTGTGTGCACTTAAGCGCTGTGGTGCACTGCGACACTTTGGTAGCACTTAGCTTAGCCCAGTTCATTCAATGGTACCAAACAGAGATGAAGTTAGAATGACCAAACACATCAACGTTTTCCCCATTTTAAACGAGTAGTTATATGACCAAGTATTGTGGCACAAAATAAAACGTGACGCTTTTCAAAGCGGGTTAAAAAGGGTAACTATAATGTATGGCGGAATAGCACCTTTGGGAGTACTTCGACTCGGCGCAGTAAAACTCAGGAGAAGGGGAGCATATTTTTCAGGCTTGACTTTTTAATGTTTAAGGGATTATACTGTGCAACACCCCTTAAATTATTCTCTTAAGGGGAATTAAGTGTCATTCTTAATTATGCAACCGGGACCAGGTTCATACTAAACTTATACACTGCTGGGTTGAGGCCCTTATAATTTTGTCCTAAGCCCCATGACTTTTGTGATGAGCATCTATTGAATTCTCAAATAGGACTCTACTAACAGGCATTCATATTTTGTTTGTTTAATTTGTTTGTGTATAGATCTGGATTATGTCTTTGCACAGTACAGTGGTATCTTTCTTACCAGTACCGTGTATTTCCTGCTGTACTGTGCCTTCAAAAAGAATAAACCACAAGTGTTTCCTAAAGCTGTACTGCCAGGTAAACTGCCTGTAAAAACTTAATATTATTTCCCCAATCTTCTTTATTACTGAGGTTTTGTAGAGAATTGCATATTTTTCTTGCAGGGTTTGTGTCTGGCTTGATGTGGGGCGTGGCCACATGCTGCTGGTTTTTAGCCAATCACTATCTAAGTGCTGTAGTGAGCTTTCCTATTATCACCACGGTAAGTGACAGATCTTTCTTCCAATCACAACACTGTTGTATACTATTATGGACTGTTATGTTCCTCCATTGGGTAGTTTTCTACACACTGAATGTAGAATTACATCTTCATTTATGAAATCTAAAGACAGCTTGCTGTAGTGCATTTTGTTTTGCATTACATTTTTGAAAAGTTTGTGTTTGTTTTGTACATTACAGGTTCCTGGAGTGATTGCTGCTCTCTGGGGTGTTGTGGTTTTCAGGGAAGTGAAGGTAAATACTTGTATGTATGGTATAATGGAGTGGATTTGTATACTCTTTGGTGCTAAAATATAACTAACCCTCCCTTTCTATCTGTGTGTGTCTCTCTCTCTTTCAGGGTTTGCGAAATTACGTTGTCCTTATCTTAGCTTTTTGTCTTGTTTTATCTGGAGCTTTATTAACTGCATTTTCAAAGGTTTAATTAAATCTTGACACAAGAAAAATGCCGTAAATACTTAAGACACACGTTTGGGGAAATGTTTTAATTATACCTTTACAATTATTTTTATAATATTTTCAGAAATATTTTAATACTTCAAATGAGATTTGTAGCAATTTTATATACTGTATAAGGGTCATGTAACACCAATAACCTAAACATACCTGATTAATGAGGATAATATAACTGTTTGTCAGGAAAAGTGCAATATTATTATAGATTTTATGTTATTGAGTGTGAATTAGAAAACTTAAACAACCTTTTTTCATGTTTACACAATAATAGACCTCATTTTACTTGTGTTTATTGTCTTTTTGCACATGTAGTGATTGCTGGTTTTCATTAGGCACATGATAAAAACAGGTTGCATCTGTGCATTTCATTGTTGTTTTCTTGAGATACATTTTTTGTACAGAATCAAAATCATCTCCAGTTAAATTTGCTTGATTTTTTTATTACTTTGTAATTTTAAGGGACAAGATTTCTTTTGCAATGCAACTTTGTAAGCACCCTTTCCTCTCACATTTGAATGTTTTATTTTTTTTCTTCATTAATCTCTGTGAATTACTTCATTGACAATCTTCAACAAGAACTTATGTTATGAATAAGTTCAGTTATGAATTTCTGCACGGGTATAAGTTTGGTTTTAGGAGCATTAAGATTTCTTTTGCCATGTAACTTTGTAAGCACATTTTCCTTTCACGTTTGAATAGTTTTTTTTTAAATTAGTTTAGAAACTAATTAGCATAAAATGCAACAAGTACTACTAACTTAACATAAATTTTGCTTTGAAGTAAAGATGGTGCCTTCTTTATTTTAATGTTGTATTATTAAGGCAAATTGTGAAGTGAGTGCCAAAGGTTTTAATGTTTTTTTTCCCTTGTTTTTTTTTTTTTGCATGAAACAACATACCGGCTTGTTCTTCACAAGTTTTGTGGGATTCACAAAGTAATTGATGAGTTGTTTTATTGTTATCGTCAAAATATTTATTTTTAAATAAAGGGAAACTTTCAAGCTTTATGCTGAATTAATATGAAAAAGAAAATATTTAGAAAAAGCCTGCTAAATAATAATTTGTGCAAGACCAGAAGAGTTATGAGATGCATAAAGACTAAAATAAAAACTGGAAAGAAATTTACTAAAAAAAATGTTTATTCTGAACTGTACAAAAGGTGTTAATGTCAAGTATAAACAATCAAAAATCCCCCAGCAATTAAACCGTATAATTCCTCTTATTCCCTACTACTTCCTAACTAAAGCACTACGCTTATTGTTTAACTGACTGATGCATATCTGTCCAGTTAAGTAACAAATATGACTAACTTGTAATCAAACTCAACAAATCGATTCGGATATAAATAAAGGTATAACATTCTTGGCATAATGTCAGACATTTAATGACTTGTGGTAAAGCTGCAAGCCTTTGTCAAAAAATAAACAGCTGTTGAATTACTTCACTGACATAAAAACATGACCGCATCATTGACTTATTCTTCACCAAGGACTTATGGTACAAGTTGCCAGGCAGCACTTATGAAGTAGCCTTTGAAACACAGTCTGAATAAGTTTATGAATCTCTGCACAGGTGTCAGTTTGGTTTCATTGGAGCAGGAAGGTTGGCTGAAGCCTGCTCCAGAAAGGCTAGAGGACCCTGCGGCAGTTCTGTAGGCTTCTTATGTTGGACGTTGATGTCCTCCAACACCTGCTGCCAGTGGTGAATCTTGCCAAGATGTTTCTGAATCAGCAACTCTTTTCTCTGTAGTTCATTTTTAAGTTCTGATGCATCCTGAAATAGACCAAAAAGTACATAGCTCATATGAGTATATTTTTTCAGACGTAACAATGGCACTAAATAACAACAATAATAACATATATCTTAATTCTGGCATAGAGTTTACCTCTTTTTCCACCTGTTCTGGTTTTTGCACAGACAGCTGTAGTCTCTTCTGAAGAAAGAAGCATTCGGTTTGTCTGGCCACATCTAGAAACTTCTGTATACACTGATCTACCCCTGAAACACACAAAACACAATAGTGAATCCACACAAAATACTACATTACATCAGAGAACGTCACTTGTAAAGTATATTATATATATATATATATAGCATATAAAAATAATTGTAAACTTTCCATGTTTTTGTACAGTGCTTTATACGAATAATCTATAAGTATCACGTCATCAAAATATGTCAGTCAGTCATATACTTTGAAATATTTAAATAAGGAGATAAATAGAGATAAAAAGGTCTCACCAGTTCTAATTTCCTCCTGGTCTGTTCCATTCACATAGTCTTGACTCACCAGAGATGCAAAACACGCCTGGAAGAAAAAAAAATGAAATTTAAGCTTGCAGAAAGTATCTGATACACAATCTCCTGTCCGCAACAAAGCAAATAAAACAACCCGTTTTAACTATTAACTGCACGCAAATGTGTTTAAATGGTTAACATTAACACAAAATCTGTTGATGTCTGTCCAGGTATTCTGCAATGCATTTCAACTTTCTATCACTGGCGTGGCGTGTAAACAGCACGGGTTTCCTGAATATTCCTACCTCGAAAGAAGCTTCCAGCTCATCTACCAAAGTGTTGTTTACTCCTCTATTTCCAGGAGTACCCGTGAGAAGCCCTGGCTGACCTGGACCGCCAGGACCTGGAGGTTGATGAGATCCAGGAGGTTGCTGACCAGGGAACATCCCTCCCATGGAAGACGCCATTTCTACACTAACACCAACGGTCCTTCTGCGCATGTGTCAAAAGACGATACCGTTTTGTTTAAGTGTCGCCACCTTCTGCAGAAGACGGACATTGTATTTCATATACACTACAGCACGTTGTATTATTCATTATAATATAAAATAAAGGTGTATTTATATTATTTATTATAGACCAGTTCAAATGATGTAAACAACACTGGTCCAGAAACACTTCCTGTTACAGTTTGTGACAGTTATTTTTTTATTTATTTGTATTATTTATTATGTATTATTATCTTTAAGATGTTTGTTTAACTTCAGTTAATTCAGGTTTATATGTTCTGTTGGTTTATTTTATCCCAACGTTTATCTAGTGTTAAAAAACGGAAACAGGAAGTGCTTCTGGACCAGTGTTGTTTACATCTTTTGAAATGGTCTATACTTTAACTCAGATATATTATTGATATAAATAAAGGTGGTTGCGTTAAAGACATGAAAACGCTTTTTTATGTTGTTTTTTATATGGTGTTCATTATGATAATGATGATGATAGTTTTGAAAATGTCCCTATTAAAAAAACAACAACTAGTCTTGATATTTGCTTTTAACTTCTGGAATGCAACAGTTTAGATTAAACTGTTAACACGTTCTTTATGAGCCCTCGTGTCATTTAATTTTAATCCTAATTTTTAATCTTCAGTTTTAAATTGAAGATTTTGGGCGACCAAAATCACCACACATGGTTGGCAGCCATACAACATGCTCAAGCAGCTGTATGCAAAATAAAAAGTATGTCTAAAACAGTATGTGAGAAATACCCAGCCAGAGGATCTGCTTCTGCCAACATTTCTCATAATCCATGAGATGGACTCTTTTCTATCCCATAAGGCCAGCTGATCTGATGAGCCGCTAAATATACAAATTTAGTAAATAGTGGAAACTGAGAGTCAGGGGGCACTTTTAAGTAGAAATAAAAATGTATTCCTTATATATTTATTTATAACAGACTGGTCACAGTATGCAATTACGGACACAGGGCATTTCCTATATGAAATGTGAGAAGACTGATATTTTCTGCTTGTCTGCTTGTACTTAAAGTTACTGGCTTCAGTAGGCTAGTGATTTCTTGGGCCCTGTTTAAACCTGGTATTAAAGAGCACCTATTACATTGCTAAAAACAACGTTATTTTTGTGTATTTGGTATAATACAATGTGTTTGCACGGTTTATGGTTAAAAAAAGTCATTCTTTTCCACATTGTTGCTCCATAAATCACTGACTTCCTCAATTGCTCAAATTTTTTACAAACTCATTGTCGGAAAAGCGCTGTGTAATCCGATTGGCCAGCTAACCAGAACATTGTGTTTGGCCTGAATACCTCTGATGTTAGATGGAAATGTGACGCTCCTCACCATGCTTTGAAGATTAGCGAGATAATATCGTTTTTACAACATTATCAATACGAGCCGAATCTTGATCCAGAACATGCAGATGACCAAGTTGATCGATCAGCTTTGCTAGAGCGGCTTGAGCAGAACGTAACACATTGGTAAGGTCTGTCCCTTTCTGAGGATTTGAGAATTATAATTGTTGCTTTCCACAAAGATGGTCTAGGACAGTGGTCTCCATTATGGTGCCCAGGTTGCCCGCACGTAGTCTGTGAGTTGCCCGCCAAGCACATTCTATTAATAACTTCAATTGTAATATTTATTTATTACATATTTTTGATATTAGCTTGGCTTTTTATGTGTGTTAACATTGGAAACAATGATAAAACATATCAATAAATAAAATATAATAAAATCAACAAGTAAAACAAAAAGGTTTTGAGTAGACTATATAAAAAAAGTAGCCCTCCAGATTGATTTATCCAACAAAAGGTTGGAGACCCCTGGTCTAGGCTATAAGGAGATCAGTAACACCCTGAAACTGAGTTACAGACAGTACAGTGGCCAAGGTTTTGTGGTTCCACCTAGAACAGTACTTGCAAGGTCAATCAAAAAAGCTGAGTACTAGTGTTGTGTGTCAGGTGCAGAATTGCTTTAGAGGTTGCAGAGGCGGAAGGTTAGACCACACGCGGCACACTGCCAAAAGGCAGTTTTTATGGCCGTCGTCCCTGAAGGAAGCCTCTTCTGAAGCTGGCTCACAAGAAAGCCCCGAAACGGACATCAGCAGTTATCAACAGACAAGCTTTTGAAGACAAGTTCTTAGAAAAATAAATATCTCAGACTATGAATTATTCTACAACACATTTATTAAAAGGCAAAGTAATGCTTTTATGTGTCAAAGATGTTGTGGAAAGAGCTTACACAAGTATTGTAGTCAGTATAAAATTATACATTGTACATGCTATCATGGGAATTGGTGGCCAGGAACAAGATCACATTAAAACTAAATGTGAATATAACAAGTAAACTAATAGGAAAATCCCAGTCTTACTGTACATACAATACAGACAAAGAAGAAAGCCACAGTTGTCCATTACTCATGTATAAATTTGAAACTAATTATGTGTGGAAATTACTGCTTTAAAGATAGTAAAAAAACTATTGAGACACTGAATCTTTGAAGAAGAAGAAGAAGACAGAGATTGAGACCTTGGACTTATAAAAATTTATCTTTTTTTATTTAAAATGACACCCATGGACCGTGCATCCAATGATATGGTCTGTTTTTTTTTCTGGGGACAATTTAGCATGAGGATCATGTTTAAGCACTAAAGATTATCAATACCAGGGGTTTTAATCTTTATGATGTCAAGGACCCCCAAATATGATTAACATTTTGTTAGGGACCCCCTTTATATACATATACATAGCAATTTACAAATTATGTATAATGAATATATAATTGGTTGGCTAAACTTAGTGTAACATGAAGCTGTTTTTGAAACATGTTCAATTCAATATTTCTGTACTACAGCAGCTTTACAAAGAATTCTGCCTTATGGACCCCAGAGATAAAGGGGACTCTAATACAGAAAACACACTACAAAGATACAAAGCAAATATATATGTAGCAAGAAATTGGAGATAAATACTTGATAAATAAATAAAAATATTTCTGTAAAATTTTCTGGGGACCCCCTAGAACAGGTGTGGGCATTCCTGGTCCAGGAGGGCCACTGTTCTGCAAAGTTTAGCTCCATTTTGTCACATTAATCATTTAATGTGTATTTAATATTATTTACAGTTACTTTTCTCTAACTACATTTATAATATATTCAAGTAAGTTTCAAACTGTCTGCATATTTATACATATATCTTTCACTTATAAATCTGCTGGATTCATAAGTGTTTATTCAGTTTACCATCTTCTTCAGGTAAATAAGTGTCTCTTTTGGTTTACCAGCTGAAGCTCTTGGAGGTTCCATTATGAATGTGTGACTGTTAAACACTGTAAATACTGAAAAATTTAGGAGAAAGTTTAGGCATAATACACTGTTTACAGATGTTGTTGTTCTATACAGAAAATATAAAAGCATTAAATCAATAGCTTACTCTAATTTCTCCAGTTTACAGTCTGTATCCCTCTGTAGATCAGAAAGCAGTTTCTCTTCCGAGTCACTTAGTTTATTAAAGCGTAGATCTAATTCTCTCAGGTGTGAGGGGTTTGATCTCAGAGCTGAAGCCAGAGCAGCACAACCTTCCTCTGTAATACTGCAGTCACACAGCCTGTAGAAAGACAATGGGCAAATTCAATGGGAAAACATCACACTTTGAGGCAAGATCATTGCAAGATCATAAAAAATTATCAATTATAAAAACATTTCCATAATCTAACACACACCATAGTTTCTCCAGTTTACAGCAGGGATCCCTCAGTAGATCAGAGAGCAGCTTCACTCCTAAATTTCCTGGTTTATTAAAGCTTAGATTCAGTTCTTTCACATGTGAAGGGTTTGATCTAAGAGCTGAAGCCAGAGCAACACAGCCTTCCTCTCCAATATTACATTCCCACAGCCTGCAGGGAGTGAAGAACAAAAACACATCTAAGGGCTTTTCACACTGTGCTTAACCATAGGTTATCTTCGTTCTAAACCCCGCTTTTAAAGTGCCCATCTTATGACTGCTTTCCACAAGTTAAATAGGTGTTTGAGTTCCATAAAACATTTTTCAGAAGTTGTTTGCTCGAAATAGCTTGTAGGAAAAGATTGTTACCCATCTCTAGTAGCCTCTGTTTCAGTGCCTTGATTGTGCCATTTTGAGGTGGTCAAAACATATTTATGAGCTGCTGCTCCTTTGATCACGCCCCACTACTAACGTCATGTGCGCGTGCGCAATGTTATCGCGAGTAGTGCAGACTGTATTATTATTTTATATATTATATATTATTATTAACGGTTTATGTATTGCCAACAGACAAATCAAGCAAAAAAGTATCACTAATAAGTACATTCCAGGAGAAGAAACTCATGACACAATGATTCGAGAGAAAATTGTGATGTAGCAGTTTCAACAATACACTCATTTTCCCTGGACAACGCTAACATATTCCCGTTATAAAACATTTTCAAACGCATTATTTTTTGCAAATAACAGAAATTAAGACCCAGTGGGCGATGTATACTGCTTGCGGACAGCATGCTAATTGCTAGAAGCTAGCGGGAGGTCTGCCGTATCTTGGGAAAGTGATAGAGACTTGGGGGTACGTTAGCCTCGTCGGTAAAGCCGGGTCGGTAAGGCTCGGTCCTGGTTAGTTTGGCAAAATTCTATTACTTAGTAAGTTCATGTAGAATTGTAAAACAAAGCAGTTAAATATTTCTTTTAACTGTCGAAAAGTACGGTAGCTGGTCACTGGCTTTGCAAACTACGCTGCAAACTAACTAGCATAGCGGTTAGCCATCATGTCGTTCTCAATGGCAAATGACTGCTAAAACACACACACAAGTTCACCCACTCTACGTGCAATAATTCGTGGGCGGGATGATGTCAGTTTTTTCTGCTAACAATATATAGCCTACTGTCTACAAACATTAATAATATTAACATTACTATACATCGTATAAAAGGTATAACTTACGGGTTTAAAATCAGTGTATGGTCTCTGTTTTGAGATACAGATGCTCTAGCATCATAAATGTTGTACTTTGTGACAGAAGTCCAGATGACAATATGCAGAATATAAACGTCACTTCTTACCTTTTGTGTTGATATAACAATCGCAAATCGAATCCAGTCTGTTTCAGATGTATGAATAATCCATGAAAGTCCAATAAAATACATCCAATGACCATTTTTGTCCACACCGTATAATCCGTGAAATATAGATACATAGTCTGTTGTTTACATTAGTTCTTGCATAAACCTCTTGTAATAGAATATAATATCGCCTGAGGACTATTTGCGTCGTAACACACTGTATTTGAGATTACACTTTAGGTTCCTGTTAACACATAAACACGCGTTAAAACTTTGTTTTTAAAAGTTGGCTGGAGTATAATCTATAATATCCAAATAGCGCTGTTATTTCCGTGAGAAAAGATATCAGCGAAGTGACTGCTCTGTGCTCTCTAGCTACCTGGTGGGTTGAGACCTGCGAGTGGGGTGGTGGGCGGGAAAGTTCAAACGGAATTTAACGACAAGGCTAGTTACGTCACAACGGAGCTGAGTTTGAAACTGTGCAATCTGAGACAGGCAAGGCAGAGGACATCCAGAAACCCGTATCTCACTCAAAACAGCATGGATGGATTTTTTTCCAAGTTTGAATGCGTGTGGAAGCACCAAAGACACAAAATAACACCACAAAACCCAGAAAAGGTGAGTTTTTCATAATATGGGCACTTTAACTTTGGGTTGAGGAGCATTTTACACTTATAATTTAGAAGCAATATCCCTGAAATTAACCCAGGGTTATGAAACCCTGCTCCGAAGCAGGGTTAGCACCGCTTTTGCGAGGCCAAGAGCATGCAGTGTGAAATGAAGCAGTTAGAATGTTATGACTCAATGCTTAGCAACAAAAACTAAATCAGACCAATCAGAAAACAGAAGTTCAAGTACCTCATATCACCATGTGTACTGGAAAGACATCCCAGGAGACCTAAAACATCCTAGAAAGATTTACGTTGCCCCCTGTTCTATCAGTGATGCTGAAGCACGACAAGCGGTTATTTAAAGTGACAGCACACTATTTTAATACAGTCAGTTTGAGTCGCTTTTTATCCAATCATGACTGTTGATACCACAAATATGCAAATGAAAATGTTAACCCAGGGTTTAGGAATGTACAGTGTGAAACATCAGATTATGAATACCCAGGGTTATCTCTTAACCCCTGGTTAAGAATGAACAGTGTGAGACGTGAAATGGATAACCCAGTATTCCATTAACCTGGGGTTTAGAATAACCCAGGGTTAACAATTTCAGGTGTGAAAAGCCCTTTACTCTCTGAATCTACCATGTTTGACCCATTCTTCAGTGGGAGCTAAGCAGCAGATGGAATGTGATTTTCAGATTTTCAATGATAGGCCTATTGACATTAAAACTGTAGTAAAAATTAAGTGAAACATCCCACACTGAATCAACCTTCAGTTCATTTTCAAACACTCACCCTAAAATCTCTAGTTTACAAAGTGGATTCTCCAGTAGAGCAGAGAGCAGCTTCACTCCTGAGTCTCCTGGTTTATTATTGTTCAGATTCAGTTCTCTCAGGTGTGATGGGTTTGATATCAAAGCTGAAGCCAGAGCAGCACAGCCTTCTTCTCCAAAATTACATTCCCACAACCTGCAAAAAATGAACAAATGAGATGAGCTGAAGAAACATAAACAACTAAATAAATATAAAATAAAAAATAGCTCCTCAAAACTGGCAGTCGATGTGGCGTAAGATTTGGGTGCTCCAACAAGGAATGAGAATTATACACACACTTAACATAACATAAGAATTCCTCATTGCAAACTTGAGGCACTTGTTGGTAATGGACAGCACCTGTCGGTCCCCCACAAAAGACACTCTCTTGATGAAGGTGAGTGCTATTAGGATAGGTTCTCACTGAGAAATGGCTTTCCCTGGGGCTAAAATGAGGCTATTTGTAGACCTTAAAGGACCACTGAGAGGTCCAAAGAGGGACTAGAGAGCAGCCTAAGAAGATTTAATCCACATGCGCCCCTAAGGACTCTTCTGATCAAGTCATGCTGTCCAGAGACTTACCCTCAACAGTGACATCATGCCATACCATCTACCTGCAGGTACCAGCTCAAGAGCAGGTAAACCAGATGGCTACGTTTGCCATGGCAAATCAAATCTTGTGTTATTTTGTGTGTCGAGGGTGGACAGAGTTGTATTTTAAAGTTTAATGTTTTAATAGCATGACATGTTTTGGTAATAATTTTTTTTGCTCAGAGCGAGGTTAGTGGCGTTGCAGTTATTGCATTAACACAAAATTGTTCTTTCCCACATGCAGCTCTTTAAATGTTTTGGCTTGGTGCAGGATAGCCATGGCGTGCAGGGTGGAAGCAACCTTACATGCAGCAGAGGTGAGAAGGACAGCCTACCCCCTTCAGGAGGGAGCATTGGTTGACCTCTTCAAGTGGTGGCTGTTTGTATCGAGAGAGATGTATGACAACTGCAAATTCCACCTGAGAAATTTTGACATATCCCCTAGACGTCACACCGCCAAGGGAGGTAAGGATGGAAGAGCCAGCGAAGAGTGAACAGTCCGAGAGGGGTGCCTTCCACGACTTCGGCAGCTCCTCATGCCCTTTGGGAAGTAGGGCACTGGGGCAGAGTGGGGCTTTAGCAGCATGTCCCAATCCCAGATAACAAGGCAGCTCGCCCGCGATAGCACATGTGCCATTTCTGTATCCACCCCATCCTGTGCTTACCACACACAAGTGGAGGCTCAGGAGATAGCAGATAGCAGAACTTTACCCTCTGATGCTGTGTCAGATAATTCGTCTTCATCATGAGCTGAGAATATCATGGTAAGTCTGTTCTGATTGCTCTTTCTCATTGACCAGCTATGTTGTAAACATTTTAGTTTTTGCTTTATTCATCTTGAAAAACATCAGATTTTTCTTAGATGTCAAAAAATATTCCAAAATAATAATACTCACTTTAGTTTCTTTAGTTTACAATGTGGATTCTTTAGTACATCAGAGATCATCTTCACTCCTGAGTCTCCTGGTTTATTAAAGCGCAGATCCAGTTCTCTCAGATGTGAGGGGTTTGATCTCAGACCTGAAGCCAGAGCAGCACAACCTTCTTCTGTAATATCACAACTGAAAAGGCTGTAGGAAAAATGTACTTTTGGTCACGACCTTCGAATGTGACTAGCTTGCTGTGAAGAAATGGATACGGTTCTATCCTATCAGTGTTTTCCTTGCATCTAAAAGCTATTAAATAGTAATAACACTCACTCTAGTTTCTCCAGTTTACAGTGTGGATCCCCCAGAGTAGAAAGCAGCTGCACTCCTGAGTCTCCTGGTTTATTACGGCTTAAATTCAGTTCTCTCAGGTGTGAGGGGTTTGATCTCAGAGCTGAAGCCAGAGCAGCACAACCTTCCTCTGTAATACCACAGCTAAAAAGCCTGCATGCAGAGAATATACAGAACAAACAATTAACTTAATATTTTGTGATGAGTAATGTTTGAATTATTTAATTTAAGCAGTTAATCATTTCTGACTTAGGTTACACATAAATAAGTGGTTATGTGTCATGTGTTTCTGCATAGGTTTTTGGGGGTGGGGCTTGATCTGATCCATCAACAAAATTAACTCCCTGAATCACTGAGTTTGTTTACTGAATTGAAAACTGATTTATTCCACCACAAGGCTTTTTGTACTTTAGAATTGTGTAATTTAAATTAGTATTTTCAATGACTGGTCGTTTAGGTGTTTAAGAGCGCACACACAGTCATTCTGGCCCATTTGATGCCACTTTTATGTGTCAAAGTATTCAAGTTGCTATTCTGTGAATCCAAGTTGTTGTCCTATGAGTCCCTGTGGAGTGGATTCAGGTGTGTTTAAATAGTAAGAGTTTAAAAATGTGTAGTGTTGGTGTGTCTCCAGGAACAGGGTTGGGAAACACTGATCCTTTGATCCATCCTGTTCATAACTCTTACAGCAAGCAGCAGAGGGAATAAACCTGTTCTGTTAACACCCTATCTTCAGGAGATAAATCTTGTTCTGTAGCTGGAACTGGCCGTTTATGATAACACCATTGGTTTACAACACATGAAACACTTGCACATGATCATTCAGCCTTGCTTGCAGTCCCCCACTCGCCAATGGCAACCCACTAGCATGGACACATTCATCACTCCACTTCCCTTTGCTGCTTCCAGTATCTATGTAGCAAAGAAGGATGGGGACCTCCTACTCTACGTTTAATTATTTTGTACTGAATAAAATCACTGTTAAGTTCCGGTATCCACTTCCCCTCATTACCAGTGCTTTGGAACTATGACGCAGCTATGAAGTCATCAGAAGTCTTCAATGACTAGGAAGTCTTCAGTAAGGTTGACCTGTTTAGTGCCTACAATTTATTCCAGATACGTGAGGAGAATAAGTGAAAGTTTGGGAATAGGATTGGGGATACAAGCCTAGGGCTCCTACCTATCCCTTTTCAAATGAGTCAAAATAAATAAATAATGGAAGATTTAAATATTGTTTTGTCAAACTTACAACCCCAAATCAGAAAAAGTTGGGACACTGTAGAAATTGTGAGTAAAAAAGGAATTGAATAATTTACAAATCTCATAAACTTATATTTTATTCACAATAGAATATAGATAGCATATCAAATGTGGAAAGTGGGACATTTTGAAATGTCATGCCAAATATTGGCTCATTTTGGATTTCATGAGAGCTACACATTCCAAAAAAAGTTGGGACAGGTAGCAATAAGAGGCCGGAAAATTTAAATGTACATATAAGGAACAGCTGGAGGAGGACCAATGTTTAGGAATAGGAATGTTGTCCCATTCTTGTCAAAAACAGGCTTCTAGTTGTTCAACTGTCTTAGATCTTCTTTGTCGCATCTTCCTCTTTATGATGCGGTGAATGTTTTCTGTGGTTGACAGATCTGGAGTGCAGGCTTGCCATTTCAGTACTTCTACGCAGTCTTGACTTTGTAATTGATGCAGTATGTGGTCTGGCATTGTCATGTTGGAAAATGCAAGGTCTTCCCTGAAAGAGACGACGTCTGAATGAGAGTATATGTACTCTAAAACTTGGATAAACCTTTCAGCATTGATGGTGCCTTTCCAGATGTGTAAGCTGCCCATGCCACACGCACTCATGCAACCCCAAACCATCAGAGATGCAGGTTTCTGAAATGAGCGATAATAACAACTTGGTTTGTCATTGTCCTCTTTAGTCCGGATGAAATGGCATCCCAGTTTTCCAAAAAGAACTTTAAATTTTGATTCGTCTGACCACAAAACAGTTTTCCACTTTGCCACAGTCCATTTTAAATGAGCCTTGCCCAGGGAAAACGCCTGTGCTTCTGGATCATGTTTAGATATGGCTTCTTTATTGATCTATAGAGTTTTAGCTGGCAACAGCGAATGGCACGGTGGATTGTGTTAATCGACAATGTTTTCTGGAAGTATTCCATAGCCCAGGTTATGATTTCCATTACTGTAGCATTCCTGTATATGATGCAGTGCCGTCTAAGGGCCCGAAGATCACGGGCATCAAGTATGGTTTTCTGGCCTTGACCCTTACACACAGAAATTATTCCAGATTCTCTGAATCTTTGGATGATATTATGCACTGTAGATGATAATAACTTCAAACTCTTTGCAATTTTTCTCTGAGAAACTCAGAAAACTATTTTTTCACCGCAGCATTTGGGGAATTGGTGATTCTCTGCCCATCTTGACCTCTGAGAGACACTGCCACTCTGACAGGCTTTTTTATACCCAATCATGTTGCCAATTGACCTAATAAGTTGCAAATTGGTCCTTAAGCTTTTCCTTATATGTACATTTAAATTTTCCGGCCTCTTATTGCTACCTGTCCCAACTTTTTTTGGAATGTGTAGCTCTCATGAAATCCAAAATGAGCCAATATTTGGCATGACATTTCAAAATGTGTCACTTTCTACATTTGATATGCTATCTATATTCTATTGTGAATAAAATATAAGTTTATGAGATTTGTAAATTATTCAATTCCTTTTTTACTCACAATTTCTACAGTGTCCCAACTTTTTCTGATTTGGGGTTGTAATTAAAAAACAACTCACTGTAATTTTTTCAGTTGACATTGTGGATCCTCCAGTCCAGCAGCAAGCAGCTTCATTCCTAAGTCTCCTAGTTTATTGTTGTTCAGATTCAGTTCTCTCAGGTGTGAGGGGTTTGATCTTAGAGCTAAAGCCAGAGCAGCACAACCCTTCTCTGTAATATTACACTCACACAGTCTGCAAAGAAAAAGAAAAAAGACAAATGACTTCTGTTAAAAGAATTTGAGACATTAGTTTTTGATTGATGTACCCAATGTCATTAGAACCTTATCTTAAATCAATTTAGTTCTTGTTATATAAAAACTAATTGTTTACTGGTGTGTCAATACTGTGGAAAACACTGTATGTCTAAGGCTGATCCTTTAGATCAGAAAGCTTTCTTTACACCAATGACAATTACTGCATTGATTCATGTATGTGAGATACCCAGTTAGACAAATCCCAACTTATAAAAAGCCCAGTCTAACCACCCATCAGGGGTGAGAGAGAAGTAAAAAAACATAATTTATGATGAGCCATTATAACAATTATTAGCTGAATGATATACAGTAGAGGCTGATCATTCATTTGAATGCCATGCTGCAGCCTTCATTATGGGGCTTACAGATGCAATTATTGAGTCAGGTGCCATACACTTATGTGATGCTATGCTGTATGATATTCATGTGCCAGTTGCATTATTTCTCTGTAACTGTTGTAAGAACAACTCTTTAAATAGAAAACACTGTTTATTCTCACACATGCTAGCATGTAATGTAATCCATCAACTCAGATGGCCGGGAATCTCTGAAGCCCGGCAGTGAGAGCAAGCGATGTGGTTTGTCAGTTTTTGATAAACTTAAAGTCTTTAGCAGATACACCTTCTGCATAGTGTATTTATCCTTGGTTGAGGGATTTTCCAGGATGCAGATGGCTTGTGTGGCTGTGTCAATGCCAAGAGCTGCAACAACATAATAGCATTTTGTGTCAATCGCTGTTTTTTCCCATAAGGCAAACTAAGCCTCGCCTTGGGCAAACCACACAGTCACTTGTTGCTCCCAAAACTCTGGCAGATTTAGAGATACAGCGTTCAGGTACATTGTACAGTAAGTTAGTTGTTCTGCGTTGGGGTGACCAATCTCTTGAGCTACATTGGTGTGATTGCAACAACAACAACAACACTGTAACTTTATTAAACTTACCGTTTTGATGATAATATCACCACAACAACACTTCAACGAAAGTGAACCACCCTCTTAAGTTGGACTTGTTGAATATGTGTATGTCAGTGTGTGAATTATGTAAGTCAGTAAGAAATATGTGAAGTGCTGGCATCTGCCACTTTTGAGTTATTAACAGTGTTTATTAGTTTGTCAAACTGAAAGACAGACTTTACATGGGCTTGTTTCTGCTCTCATGATTTTCCCGCAATAGATGCAAGGTCAGTAGAGTAGAGATCTACTTTGCAGCCCTGATCCAACACACCTGCCACTAACTTTCAAGTATAGTGATCCATGAATGTATGTATCAGTAAGAAGTCACTGTCAAATACTCACTCAGCTTTTCTAGATGCTTTGACCACTGGCAGAAGTTTCAGAAGACATTCTTCTGATGGATCATATTTACTTAGTTTAAACTCATCCAGCTCTTCTTCTGAGTTCAGTAACACAAACACCAGAGCCGACCAATGAGCACGAGAAAGTTTGACTCCAGAGAGACGACGGACACCTTTTTTGCTCACATATGTTTGGACTTCCTGCACTAAAGTTCGATCATTCATTTCATTCAGACAGTGAAACAAGTTAATTGATTTCTCTGGACATTTATTTTCCATGATTTTCTTTTTAATGTAAACAACTGTTTCCTGACTGTTATAAGAGCTGCTTACTGTCTTTCTCTGGAGGCCTTGTAAGAGAATCTGATTAGACTCTAGTGTGAGACCCAGAAGAAATCGTAGGAAAAGGTCCCACTGTCCGTTTTCACTCTGTAAGGCCTTGTCCACTTCTTTCTTCAGTAAATCAGTCATAGATGACCTGAGCACATTTCTGAGTCTTGCTTTTTGTTTAGAAATGGAGAGCATCTTGAATAAAGCAGCTAGAAACTCCTGGATGCTCAGATGTACAAAGCTGTAGACCTTCCCCAGCTGCAGTCCAGACTCCTCTCTGAAGATCTGAGTACAAACTCCTGAATACACTGACACTTCTCTGACATCAATGCCACACTCTCTCAGGTCCTCCTCATAGAAGATCAGGTTCCCTTTCTCAAGTTGCTCATAAGCCAACTTTCCTAGTGACCAAATGCTTTTTCTAATCTGACAAAAATCTATTTCATGTTTCCCATCATACCTTTGAGTCTTCAGCTTGGTCTGAAAGATCAGGAAGTGTGTAAACATTTGTGTAAGAGTCTTGGGGATCTCTGCATTCTCTGCTTCACCCAACATTCTCTCTAGAACAGTGGCTGAAATCCAACAGAAGACAGGTATGTGACACATGATGTAAAGGCTTCTTGATGATTTGATATGTGTGATGATTCTATCACCAAGGCTCTGATCACTTATTCTCTTGCTGAAATATTCCTCCTTCTGAGGATCATTAAAGCC
This sequence comes from Paramisgurnus dabryanus, assembly GCF_030506205.2. NCBI lineage: Eukaryota > Metazoa > Chordata > Actinopteri > Cypriniformes > Cobitidae > Paramisgurnus > Paramisgurnus dabryanus. The sequence goes on along the minus strand of NC_133340.1, from coordinate 41,825,979 downwards.
TCGCACCTCTGTGACTCGGTCTACAAACTCAGAAGGGATCTGATTGGCTGCTGCTGGTCGAGAGGTTATCCAGAGGAGAGCAGAAGGAAGTAGACTCCTCTGGATGAGGTTTGTCAGAAGCACATCCACTGAGGCACGTTCTGTTACATTTGACAATCTCTGATTGTCATGGAAATTTAGATTTAGTTGACACTCATCTAGACCATCAAATATAAACATGACTTTGTAAATATTCAAATCTGTTAATACCAGTTCTTTTGTTTCTTCGTAAAAGCAATTTAGAAGTTCGACAAGACTGATATTTTTCTTGATCAAATGTTTCAAATTTAGTTCCCTGAAAGGAAGTGGAAATATTAAATGAACATCTTGATTTTCTTTTCCTTCAGCCCAGTCAACAATGAACTTCTGCACAGAGACTGTTTTTCCAATTCCGGCAACTCCTTTAGTCAGCACAGTTCTGATGGGTTTGTCTTGTCCAGGTAAGGCTTTAAATATTTCACAGCATTTGATTGGTCTTTGTTGTGTCTCTGGTCTCCTGGACAATGTCTCAATCTGTCTCACCTCATGTTCATTATTGATCTCTCCACTCCCTCCCTCCGTGATGTAAAGCTCTGTGTAGATCTCATTCAAATTTGTTGAGTCACCGTGACTAGAGATTCCTTCATTAATTCTCTGAAATTTTTCCTTTAATCTGGATTTAAGTTTTTGTTGATACACAGGCATCAGTTCTGAAAAATAAAATTTAGCAGAAAAATTGAGCATTCTTAGTGTTGTAAAAATCTACACAGTCTCACCCCATGGCGTCAATATTTGACGACACTTGACCATGCGTCAATATGTTGACGCGGAGGGTATACCTTTCGCATCATTTTTTGACGAACTGGGGACTTCAATACTATTACGTCCGTTGCATTCTCTTTCCTATTTTCTTACCATTTTTGCGTCGGTTTAGGGTTAGATTACGCAAAATTAAACAGTGTACGCGAAATTAAACAGTTGTCACCTGGCGTTGGGGTTAGAGTTAGGTACGCGAAATTAAACAGTTGTCACCTGGCGTTGGGGTTAGAGTTTGGTTTGGGTAGGGATGTCATTATGTAAATCTAAACCGACGCGAAAATGGTAAGAAAATAGGAAAGAGAATGCAACGGACGTAATAGTATTGAAGTCCCCAGTTCGTCAAAAAACAACATATTGACGCATGGTCAAGTGTCGTCAAATATTGACGCCATGGGGTGAGACTGGGTTGTAAAAATATATTATATTTATATCATATATAAAAATATTTTGATGGTCACAACATATTGAAGGCATAGCTTTTAGTTTTTTTGCGACCACTTCAGGTACTCAAAATGGTGGAAGACAAGTTTGAGATGTGAGTGATGTCAGCTGATATTCATGAATAGAATCATTACAGTTCACTTATTTGTTTTTAGAATTTTCCGTTTATAAACAGGAAAATTGGTGGTATGTGATATTTTGGAAAACAGATAGTTATTCACTCAAGGTAACCCTTTATTGTACCCTGTTTTTTTTTCAGGTTGCAACCACACATACAATAATGGCATGATTTTGGTTAATAATAAAGGGATGGTGTAATGTTAATCAACCAATAAAAAGCTCTTTCTTTTTCAAAATTCAAAAACAGGCGAAATGTTAACTGAGATTATAGCAGTTAATAAGAATTTAGTCTACAGTACAGTGCTGCTTAGTTCAACATCATTTTAGATTTTTAGTTTTTCGACATCCACAGAAAGCTTAGACACTCACTTTCACTCCATTCCACACAATGTTGCATTAAATCAAACACCTAAAAGGTCTTATTTGTTAAAATGAGTTTTAAATTTTAGAAGTGATTAATTTTTTAGAAATTTTATGTGAATCATGAATGTTTTCACAATGATTTTAGTACACATAATATGTAGTGTAATAATATGATGATCCAGATTTCTTACTTGACTGTAGTGTGTTAGCGAGGTCTGTCTGGTTCATCTTTCTCAGGATGTGTACTGTTATTTTCAGAATCATCTCTTTGACTCTGCTGCGACTCCTATCATCATCATCATCCTCCTCTCTCTTAGAGCATTCTGGATAATCTGGACTCAGCAGTCTCTTAAAACTGTTTAACTCATTCTTTATTACAGAGATGATTTTGTGCTCAACTTCCTGATATCACAGTGAACAATTAAACAGTGAAGCTTTATTTAATAACAGAGAGAATGAAAATTCCAAAACACAAAAGCAATTTATTTGTATTATTAATTTATTTTATAAAAAGACCAACCAAAAGCCTTAATAGATATGACTGAATTATATCATATCTGTAACTCATACAGTAAAGCACACATTCCAATGACTCATCAGACAGCATCATCTACTGCAAGTATGTGGGTAAAACAATTCAAAAGACAAAAGGAGGAGTTTTTATTACTGCTCAAAAGTCAGTAACAAAAGGCTAATGGGTTAGGACATAACACACAAATACCTTTAAAATGAATTCCATCTTTTGTGCATTACATGATTCGGGTCCAGCCTGTTTTTGACTGTAATTCAACAGTAATACATGTTATACAGTTAATAAATAGTTAACATAATATTTATTAAATTAACAACTAAGCAATACCTTGGATCAGCAGAAGAGTCTCCCCTACTGAAATTTGCTTGTGGATCCATTGACAGGTCACTCTTCATAGACACACAACTGCAGGGTGCAGGAGATCTCTTCTCACACAGACTAAAACAAAACAGCAATCAAACTTTGAATCAAACATTGCTCTAAATTTAACCATAGTATGGTGAAAACACAGCAAACTGTGTTTAAAGGATTAGTCAATTTTCTTAAAAAAAAATCTAGATAATTTACTCACACCCATGACGTCCAAAATGTTGATGTCTTTCTTTGTTCAGTTGAGAAGAAATTATGTTTTTTGAGGAAAACATTCCAGGATTTTTCTCATTTTAATGGACTTTAATGGACCCCAACACTTAACAGTTTTAATGCAGTTTAAAGTTGCAGTTTCAAAGGACTCAAAACGATCCCAAACGAGGCATAAGGTCTAACTAGTGAAAAAAACTTCTCGGCTTCCTCCAGTTCTGTGGCGCGACCTCACGTAATTGCGTAATGACGTAGAAAGGTCACGTGTTACATATATTAAACGCACATTTGCGGACCATTTTAAACAATAAACTGAAACAAAGACATTAATTAGTATCATTCCACATACAACACATCGGAACAGTCCTCTCTCTCTCTACACATGTATACACTGGGGCATAGTTTCCCATACGCATACATAAGTATTGCGTGAGGTCGCGCTGCCGCATCACACGACCGGAGGAAGACAATATGTTTTGGTTTAAAAGTGCATATTCGTTTCGCTAGATAAGACCCTATTGCCTCGTTTGAGATCGTTTAGAGTACTTTGAAACTGCATTAAAACTGTTAAGTGTTGGGGTCCATTAAAGTCCATTAAAATGAGAAAAATCCTGGAAAGTTTTCCTAAAAAAACATAATTTCTTCTATACTGAACAAAAAAAGATATCAGCATTTTGGATGACATGAGTAAATTATCTGGATTTTTTAAAGAAAATTGAGTGCTTCTGACATGTTTTCTTGTAAATGAGCATTTTTTACCAGACTTAATAGATTTTGCCAACAACATGTATATCTGAATGACCCGAGGCCAGGATTAAGCAAATTTTAAGCGAAAGTAATTGAGAGCAATCGGTTAATATCATTATCTCATTGTGGTGTTTTTAGAGGCTTTTGCATATGAGCCCCTCAAAATGATGTCTTTCTTAACTGACTCTGAATTGAACTGTTAAGTAGACCTAAATGATTGCTTTATTAAAAGGACGGGCTGGAGTACAAGACTGAGCAAAACTTAACTGCTCTGATCCTGTGGTTTTAAGTTTTTTTACCAGAACAGAAATGTTTCTTTTAGGTATTTTTAGAACCTAGAGATTAGGCCAGAAACCATTGAGCTCAACATACACCCATTCTGAACTTTTAACGTTTGAAAACTAAACGCATTATGCCTGTGAACCACCATATTGCACTCATAATAAAAACTCACTTGGGCTCATTGGAGAAGTTTTCCTCCATGCAGTGTTGTTGAAAATCCATTGGTTGGTTTCTCATCAGAGACACATTGCTATGTAAAACCGATTGAGTAAAAATAAACAACAACATGCTATTTGTTTATTTATTTTTTACATGAAATACTTAAAGCATGAAAATACTTCAACTTCACTCACCTCTTGTCCTTTTTATTTTCATGGTCTTCAGACAGACTCACTCTAAAGGCCATTTTATTATCTTAAAGCTGTTGATCAAACCAAGTGAGTTTTGTATCATCTTAGAAATACATTTCTCTCTCATATCTCACTGTCTCATCAACAAATTTCACCCCATCAATAACATCAAAGACAGCAGCACTAACTCACACACACACTTTGTTAAATGAAAACAAAAGTAGAATCAGATCATTCCATATCTCCTGATGTACTTTAAACTCTTTCAAAATGGATCTGTATCAAATTCTCAGTGTTTAAAATTTGTATCACAAGTGGAAAGGAGAAACACATCATGTTTACACCTTATATTTTAAAAACTTTTGTCGAATTTCAACTGCTTTTGCCTACTGAAGGGGTGGTCTGTGGGCGAGTTATCTGCATTTTTAAGAACACTAACCTTTGTCTTAGTAAGTGAGGTGTTGGCGGAAGAGATGGGGGTTTACCCAATTCTTAAAGACGGCTACAAAATCAGCAGATCTTGTCCCAACCGACAGATCATTCTATAGATTTGGAACAAATCCAGGAAGGTACACGATAGTAATTTGTTCCCTTTTTGGAATGGCACAACAACAAGACGTCACTTGTTGGCAGAACACAGGGTACATAAGTCTGTATAAGTCAGTAATGGTAAAGAGGTCCTGACCCAATGGCGGTTTTGAAGGCCAGGAGCAGAGATTTGAATTTGATGCAAGCTATAGGAAGCCAATGTAACCTGACAAAGAGAGGAGTGACATACGCCCTCTTTGGCTCATTAAAGACCACTCTTGTCTTATGAAAGACCACTCTTGATCCATTCTGTAGGGGTTTGGTTGTGCAGGCTGGGAGTCAGGCCAGTTGCACATTGCAATAGTCCACTCTGGACAAGACTTGTGCAGCATGCTCAGATAGGAAAGGTCTAATCCTTTAATTTTGTAAAGGATAAATCTGCAAGAGCAGATGGTGCTGGCAACATGATCTCTAAAACTAATCAGTTAATCATCAACTACCCCCTCCCAGGTTTTTGGCTGACCTGGAAGGCGTAATGGTCAAGGAAACTATTTGAATAGAAAGGTTGTGATGAATCTTAGAGTCAGATGATAATATTACGTCAAAGTCTGCTGCAATTGTGTTGTTAGTAAACATACTGTACAGAGTTTTGTACAGGTATGTAAAAGTTTTATCTTTTAAATTTAGAGCAATTGATGAAATAAGCTTGCGAAATGAAAAGGCTCGCCAAATGAAACAAAAAGGAAAGAGGGGGTGAGCAGCCGCTTCAGTTTTATCCATGAAAGCCTAAAGACAGCACTGTAAACCGTGTGTTCATGCTAGAAGTCAGGTCTGGTGTAAAAATATTGTGCTCGATACATCACAATAGATCAATAGAATGAGAGTAGATAGAGAGCAGGTGGTCTTTCGTGGCTGTTCGAACATATTCAACCATGTGTGTCTACGCCGCAAAAGCAATCCGGTCAAATGCGTTTTTCTGACTCTGAATGTGGTCAAAAGTGGATGAGCTTAAAACGTTTTACACCCTGTTTACACCTTTATTTAGCGTAGTTCACTTCTGATCCGATCAAACAAATTGCATCTTAATACCAGTTGTAAACAAACTCTTAATATCAGGTATAAACAGCCCCATTGACCCAGTTCAGATACAAAATGAAATGTGTTTATAGTCTCAACTGCATACCTTATTACAGCAGTTTTATAGTCATAACAGTTTATTATCATATTGAGCATTTTACTAATAAACTTTCAAAACTCTAAATAATGAGATGCATGTGTACAAATGTGTACACTTATTCAAAAGAACCATGAACTAAACTAAACACAGTAGATAAAATACATGAATCTGTTAAAGGAAAATATAAGTGAAATTAGACAACTTTCAGACTCAGTATAGTAGATATTAAGATACTACACATTGTTTTCTCTCTGAATGTTGTTTACTCACATCCCAAAATGAATCCTGATGGCTTATGTCTCAACTGACAGCCAAAAAATTCTAAAAAGAGGAAAAATCCAAGGATTATGGTTTGGTACCAATTTCCCCCGTACAGACACCTGAAAGAAACCATTGCAAATGTAATATTATATATACAGATTAAAAGTTTTACCTGTATTTTAGTAATCCAGTGAAGTAAACATTCCATTAAGAAACTCCTGACGAGAGGAACAAAAACTTCAAACTACATTACGCATTTTACATGACTTACAGAAGCAGCTAAATCTAAAATGGATGACCAAAGAATAAGCAGTGTGTACCAAATCTGCAGCTCATTAAAATAATAAAACAACTTTTATTCCCACAAGCACTTCTACAAATTACAACACCAAAGTGATTAAAGGAAAAACTGCTGCCCTGTTTCTGGAATGCTGCCTGGAATGCTGCTGCTCTCCGGGTTAACATGGGCAGAACCCAGGCACAGAGAACTTTAATAAACAAAAGTGAAACCCAGAATGAAATGTCAAACAGAAAGGCCCAAATTGCAGCTATTAAAACTATAAGATAAAACTAAAAACAATGAAGGGGGAAGAATACTACACAGAACCATAACACATCACTTGGCTAGATTTTATTTAGAAAAAAACAACACAACTAAAACAACTAAAAACTATGCAACACAGGAAATCAAACGCAAGGGCAATATATAGGCAAGAAACAGAAGAGAGTACCAAAAGGGAAAAAGATGTAAGGTATAAACTAATAAATGAAAGATTAATCAGGAAACAAAAGAGGTCAAGACATGCAACAGGAGAGCACATGGCATACAGAAGACACTAGCATTAGTTACCTTTCTGAAAAATCCAGCTAAAACCAGCATAAGCTGGTAGCTGGTTTTAACTGGTTTAAGGTGGGAGTAGCTGGTTTAAGCTGGTCCTCCCAGCCTGGCAAAGCTGGTCAAGCTGGTGGGTCAGCTGGTCTTCCAGCCTGACCAGCTAAGTCCAGCAAGACCAGTTTAAAAAGTGTCCAAACCATAGCTTGACCAGCTTAAAAAGTGACCAAAACACAGCTAGACCAGCTTGCTTCACCAGAAATACCAGCTAAAATCAAGCTGGGAGACCAGCTAAAACCAGCTCACCAGCTTATGCTGGTCTAAGCTGGATTTTTCAGTAGGGTATTGTAGTTAAACTTTGGTAAACACAAAATAACCATGGTTTTGACAACCATGTTTTTTAAAAAACCATAGATAAACCAATGTTTAGTGTAATAAAACTATGCTCTTGCTAATAGTAATTAATACACCAAAAACACTTTTACCACCATAAAACCATGGTGAATTTTCATAAGAATCGCCACAAGAGGGCAGGAGTACATTTTCAGATTTTGATTGAAGTTTAAAAGGGGACATGAAATGTAAAAAACAGATGACCAACATGGATAAATTGTTTATAATGAGCATTAAAATTTTCCATAAAAAATAACAACAGATTTCATGGGGACAAAAGGGTGAAATAAATATTGGTATTATAATCATATTATTAATTTTAATCATATAATTATTATAATTTCCAACTAAAAAGATTTGAAAGACCTAGACTAAAATAAATGTAAGTGCTGTCCAAACTGAAAACAACTTGCACTGACATATCTTAAAATACATCAGTGCGCTTTATTTTGCCTCTAAATGCACACAAATAATGTTTTTAGTGAGCCACGTTTGTTAAAACTAGTTATATTTTCTAATTAAACTAAGGTCTAGTCCTGGCTTAAGCTAATCCCTGTCCTGGAAACCACCCCAAGGCAAAGATTGTTTCTCAGAGAACCTAACATGGGCTATTCATGCGTGTTCTCATTTCTAAGGGTGATGCTGGTGTATCCTGCATGTTAATCCCACATGCTTGGATATTGATGTAGCTTTATTTCAGTTTATTTAAAAAACATGACTAAATGTGTAAAAAGAAAATGAGTTTTTATCAGAGTCTTCGTGTTCTTGATTTCAGCACTCATAATATAACTTTTCAAATCATTTGGACATTGCTTGGTCCAGAAGAAATCTATATGGTTTTATATCCCCAATTTGTAAACCCCAGTAGTCCTACATTTCTTATTCAATTATCTAATTTTCATAAGCTTTTAAATGCAATTGCTTTTCACATTCATGCATTCAATGGAAAAACCTGTATTATTAAGAACAAGTAAAAAATAATGGTTTGCTAAAGAAATTAACGGTAGGATTTATACTTTTGAGCCATAGGTGTCATTTACATTGGGGACGCCGGAGACATGTCCCCACCACTTTGACTTAATCATTGACTTATCGCGCTTCTGTTTTCTACAGTATAGTCCTTTGGCACTGTTTGGTTGAGCTGGTGTTGTAGGGACTGTGACAGTTGACATTGTTGAGGGATTTATGCTGAGTTTTGTTGTGTTGTTGACTGGCCTTGCTATGCCCATTTTTGATCCGCCGTTATTCTATATTTTTGTCCTGCTGTAATGCTTTTTCATCTGATCTTTTGTCCCCACCACTTTTCAACACCAACTGACGCCCCTGTTTTGAGCAACTTCTTTCTCATATGGTGTCTTCATTTGAAGATTACTATTTTGTTGTGAAAAACATCTCTAAATTGCTTCACCTTGTGAAAACACTGTGATGTGTCAACTCAGGTAAAAGGCAGATCCTAACTATTGTTATTTGAGATATTTGTTACATCTGTCACTACACTGTGTGCCATTAGCAATTTTTGGATGTTTGGCAGTAAATGATGTGAAAACCAGGACTTTTATTTGCCTCAAGTCTTTGCATGATTTGTTGTTTACAGGGAGCCCAAATAGCCCCAGAGACTGCTGGATACAAACATTAACAATAACCAACCATGTCACCTCAACCATGTAATAATGCCACAACTACAAAAACATACAAATGTATTATTTGTTTTGGCCAAACAGTTTGGTTACGTTTAAATGTGACACTTATTTGAATGATAGATGCTTATTAAGAATAGGCCTGAAAAAGTTGCTCATAAAAACATGTTTTCATTTATTTATTTTTTTGACTTATAAATGATAAAATGGGGCTTCAGAGCAAGTTTCCCAACAGCAGCCAGGTCGCAAGTGTGAACATTAAAAAAATAAGATTAAAATTAATTTTAAAAAATGAAGGTTGTTTAGTTGATCAACATTGTTTATTTCTGATAAACATATAAATATCATAAAGGTTTTAAAACAAGTAATTGCATTTTTAATAACAAGTGTTATGTACAATACAATAATTCTGTAGTCATTGAATATATGAATAGCGACATGCTGGATATAAACTGATCATTCTTTGGTTGAATTTCCTCAAAGCTTGTGTATGTACTTCGGTTTGAAGTCCTCATTTACAGAGACAGATGAAGTTGAATATCTTGTACTTTGCTCACTGCAAATCACATGATGTAGGAACAACAATTACCACAGGTGAGTAAAGCTACAGGTAAGTGTTAACCATATACAGTCCACATTTGTTCTTATCACACTGCACTATTTAACTTTTTCCCTTGTTTGTTTATATAATACATTATTATCCAGCGTGGATCCAGCAGCATTTTATAAATCACCTTAATGCCATTGCACATTGTTCATCACACATACAGATCAAAATTAAGATACAAAATTAATCCTACTTGATAAGAAGTGACAGATTACACAAACAGGAAAAATACAAAGTTCACTGACATTTATAAGAAAGTAATTCTTATTGGCAAATAAGTGTTAAGATTTGCTAATAGTTTGATATTTACTTTGGTGGTTTATTATATATACCTTCATGCATTTTTATTCATAAACAGTTTTTTTTATTTAATTTTGAACTGTTCTATGTTCTCGTAAAAAGTCAACTCACTACAATCTTCCACAAGATGGCGCTACTATACTAACATAAGAGATGTCACAATTTGACACCTGCATACGTTTTTAGCATCTCGTTCATCCTTTGTTAATTCCACAAAACTCAATCCCATTAACTAAAACTACTGTATGCACAGAAATGGGTAATTAAAAATATGAGGGGAATATAACAGCAGTCAACAGTAAAAGGATTAAAATGAATTCATTCAAAACGGCTCCGCAAACATTTGAACTGTGACCCGTTTTCAACAGATCTTGTATTTGTCATGATCTAAATTTCACGGGGTCGTAATGTTAATGTATGGTGTTTGGTGTTTTGAAGAGCCATATGAGTCCGTGCGTAAGTAACGCTTGGGCAAAAGCGCAGTCGAGCCAGCTGTCAGTTCAGCATGCGTATAGGAAAGTGTCACACTTTGTCAGTGGTCTACACACACACATTCACCCATGTAGACTGTGGAGACGGGTGCGTGCAAGGAGACGCGTCAGCGTAGCACACACACACTTCACTTCTACCCATTCAGACTGATGGAGACGTGTGCGCCTTCAGCTCCGTCCGCGCGTAAAGCGCGGCAGGTAAGACAGTTTTATCTTAATTGAAAGCGCTTTTGTTAAAGACGACTGATGTCTATATGGTCAGTGGTATTTTTTTCGAATTTTATTCAATTCTGTGCGGTTGATATTTATTCATTATTATCACTATTCAGCGTTAGACTATGGCAGAAGGTAAATATGCATGGGCTGTGTCATACAAAGCAAAATAGTTATACATTTTATGCTTATAATTATAACACAAACTTTGCGTGTTCGGAAAAAGGCGCAAGCCAAACGCGCAATACTGTGCGCATCTGGCGAAAGAAGAGATGCGCAATGATGGGGGAACTCTAATCTGTTTTCGAGACACCGAATAAAAACATTTAACGAAGCAGTCTGGAGTTCCAACGCACAATAAATGTTTTTAAACTATCTTTCGTGGGAACCAGAGGACACTGACCTTAATGCTTACTTTGGATGGTTTTCAGGATTCGATGGCACCAAGGCACTGTTACCGCAAAGAGACATAGAGATAATATGTAGCTGAGAGCAAATCTCCAGGTGTCTTATCAAGATTGTGATTAAGCCCCATATAAATATAATTGTGACTTTGTGAATTTGGCTTTTATGGTGCCCTATAAAAACTATCTGGTGCAAACTGAAAATATCAAAGTTCATATTAATGAAAGACCTGGAGAAATATATCTATGCTTCAGGTTACTTTGGATGAGCCATGCCTGTGGGTTAGACTACAATACATAAATTTGGTAAAATTAGCATCATTATAGGTTTTTTTTGCCTTTAGCTTAAAGATAACTATCCTGTTATATCACCATCCAGTTACAGTCAGTACATCTAAAATGAATTCTTGTCATCAGATAGGCTATTACCTATATAAGGCTTTTCCCACCCTGTGTATCTCTCTCCCAGTATTTCACCTTCTTTCGCTCTCTCGTTCATTACTTTTGTCAGTTGATATGTCACTGTGTCCTCCATCCCTCTCTATCTTTATCTTACTGTTTCTCTGTCTATACTTTCTCTCTCCCTTTCCCTCTATAATTTGATTCCCATGGCTCCCAAAACACCCGTAATTCTGTTCTGTTTTTTGAAGAGAATCTTATCATTTTGACAGGTCACGTCTATTAGTAAACCACAGGATGTGATAAGAGAGCATATCCCATTATCAGATTTTATCATTTAGGCTTGTTAAAGACATACATTTTCTTTGCAAAAGGTTTTGTAGATGTCCTTCATTCACAGCTTTATTGTGGTTTAGTAGTTTTTTAGTAAAAATATTCATTTTGAACTAAAATCAAAATAACGATATTGAAAATTGTTAGAGATACTGATCATTGATCAGCATCAGCACATAAAAATATTTGAATTTTACTGTACAGTCTAGTTTAGTCTGGTCATATTAAAGTTACAACAGTTTGTGGAGCACAATTGATGCTTGTAGCTCTTCTAATTTTTTTATATTTGTTATTGATAATACACTGTCAAAAAAAGGTCACCCTTTCAAAAAGTACACATTTATACCTAAAGAAGGTATTGGTAACAAATGTATACATATCTGTACTGAAATGGTACATATTCGGACCTTTTTAAAAGGTACTGCCCTAGTGACAATTTTTTTCTGAAAATTTTTTACTGTGTATTTTAAATATCACAATTAAGTCACAATTAATAAATCACAATAAAGCCAGCTGCTAACAGATTATTTTATAATAACACTCAAAAAAAAATGCTGGGTTATTTTCAACCCATTGTTGGGTCAAATACAAACATTTTCTAGGTTAATTTAACCCAAAAGCTGGACTTTTTTTAGAGTGTATAAACAAGCTACTCCCTTTCTATTTAGTTCATCCTTCCAAATGGAGACATTAATTTATAAACATGACCCAGATATACACTGTATATTATAAGATAAGAGATTATAAGAGATTAAATATTGAAAATTAAACATTATTTAATTAATTAATTAATTCAATAAATTAAACTGTGTATATTTGAGGAGTTTATATGTTCTTGTAAATTAACCTTTTCTATCAGGCTCTTATGTTTAGTTTCAGTAATTTCACATTAATGACAATGACTCTAAAAATGCTGGGTCTGGGTCACTATTGGACAGAACACACTGCTGGGTTAAAATTGCCCCACTGTTTTAACCCAACTGCTGGGTTGTTTCAACATAATTGATTGACAATAACCCAGCTGTTGGGTTATTTTAACTCAGCAGTGATCTGTCCAATGGTGACCCAAGCCCTGGGTTAAAAACAACCCAGCATTTTTTTAAGTGCAGTAATTGAAATGCCCTACTTTCACAAATGTCACTTGTTCATCATTTAATTCATCATTTAATTTAATTTAACAAATTTGACTGCCTTTCCCTCCAAAACATTTTAATTGCACGCGAGCCTTTTTGCAAAAATCTCCACTTCTTAAAAGAAATCCACTTCTGTGGACAAATATGAAAGTCAGAATGTAAAAATGAAGAAACTGAACCACATATTAGGTGGCAATGTGATCCATGTGACTAAAACATTCGTGTTGTATTCAGATCCAAGAAGTAAATGTAATGTCGTTTCGCATGCCAGTGCATCTTATGTGCACTTAGAGGACTTTGCTGAAAAAATGTGGCATTTAGCTGATTATGTCAACAAACTGGTAATTCAGGATCATGCTGCTCTGTAGCGAATGTATGTGAGGAACATAACATGGGCCAAGAGCATTTGATTAATATCATTATCTTATTTTTGACTTTGAGGTTGCTTTTAGCAGCTTTTGCATCCGGGCTCTTTTATTTGTTATTTGTAATGTCTACTTTAAATGATCGCAATCACAACGTCTTCGGTTAATAACATGCCGTTAACAGATAATCTTATAAAACAAACAAGCTACTCAATGAATCCTTTCTGTTCAGGGAATGCTCTCTTCTGTTGAAGCAAAATTAATAAAGACTTAAACATGACCCAGATTTACAGTGTTTATTGTAAGATAAGATAAGATATTATTCACCCAGTTTAAATCATTAATACAACACACCACTGGAAACTAAAAGACAGAGTGTATTTAGCCTAATATTTGTGTTATTATTGCCATATGTTGTCTGCCAGTAAATCAATAATAATAGTTAACCAAGTAAAACAATTATTAACAAAAACACTGAAACACAAATTCCTTTATACTGTATGTGTGTTTGTTTGTTTATGTATAAATCTTTTACACTTTCATAAAAGGTGTAAGTAAGTGCGTCCTAGTTCATCATTTAAAAACAATCTTGCCGTACGGGAGTCAATTATCTAAAAAACATCTTTAAGACTGAATTCATTTCCATAATATGCATAATTAGTCATTTTCCCTGTCAGGCATGCAGAGACAAATAAATAACTCCCACTCCTTCATGACATTTAAAGACCCG